>NC_081302.1:28950714-29255357 GCF_030435805.1 Mustela lutreola | reverse complement strand
AGAGTTTTAAAATAACAGCTCACATTATTAATACAATTTTAAAGGAAGTTTTATATGTGTGTGTGTTTATTAAGCTAAACTAACCATGTATTTGTAGTTGGAAACTGTGACATTGAAAAGTCTTGCTGAGATACCTAGAAATTCTTAACACAAACAACCTTAGTATTGGGCTGCATATGTAAATTGAAGAGGAACAGATTCCCTTTTGTAAAAGGGCTGATATATCTATCTATATCTATATCTATCTATCTATATATATATATAGTGCACCTGAGAAGGTAGACTACTCTTTTAACTATGAAATAAATTCCATTTTATTTGATACATACATTTCACTTCAATTCCACATAGAAATGCACCCTAATTTTCTGCCTCAAAAGAAAAGATCAGCTTTGAGTTTACAGGACACTAGTGGGGATCCTAATTTTTTGTGGAAGGAAATAAACTACACACAAAAGATATTTCATATCTTTTTACAGTTCTAAAAGGAATAAAGGACTTATATGTTTTCCCAAATATAATAACCTTGACAAAATCTCAACAGTATAAGAGGACAACTATTGTTACATGAAAAAAGCATACTTAAAAATCCCTGGACTGGTATTTATCTATACATTTTTCACTACAGTTAAATCAACCTCTCTCTCACCTTGAGGAACAATCTAAAACAAAATAAAACAAAAAAGACTGTGATCCAGCCACCCTGTAATTATTACTATGATGACAGTTACTGAGGACTTAAAGTATGCTGAGGGGTAAGAGAAAGGAAAACAAAAGGAGTAGAAGACATTCTTGTTCTTAAGCAGTTCCTAATATTCCCAACAACCTTATTGCTTAGTCATTAGCATGCAATGCAGGCTCCTAAAATATCTTATCAATACCATAAAGACAAGTTGACAGAAAACTGCAAGAACTGTCCATCCCCAATTAGCTGAATACCCAGAGAAGGGCCCCTCAGGCAGCTGAGGGGCCTGTGCACACCTGGCTGTCACCGTCTGGCCCCAGGGTATCATCAGACTCCCCTGACAGTCTACAAGTTCCCCTTCCGGGAAATCCAAAGGGCATAGCAGAATCAGTCATCAGATCAGGCTGGGGTCAAATACCAAGAATCATGGCTTTTGTCAGAGCAGAATCATGAGTCATGAGAAGTAAAAAAGCCCAGAATAAGTTAAGAAGGCACAACAGCCAAGCCAGCAAGACCAGAGGTGCTGCCAGGGAAGCTGAAAGACAGGAGTAGTCTGAGTGGTACTGGCATGTCTTGAGACACAGTTTAGGAAGAGCAGAACTGTGAACCAAGGAGACACAGCTCAGAGTCAGCATGGAGACAGATAAAGGCAGGATAAACCCAGTTCAAGTAAGGAGACATAGATAAGAAATCTTATCTGGGACCCCAGCAACATCACGTCCTTCTTTCTTTCTCCTTTCTTGGTCCCAGTCTCTAGTATGACTCAGGAAAACCCTCCGCTCTTCTCATTTGGAGAAAATCCCAAGAATCTTGGGATTTCTTTTCCTTATAAACTCTTTGTACTTTAAGCTTCAAGAAAGCTCAAAATCTTAATTCTCTGGTTAGTTCTCTCCATATTGCAGCATGAAGGACTCCTTCCTTCTCCTAGTCTCCAGAGAAGGAACACACACACACACACACACAAATACACACACAGTGATACACACACTTACATGTATTTTAGACAGATACACATACGGCAAGAATTTTTATAAATATGTCTTAGCTCCAAGAAGCTAGCTGGTAGATTAACTGAGCATGAGTGTCATGGAACTTGTCAGTATACCAGATCCTTAGTAATACAAGAACAATGGGAAGAACAAGAGGAGAAGTGTTTCTTCTGTCTTAGGAAATCATGGAGGGCTTCAATTAGAGTAACAACTGAAGAGGAATTAACAAGGCAGAATAAAAAGGAGAGGCTACTGGGGAGGACCAGGGAAAACAAAGGAAAAGGCATGAGCAAAGGTGCAAAGGCATGTCATAACATGGCAAATCTGGGCCCAGTAAGAAACTCAGCATGGCCAAAGTAGACTATAAGCAGGGGAAGGTTGGAGAGGACACGAAAAGGCCAAAGCTCAAGTCATATTGTAAAGAGCCTCCCATATTTATGAAGAAATTTGGGCTTTAATTTGAGGACAATGGGGAATCAAAGGTTATTAAATAAGGGAATAAGATGATCAAATTTATATTTTGGAATCTTGGCAATAAGAACGCAGATGCTTTATTTAGGGTTAAGAGTGGAAAAGAAGAATAAGCATAAGATTGTTAAACTAGACTAAGCAAGAAATCATGTGAATCTAAACTAGTGGGAATACAAAGATGGATTACAGAGACATTTAAGAGGTAGGATAGATAGAATATACTAAACAATTAGGTGTGGGATGAGGAGAAGGGGTGGATAAAGCAGACTGAGGTGTTTATCTGAGGCAACTAGATGAGTAGTAAAGCCATCAAGGATAGGAAAAAAGCAAGAGGATAAACAATCTTTGGAGTAGAGAGGATAATGGATACAATTATTTAAACACACACCTCTATCAGTTCTTTGTGCTACACATGGTTTCAAGGACATAAAATTACTTCCGTTCATCCTCGCAGTAACACATCATCCATATTTTATATATATATAAAAAAAATAATGGCTCCAAGGGATTAAGTAATTTATAGACTGTTATTTATCTCTTCATTTAATTGTTCAACAAATATTTATCACATGCCTTCCAGGTGCTGCGGTTTTGCAAGTAAAGGAAGTAGGCAATAAGATTCTTACCCTTGGGGAGCTTAGAGTTTAGAATGGAGGGGCAGACAACAAACAGATCAAGTAATTAAACAAGATAATTTCAGACTGATTAGGGTTAGGAAGACAATAATACTACAACCTTGGTTCAGTACTAGCTGTGGGCTCTGTTAAAAGTACATTTCAAGTTTTCATTTATTTAACCCTTTATACTCCCTACAATATAGGTACTACTATTGGCCTCATTTCACAGAAGTCAAGAACAGAGATACAAAAAGGTTAACTCTCTTCCCCCAAATCACAAAGAGTAAGTGGACAGTTCAGTCCTACTGAGTCTGACTCTGGAGCCTGTGCTCAAAATCACACACTATACTGCTTCGTCATGCCATGATTTTATCACTGTGGTATCACAATAAGACAGAGTAAGGACTTTAGAAGGTACTAAAGCAGAGGGCTGCTTCAGAATGATGTTCAGGAAAGGCCTCTCTGAATCTGATGACGGAAGGAGTCAGCCACATAAAGATATGGAAGCAGAACATTCTAAGCAAAGAGCAAAAGTCCATCATGTTTTAGATACAGAGGAAGGCCAGTATGGCTGGAGCAGCATGAGCCAGAAGAATGATATGAAGTGGAACAGGCAAACATAAGACTGGTTTGTGAAGAATCTGGATTTTATTTTAGGAAAAAAAACCAAACAGGACAGTTTTAGGTAGGAGACTTTTATATAAATTTTGATTTATATTTTAAAAAAACACAATTTCAAGTATGGTGAAAATGAACTGGGTAGGGGAAGGAGGGGCAGAGAGCAAGCAGGGACATTTGCATCCAGGTAATCTGTCTCCAGTGCTAAACATTTATTTGAACACCACACTATGTGGTGAATTTAAGGTATAGGATCTCGGGTGAAGGTATCAAATAGACAAATATGAATCTATAGAAGACAAAAGGTAAAACCAAACAAAGATTTATTATATTTTATTTTATCTCTGACATACAGGTAGATGATAATTAAAGCTATGGGAGTAAATGAGATGGCTCATCAAGGCACACTACAGCAGAAAGAGAAGAAATCCCAGGTCATAATCTATGAAATCAATCCTTTCCTCTTCAGAGTACTTTTTTTTTCTTATACTAATAACAGAAAATACTGTTCACTATCCAGAAAGTATCTGGAGCCTTTACCTTCCCCCAGAAGGAGCAGGGGCAGGGGGAAGACTGGTACATAATGACAAGCCTTGGGGTTGCTGTGCAGTAGAAGAGCTGCATACAGGGAGACATTATCAAATCCATAGATCTCACTAAAGACACAATGACAAGAACACATAACATTCCTGAATACATATTTCCAGAAAGGAAAGCCATTAATCCAACTATAACCAAGTTTGATGTTAATGGCCTACAGAGTTTTGTACATGGAGTTTAACACCCTAGGCTGTTAAGATAAGTTAGTAGCCAAGGACAAGAACTGTTGCTCCACTAAAGCCTCCTAATAGCTGGCACGAACCACAAAAACCCTGCCTAAAGTGCCCAGAGCGGGGTGTGTGTGTGTGTGTGTGTGTGTGTGTGTATGTGTGGCACAACTGAAGAGAAAGATCTCAGAGAGAGGGCATGAAACTTTCTAATGCTTTAAAAGTCAATTCTTCATATCTCTTCAAGCTTAAAAAATAAAAAAATTACTAAGGCACTCCTAATTCTATCAAGAACAAGTATATCCACATTTCTGGGCACAGTTTAGGAATAGTAACTGAAGCCAAGGATATTTAGGAATATGAGAAATGTTAAGTCTTCCCTTAAGGAATATGAGAAATGTTAAAGTCTTCCCTTAAGCTTCTCATTCTTGTATTTTTTACCATGTGGAGGTGTGACACACTTCGCATTCCCCACTGAACAGGAGACTGAGAACAGGCCTTTCTGTTTAAAGCAAAGAACGATGGATATCGTGGAGTCATGCTAACCAGCTATTTAAGCGGGGTGATGAAGGTCACAATGGAGAGATATGCAAATTACATAGCGGACTTCTGCTCTGATGAGTATGAGAAGGAAGCCACCATGTTTCTCAAGCGTAACTGTAGCTACTACTGGAGACAAGGGACTGGAACTAAAGGGACTACTTAGTATTTCTAACAGCTCAAGCTGTTTCCCTCTAGCTCAGAATGCCTTCCTTCTCATAGAAATCTCCATCTTTCAAAGCCAGGCTCAAGTCCTCCCTCTTTTTTTTTTTTTTCTTTTTAAAGGATTTTACTTATTTATTTATTTGAAAGAGAGAGAGGGAAACAGAGCATAAGCAGGGGGAGCCGCAGAGGCAGAGGAAGAAGCAGACTCCCTACTAAGCAGGGAGCCTAACATAAGACTTAACTCCAGAACCCTGAGATCATGACCCACGCTGAAGACAGACGCTTAACAGACTGGGCCACCCAGGTGCCCTCAAGTCTTGTCTCTTTGATAAACACTCGCACCATTGCAACACACTGGTCATTCCCTGAACTCCTACTGAGGTCTCTGATATTTGATTTAGTATCTGTTCTGTATTTGTTTCATATATTTTTGTCTCTTGCCTTCGTTAGATTATGAACTTTCTAGAGGTAGGAACCACGTTTCATGGGTTTTATTTTTTGATTATACATCCCCTTTCTTCTATTAAAATACTCTATAGTCTACATTTTAGTATTCATTTCTAGAAGAAAATATAGACATTTTTCTTAGGTAACCACAATACATAAATAACATTAACAGTAATCCCTTGGTATCACCTAATATCCAGCTCATATTCAAATTTACCCAATTGCCTCAAAAATGTCTTTGGATGCTTTGTTATGAATCAATATCCAAAGATGATCCGTATACTGCATCTGATTACGACTCTTAATTCTCTATTATTGTAAAGCACATCCTGCTTCCCATTTTGTCAATGTTTTTTAATTCATTTTAAAAAATTTAAAATCAATTAATTAAAAATCAACTATTATAGTGTATTATTAGTTTCAGAGGTAGAATCTGTGATTCATAAGCTGCATAAACACCACCTAGTCATTTTTCCTATTAAGTATACCACATTTGGGATCTGTCTTGTTTCCTCCAAGTCTTAAGAGCTATGTTTATCAAGGCACCCGGGTGGCACCGTCGGTTAAACATCTGCCTTTGGCTTGGGTCATGATCCCCAAGTCCTGGATCGAGCCCCACGCTGGGCTCTCTGCTCCGCAAGGAGTCTGCTTTTCCCTCTCCCTCTGCCTGCTGCTCTGCCTTCTTGTGCTCTCTCCCTCTCTGTCAAATAAATACATAAATAAAATCTTAAGAAAAAAAAAAAGAGCTATGTTTATCAACCCTTTACTCAACAAATATATATTAGGAGAAGAATACCAGCCAGAACTCTGTAAAATGCAGTGGCTAAAATAGTGAATACAACTATAGTCCTGGCTTAGACAGAAGAAAACCGTAAAACAGTTGTACAAAATATTAAAAACTAGCAATTATGATATGTGCTATGAAGGGAAAGTACAAAGTAGTAAGAGAAATTATAGCAAGGGAACCTAACCTACTTCAGGGGTCAGGAAGAGTATTTACTTTATATAGTTCAATGCACCTTGTAGAGTGTTAAGTAAATAAACATTCAGTACTCCCAGGGTGGCTGGGAGAGTAAGTTTTCTTCAAATTATCAACCTTGTAAACTAAAGGACATATCACCACCACCATTAGATATGATTCTCTTAGGAGTCCATGTTAAGGGCGCCTGGGTGGCTCAGTGGGTTAAGCCGCTGCCTTTGGCTGAGGTCATGATCTCAGGGTCCTGGGATTGAGCCCCACATGGGGCTCTCTGCTCAGCAGGGAGCCTGCTTCCCCCTCTCTCTCTGCCTGCCTCTCTGCTTACTTGTGATCTCTCTGTCAAATAAATATATAAAATCTTAAAAAAAAAAAAAAAAGGAGTCCATGTTAAAGAAAACTGAAAGAGGAAACATATCATTTTCCGTAGTGAAATAAACTTATTTTAGAAGAGAAGAAAAATTCAGGAACTGGCTATATAAAATCAAAGAAAAAGATCCCATTTTTTGGACTACCAGTTTAGATATTAGGACAATGGATTTTTGACAAGGGACAGAATGGATATTACTGAAGCCAAGAAGAATATGCTTAGTAGAATATCTAATATACTGCTGAAAAAGGCTTTTAGGTTAAAGTTGAGGAAGGAAAATTATCCAGGCACACTTTAAGACTGGATATAATGGATGGAAAAAACCAGAAAAACAGTAGCAGAAAAGATAAATAATAACCCAGTTTTTCATCTTAAAAGGTTATGGCACTGTTTTTAAAGTATTATAAAATACATTACTTTTATATGGCACCATCTACATGAGACCAATGTAAATCCACACCATCTGTTATTCTCGTTATAGGTAACAGCACGATTTGAGTGTCTTGGAAAGAAATACCTTCTGCTATGGATTGTACTGTATTCTCCACCCACAGCCAAATTCGCATGCTGAAGCCCTGACCCTCAGTCTTACTATATAAAGAGAGTCTTTAGGAGGTAATTAAGGTTAAGAAAGATCATAAGGATGAGGCCTTAGTGTGACAGAACTGATACCCTTATAAGAGGAGGAATACAGGGGACACCTGGGTGGCTCAGCTGGATGAGCATCCCACTCTTAATTTCAGCTGAGGTCATAATCTCAGGGTTGTGAGGTTGAGCCCTGTGCTGGGTGTGGGCAGGCAGCCTGCTTAAGATTTTCTCTCCCTCTACCCTTCCCCGACCGCCCTCTCCAAGATAAAAAAGAGGAAGAGAGACCAAAAACTCTCTTTCAGACATGTGAAGACATAGTGAGAAGGTGGCTGTCTGCAAGTTAAGAAGAGAGCCTTTGCCAGAAACTAAAATGGCTGAACCTTGATCTGAGACGACTAGCCTCCAGAACTGTGAGAAAATAAACAATATTCAATGTTTACGCCACTACTTCTACAGTATTTTGCTATGACAGCTCAAGTTGGCACTTACACTCTTCTAAATTTTTTCCTCTCCAGTATCTAAACCTTAAAGCTCTCTTTTTTGCATGATTTGTAGAGTATATCTGCAAAATTTGAAGGATACATCGGAAACTAAAGCTGTATGCATAAAATGGACACCTTGACTCCTAACCAAGTAGAAAAAAAAAAAAAGTAACCGGTTAAGGCACTTCCTAATCAAGGGTACAAAATGAAACATATGGTTTTATTTGCTTGCATTTACTTTTAAACTCTTGAAATTTCATATTTTCTCAGTACAAATAGGAGCTCTCCTCAGATGAACCAGATCTGGGTATTTTCAGCTATGGTCAGCTTCTCTCTGAATCCCACTAGAGTTTGGTGATGCAGAGTAAACAAAGCTATAAATCAAATGCAATGCATTTAATACCTCAATGCATTGCAAATTGATCTGGAATAGGGGTCAGTTCAAATCGTTTTTTAAGTGAAACTATTCCCTACCCCTGAAGGGAAGGAATGGAAGTTAAAGATAGCAAGTCTGAAAGTTATATGGGATTCCGAAGTGTGACTGTTTGTTAGAATAGTCAGAGGCCAGGTTTCTTCAGGTGAGATTCTTCTGTTACTTATCAGGTTGGAGCCATGGATATTTAAAAACACATCCTGGTGGCTGGCATTAAATCTGCAATCTGGTGGGCAACTTTTCAAGAAATAAAAGCTACAGACAAAATAGCTTTAGTTCCATTCAGCACACTGTGGGGAATGCAGCTAATGGACATGCATTACTATGACTGGCAGGGCGGGGTGCCAATAAATGAGACGAGCAGAGATTCAAACCACCACATAACAGCAACATTTCCTAAGCTTATTTCACTAATTTGTCAAAGCAGAACACTATCTGAACAGTGGAAGAAAAATGAGGTTGGAAAGCACAGGGGAAGTAACTACTTAAAAGTAAAAGCTATGCTTCTTTCTCTATTGGTTAGTTATCTCTGTTTTGAGTAATTATGGCTTATTTCTACCAATTCCTGATTCCACACTTGGTTTTACTAAAGGTAACGTTTTCTCTTTTTCATATGATAAGCAGAGAGCTTCTTCCAGTAGGATAAATTTCCACTGGTTGCTTATGTCTTCCTTGCTTTTTTCCAGTAGGAAGACATGAAGTCTAGTAATTACAGAAAGAAAATGTGGAGTTCTCATATGCCACCCCTCAAAGAGGGACGGAGGGCAATATTCTCTGCTTCCTTGTCTTTTTTCCCCCTGGAGAAGAAAAACTTCAAGTGTCATCTCCTATCTTTTCTCCAACTTCAATTTTCAATTCTCAACTGTTTCTTATAATTTTAAACAAACTGCTAAAGAGGTCAATACTTGTACTCTCTTACTTGGAATGGAATGAAAACTATCCCATCAAGTGAAGAACAGATTCACTTAATTGTACAATTAAAATCAGTCTAAACTTCAACAGATAATGCCTTAAACTCTATTTCAGATATGCTTTCTAGTATAATGATTAGTGTAATAATGTAAAGGTTCTCTGTGTAATGTAACACAGCGTGGACTCTGGGACTGGACTACCTGGGTTCAAATCCTGTTTCCACCACTTACTAGCTGTGCAGATTGGATAAATTAACTTAATCTCTCCATACCTCTTTTCTCTCATCTGTAAATGGAGAACACTAATAAGTACACCATAGGTTGTTGTACTAGGCAAAGAGAAAGCACTAAAAATATGTTAACCACTATCAAGATTAGTTCAGAGAATATCTGAAGGGCATTGTATTAATCGCCCTACTCTCTGTTAGTACAATTAAACATTTACATATAAAACCAAGTGAAAGTTCTCCTCTCTTGGGTCATGTAAAACAATCCTCTTGCTAATCAGATAAGGAAAAGGTAAGAAGGAAATCCTTTCTTCAAAATTAGCCTTAAATGACACAAAGATTTCACCAATAATGTAAGTATCCACTTGACTTTTAGAGGCAAGACATTCTATTTAAATCTACATGTTTCAATGAAAATAGTCCAAGGAAAAACACATACAATAACAGCAGCTTATTTTAAAATATTAACATAATCTAAAACATTGCTTTATGAGCAAAATACATACTTCTGGGGTGATCTGTTATCAACTTCAGCCTTCAGTCGTAAATTCTCCCTCAACAGGCCACCATTTTCCAATTTCAATTTTTTATTTGCCTTTAAAAAAGAGTTGAAAATAATTAAGCACAAGCTAAAACAAGTACCTAGTAAAAATTATGTCATGAGCCATCTGTATTTTTTAAAGTGATAGCAGAAAATTGAATACTAGCACATGGCCTTCAGAAACTTAAAAATCATCACTGGGGGGGCACCTGGGTGGTTCAGTGGATTAAAGCCTCTGCCTTCAGCTCAGGTCATGATCCCAGGGTCCTGGGATCGAGCCCCGCATTGGGCTCTCTGCTTGGCAGGGAGCCTGCTTTCTCCTCTCTCTCTCTCTCTGCCTGCCTCTCTGCCTACTTGTGATCTCTGTCTGTCAAATGAATGAATAAAAAATCTTAAAAAAAAAAAAAAATCATCACTGGGAATGACTTGTGAAACTGTGAACACAACCAAGCATTTTTAATCCATAATCCCAAAGCACTTCGCAATTGTCCTATCCAGGGAAATAAAGAGAGCTAGTTATCTTAGATTCATTAAAGGACTATACTAATGGCAAATATTTTTTTTTCCTTTTCACATAAATGTATATTCTAAGCATGGTAACATTACACTATATGGAATCATTTGCAAAACTAATGCTAAGTTAATTCTCATGAACTTTGAGCTATAAGATTGATTTTGTGTTGCTACTTAAAAAAATAGTTTTTTAGTGGTAACAAATCTAACATAATTAAACTACTTGCTTTTCTTCAAAAGGCTTTCCCAAATGCCTTGGCCCACAACTTCTGGGGTTCTCAAAACTGGGTCAATTTTTTTTTTTTTAGATTTTATTTACTGGGGCACCTGCGTGACTCAGTGTGTTAAAGCCTCTGCCTTGGACTCAGGTCATGATCCCAGGGTCCTAGGATCAAGCCCTGCATCAGGCTCTCTGCTGAGCAGGGAGCCTGCTTCCTCCTCTCTCTCTCTGCCTACTTGTGATCTCTGTCTGTCAAATAAACAAATAAAATCTAAAAAAAAAAAAATTTTTTTTATTTGTTTATTTTGACAGAGAGAGAGATCACAAGTAGGCAGAGAAGCAGGAGGGGTGTGGGGGCAGGAAGCAGGCTCCTTGCTAAGCAGAGAGCCTGATGTGAAACTCAATCCCAGGACCCTGAGATTATGACCTTAGCTGAAAGCAGAGGCTTAACCCACTGAGCCACCCAGGAGCCCCGGGTCAAAACTTTCTAATAAATTCTAAGAATTTTCATTTGATTAAAAAAAAAATTTCAACTATGACTTTCTTTTTGAATTGTCTGATACCTAAAAATTATTTAACAAACATTAATTGCTAGAAAATTTAGAAGTTAAATATTGATTCTATACAAAAAGCAGTGTGCCTCAATTTTAGAGTCTTCTTAAAAGCTATTTAAATTCCTCAGTCATGGCATTTTTTAATTCCAAAGAATAACATTCCCTAGCCTAGAAACCAATCTCACTAAATTGCCTTTTGTTTGACTAGAACATTGACATCTAAAACATTTTAAAGTGAATGGGTCACAAAAACTGTCAACAAAAAGGCTTAACCCAAAATACTTAAAAACAGATTTCAAAATTCTGACAAATGTTTTTGACTAATTTCCAGAACTTCTGACTATATTGCTCATCCACCTACACAAAAATACCCCAGGAGGATGACAAGAGAGGAAGGGCAAGAACATTCTTCTGGGCACAAAGGCTAGCTAGCTCTTGCACTTACACTCACGTAGGTTCTTTAACGTTTTTTTTTTTTTTTAAGATTTTATTTATTTATTTATTTGACAGACAGAAATCGAAAGTAGGCAGAGAGGCAGGCACAGAGAGAGGGGGAGGCAGGCTCCCTGCAGAGCAGAGAGCCAGATGCAAGGCTGGATCCTAGGACCATGGGATCAAGACCTGAGCCGAAGGCAGAGGCCTTAACCCACTGAGCCACCCAGGTGCCCCACTCACATAGGTTCTTTCTGGGTTCTTGAGCAGCTGCTTATCCTCATGGTTGCAAACCAACCAGTACTGTGGAGGGTTAATTCTTTAAGTGACTGATAAACACTATTATTGCCCCTCTGAAGATGCAAGGAAAATCATTTACAATGAATTAAGCTTTCAAACATAGCACCATAAGAGGAGTCACTTAGTGAATGTTTTTTGATGATGATGATAAGCTTAAATTAGAAACTCATTTGATTTCTTTTCCCCATCCCTTCCATACTGTATCACTACATTTCAAGATCTTTCACAAATACTGTGGCTCTCTAATATCCTCATTAGGAACTGGCTGGTTCCTCAATGGTATCAGACGTATTTTCTTTTCTTTTTTTTCCCCCCCAACCATCAAAGGCATTTTCAGTTTAGGTGGGTCAAGATTACAAAGGGCAAAGTTCTACCCATTTGTTGCACCTAAAAGAGTAATGAAGACTTCAGATAACTATTTTGCATTGCAACACCGTTTGGGTAAGGATACTGGCCTCATAATGGCTTCAAAACCTACCTAGGCCTTGAAACATTAGAAAACAACTCCATTTCACTCATGCTATGTAGTTTGAATCTCTTGTACTCCTGTATTTGTTATTTTGTACTTCACACTCAAATTTTTTTTCGTTTGTGTCATAGTTTATTGCCTAGTACTACGGAATACCACCACCAGGCTTATTAAATATCCCAAACATTAATCCCAAATATTTAAATAGGCTTATTAAATATCCCAAATAATTCTGAGGACTCAATGTAGCTTTGGGTATTGAATTTAACACGTAACTTTTAAAAGAGCAAAGAAAAACTGTGTTTTATGTACTTCTCTTTCACATAAAAACCCCTACACCACTTTTACAAGCCCAGAGTAATATCTTCATACAGATCCTCACCTTCAAAGAAGCATTTTATTGCCAAAAATTTAAATGAAGTTTAATAACTATAAAGGAAACCACGCAGAACTTAATAGCTCAAGAATACGAAGGGAAGTTAAAGGGGACATTGTAGATTAATGATACTGTAACTTTCCAGCTATCTTTCCTTTTTATATGCTCTTCTGGACAAACCAACAGGCTAATGTTGGCCTTCAATACCCAAAGAAACTCCACACTTCTCCTAAACTTGTACCAAATTTAGTGTAATTACATCTGTAGTTTCTTTTTTCTCTGAAAGCACGAAGCTCCCTTCTTTCATTTCAGCCTTTTCTGAGCTCAAACAACATTTATTTTAGAGGTAGGTATGTGAAGATGGCTTGGTATTTATACTAAATTGCAGACTTCTATGCAACTTAGCTTCACTGAGGATCCAAGGGTCAGTATGTGGTGGTACTTCTTTAAGAAGCTCATTAATGATTTCAAGGAGACTGGATTTAATAATTCCACACAATAACAATAGTTTACGGGAATGCAGACAACAGGTTAAACGGGTGGTTGTGGACATGGATACCACAAAACCATCTCTATTCAGCACAGTACTCCACTGTGGATAAACCTGAAATGAAAGCCAAAGGCTGGTCCCTTTGGCCAACAAAACCCTCCAGCGCTTGGTTGTAACAACCTTTCATACTGAGGACAGGGATCTCTTTTGTTTTCCTAGACTGAAAATCTTAGAGGTTGCCTTTCCACCTATGCCTTATCTTGTTGGATGAAAGGAAGAACAAATGAAGAAAATGAACCCACTCCATAAGCTACAATACTTTTTTACAATAAGTATTCTAAAGCAACTACTCAAAGCTTCCTTGGAATTAGTCATTAAGTCTTTAACTACTTACAATCTTAAAAATCAGATAAGGGTAGTATTAGAAAAGATATGTTCTAAACATTCCATTTTATAGGTAGGGAACTGGATACATGTTCATTTTCATTCATATAGGGTAGTCACTGACAAGCTTAAGAAAAAAAGTAAGGCAAAACACAAAGAGGGGTATAGAAACACATCCTTTAAACTGATGTCACTCTTGTACAAGAAGATGCAAACTCATACAGAAGCACTAGTCTCCAATTATGGTCACAAATGGAACGATCTGATATTTCTTGGCAGCTAATGACATTTAAGAAGGAAAAAGTTCTACTGTTTAAATGCTCATCCAGATTTTTGTCTTTCCCTCAAAATCTTCTAATGAGTAAAGTTAATATGGCTATTTTTACTTTTGAAGGCACTTGAATTACAGAATTTTAAAAAACTACAGTAGAATTTTAAAAACCACCACTACTTACTTCCTTTAACTTATCCACATCATCTTTTACTTTTTCATAGATTTCATTAGCTGTTCTAAGTTTTTTCTTCCACTCCGCTACAGTTTCTGGGTCAATTTTACTTGGATTTTCTGCAACTGGATGCTTGTCTTCATTTTGGTTGCCTTGCATCAAGGTTAAAGGATCCAGAATAGTCTTAATTTGTGACTCCAAGCTGAGATTTTTACTCTTAAGATCTTCTACTTCCTTCTGCAGACAATCTATTTCATCCTGAAAAAGAATCACATGACCATTAAATAGACACAGATACTAAACACATATGTATGTTAAATTGAGGTCAATTTGTTTTTAAAATTTTATACTCAAAATTCTGTAGGTACACAGATGCATCAGAATAGTTTTATAAGCAAAAAGTCACATACAGCTGAAATTCTCAAAACGCATTTGACTCTGATAAAAGCAGGTATTTCCACAGCCTTCATTTTAATTCAGTGATAGTTTGGTTACGAAAATAAAAATGTTGGGGTGCCTGGGTGGCTGCGTTGGCTGAATGTCTGACTCTTGATCTTAGCTCAGCTCTTGATCTCAAGGTCATGAGTTCAAATCCCGTACTGGGCTCCACTTACTTAAAAAAATAAAATAAAAATTAAAATGTCAAATCTTGAATTTTATTGAAGATAGCCAGAAAACAAGGCAAGTCACATGAATTCAACAAGGAAGTAGACTCCACAGAAGAAAATTCTTAGGCATTTTTAACTGCTTTAGTGAGGGGAATTAAAAAGAGACAGTGTTGGGGAACCTGGGTGGCCCAGTGGGTTAAGCCGCTGCCTTCGGCTCAGGTCATGATCTCTGGGTCCTGGGATGGAGCCCCGCATCGGGCTCTCTGCTCAGCAGGGAGCCTGCTTCTCCCCTCTCTCTCTGCCTGCCTCTCTGCCTACTTGTGATCTCTCTCTCTCTCTAATAAATAAATAAATAAATAAATAAAATCTTTAAAAAAAAAAAAAAAAAGACAGTGTTGACCAGGGTCATAATAGTTTTTTTTTGGTGTTTATATTTTTGCTTCTGCATTTGAAGTAGGAGTATAACCCTATACCATGTCCTTCTACTTTCCACTCAGAATGCGTGTAGTTAATTTTTAGTTTTACTTTTAACTATTCTGCATTCTGGTTCTTCTATTACCACTGTGACTATTTCAAGTAATAGTTTTCCCCATCTGGAACTGCTTACTGTCTTAAATCCAATTCCTAAACATTTGGTCTAGAATTCTTTTATGTGATACCATTTACTAATCTATAATAGATATTACATCTTAAACTAAGATCGTTACAAATTCTGTTGTTAGAAAATAAACTCCAAGTAGTTCAATAGCCAGTGAACTCTTTAAAGGATTAATCTGATTAATACCTAAGTATGATAAATATTAAGTATGTAAGAATACATTTTAGAGTTAACAGACAGTACTCTTTACTATTTTAAATTGCAGTACACGTCAAGTTAAATAGCGTTATAAATAAGAAAGTAAGTTTTTTGTTGGAATTAATATATTAATGAATAAACAAATATGAATAGGAAAACATATATGAATGAACATTTATGCAGTCATTTATTTAGTCCCCACTTTATTTCAAAATATTTTTGAGGCAACTGAAAGCAATTTCCATGCATATACCTTAACTTAAAAATATTCTATATTTTAAATAAGAGATTAATAATATCCCCTCTGGAGTCAACATAAAATAACAACTGGGCTTAAAAACCACGCATATTCCAGGGGTACCTGGGTGGCTCAGTCAGTAAAGCATCTGCCTTCAGCTTGGGTCATGACCCCAGGGTCCTGGGATTGGGCTCTGCATTGGGCTCACTTCTCCCTCTCTGCTCCCCCTGCCTATGAGCACTCTTCCTCTCTCTGTATCAAATAAATAAGTAAAATCTTTAAACAAACAAACAAACAACAAATAAACATATTCCATTAGCATGAAGCTAATTTGGAAAATTTCCATCACCATATCAAATTGGCTTCACAAGAAAGAAAACTGCTGCATGATGTCACTAAAATGTGGTATTTAAAAAAACTAGATACATACGAGCAGAGTTAACGAGTAGTTACCCAGGGTGGGAAGGTAGAGGAAATGGGGAGGAAGGAGAAAGGAGATGGGTTAATATGTACAATGTTGTAGTTACGTAAGATAAATAAATCTAAATATCTCACGTACAGCATGATGACTACAGTTAATACTGTGCTGAATACTGGAATTTGCTAGCAAAGTAGATTTCAGATGCTCTCACCACAAAAATATAAGTAGGTGAGGAGACGGCTATGTTAGTTAGCTGACTGACACAATCCTTCACTATGGATATGTATATGAAAACATCATGTTGTGGGCACATAAATATATGCAATTTCTTAATTTTTAAAAAAGATTTTATTAATTCGGGATAGAGAGAGAGAGAAAGAGCTCAAGTACAAGCTGGGGGGAGAGGCAGAGGGAGAAGGCTAAGCAGACTCAATTAGTGGGGAGCCCTGCATGGGGGCTCCATCCCAAGACTCTGAGCCTATGAAGTTATACACTTAGCCGAATGAGCCCCCCAGGTGCCCCAAATATACAAGATTTTGATTTAAAAAAAAAAAAAAAACCCAAAACTTACTGATTAACATTAAAAAAAGGAAAATAGCACATTTCACACCAAAATCTCTTCGCTGGTAGCTGACATAGGTATATTTATTTTACGAAAATGAATCAGGCATAAAATTATCAGGGAATTTATATAGAGAAAGCAAAATGGAATGAAAGTTACAGTCACTGTTTACCTACCAGAGCACTCATAATGTCCTGTGGGGGCTAGAAGACTGACTTTCACAAGAGGGTTTCTTTTCTCTCCCAACTTGAGGGAGCAAATACTTATAAATACTTATAAATACTTATAAAATGATGTGTCTGTGTAGGACAAATATGGAATTAAAAAAAGGGAAAAGAATGCTTATATTTGTTCTTGTATTCTATTTGAAATAGAAAAGGGAAAAAGAAAAAAAAATTATCAAGTAAGATATTAAGTAGGCTCCACAGCCAACATGGGGCTTGAACCCACGACCCTGAGGATCAAGCATCACATGCTACCAGCCAGGCGGCCCTCAAACAAGATATTTTTTAAAATGGCATCTAAAATAAGATTTCATTGGATGTTCACTCTAAAAAGTCCAGGAATTCAGATAGCTCAGTTTTAGCTTGAATTCAAAGCTGTCTTAATTTTAAATTATAATTACTATTTACCTCATACTCTTTGTGGAGTAACTCAAGTCTAGTTTTCCGAAGGTGTTTCCTGACTGTATGGCTTAGCATAGGTTCACTTTCACTTGTTCCTCCTACAAGGGGGAAAAAAAATCGAACTTTCATTCTGATTTAGGTAGTATGAAAACAAAGATAAATGGTTTTCTTATTGTATTATATAGTTCTCCAGCTAAATTTCTACCCTTTCCCTTACATACACACTTGGGGCTGCCACCTAGCGCTTTTCTCCAGCTCAATCTTGAGAAAAGATAAATATCAAATAACACCACAATACCTTCAGTAAAATATCACAGGTGTTCACTTACCTGTGTATCTTATTATAATAAATTCAATGAAGGCAAAGGCTATATTTTGTTAATTATCAAATATGGACTACTGCAAAATCTGAATACCAAACAACTGTTAAATGATCATAAAACTAATCATTATATTTATATTTAACCAATTAACATATTATCTACATTATCTACATTTAAATTTCACATAAACAATTATTCAATGTTTTTATACACACACACAAGTTCATATTACAATCATATTACGATATATATATTATTATAACCAATGTATTCAAACATACCTAGATACTGATAACACAAATGAAAAGATTAATGCACCTTTTTACTGAATCTAACAACCCAGTTATGATAGATTATGAATCACAGCATTAACTGTATGCCATAATGCAATACAAATATACTTAAAATGAATTCTTCCTGAGAGCTCTTCACCTATGCTGTGGTTATTTTCTTTGTTGTACTTAGTATCATGACGGCAAAGGCATTTTACAGATGTTCTTTTTCAGGACGTTCTATCCAAGTACAAGGATGAATGAGCTATTTTACTTGAATTAATTTATGAAATATCACTTAGATATCAAGGCAGAAAAAGCGACGTGAGGAGAAGCTGGGGAAAACACATTCAAATTATTTTAATCATCAGAGTTCACAACAGAAAAATATTTCTTTACCGTATTTCACCCAGGTACCAAGAAAGAAACCTTGTAATAATCTCTGATTCCTTCTTTGGATTTCTTAGTTTCAAAGTCCTACTAGTTCTTCTTTTGTTCTAGTATATATCTTCCTTTGCATTCCCACTATAAGAATCTTACTAAGTCCATTTTCCCTAAATTGGGATTATTACAATCACTTCTTAGGTTTTCTGAAAAGTGTTTTCTATACAAATGACAGATTCACTTTCAATTTTTCCTAAAGCAGAAAAAGTAAAAATCATTTTAATTTCTGTAATCTAAGAATTATAACTTACAAAATAAAATCCAAAAACTAAAAAAGCTCTTTAAATACTTAATATTTCAATGATCTTCTAGTTCAAGTTTTATCTCCCTTTTACCCACACTGGTATGACACTCAGTGTTAAGGATAAAAAATAAACCGGATTCATGTTCTCCCTTAACTGGGTTTGAGCCTCTTACCTAACATACTCACATTGTGTCTCTTCCCTTCAACCCAACTCACATATCATCACTCAAGTAATATTCCTCAAGCACATTTTGGATTTTGCCACTCCCTTGTTCAAAACCATCATCTCACTTTCCTCTTCTATTCACCCACAGAGCAAGTCCCTGAATAAGTTTATTACTCAAGATTCTCCGCACTAGAGTCTCACTTGACTTTTTCAGTCTTATTTCAGTAGTCAGACCCAAACTAAACTACTGATCATTTCTAAAAACATGCTTTGTGTTTTCTAACTTCTAATCCTTAGTTCATGCAATTTCCTCTGTATGAAATGCCCTTCCTAATCTTTACCAGTTGAAATTTTATCCACTCTTAAATCTTGTGAAGCCACCTCCTTTATGAAGCCTTTCCTGATATTCCCAGCTGAATTTCCTTGCCTGAATTCTATAAGCCTCTTTTGACCTTTAGCATCTGCTGCTTTAAACCATTAATATTTTAGTCCACATGCATAGCCTCCACCATAATGTTAATTCCACAAGGCTCTAAGGTTTTTCATAGTGGCTTGTGCACCTCATGTGTTCACTTACAGATTATGCAAATGACCACTCCATCCAGGATGACAGTGGCAAAATGATGTCAGTGAAAATGGGCTATTTTAGTCTTTCTCCAAATATACACTATTTAGAGATTGTTTCAAATCCGTTTTTGTGTGTTTATAAAATAGGCCCTTACCAATAATCTCTTTGCAAGGATTTTCAGGCGTGATGGGGACTCTGCAAGCTGGACACTGGCTATTATTCTTCAACCACAAATCGATACAAATTGAACAAAATACATGGTTGTTGATGCATATGACAGGCTGACGTACCTTTGAAAAAAGAAACATTACTTTTAGTACAGGGCAACAGTCATAACTAGAATCCCAATAGGTTTAGTTTAGAGCAAACTCTAGTTTGCTCTAGTTTCTCTAGAGTATAGCAGAGTAGGTACTTTAAAAGGAAATTATTCAGGATTTATAAAAACACTGGTTTATAACTTAAACAGCAAAAAATATTGACAGAAATAATGACATATACTAAATATAAAAATCATTGACTCCATCTATATAACCACAAATACTAATACATTTATATAGTCTTGTATTTTACAAAGGGCTTTCACATGTATTTTCTCCATGTTTTAAAGAGTCCTGTGAGGTAAACACAGTAAATACACCTCATAAATAAGGAAACCAAACTGTGAAGAAACCAGATGGTTCGGTCAGGATTAAGTGTTCTGACTGTGTCTAGTTGTTTTATAAGACAAAATAGAAGAAAGAAGTTACTTTAGTTTTCTACCTGATATTGTTTGTTTACACATTTAATATCTATCTCTCCTATTAGAGAGGAAGCTGCATGAGAACAAGAAATTCCTTCATTTCATTCATTCCTAAATCTCTGATGCCTAGAAGACAGCCTAGTACACAGTAGGTACTCAATAAAAACTCATCAGATTAAGTAAATGCTATTAAGACAGTATTTAACATTAATTAGTTAGGGAACTGCCAGAGGTAATAATAACTTAATGTTCTTCAAGTAGCAAAAATTTTAAAATAAAAACCAAAATGACATGAAAATGTTTAGGCTTTCACTTGATTCACAAGGTCATGTTACTGTGGGACTCAAAACACATTATAGCATTTTCAATATTTTCCTGTTCATTTTTATTATTATAAAAATGCCATTTTACAGTCCTTCTACACTAGAGATCAGAAGATTAAGAAAAAACACAGAAAGTACTGGGAGAAGAGAAAGAACCACCACAAACTACTTATTTTTTTTTATTATGTTAACTTATCCACCATATAATACATCATTAGTTTTTGATGTAGTGTTCAATGATTCATTAGTTGCATATAAACACCTAGAGCTCATCACAACACGTGCCCTCCTTAATACCCATCACCTGCCACCCCATCCCCCAATTCCTTTCTTCTGAAACTGTAAATTTGTTTCCTGGAGTCCAGAGTTTCTCATGGTTTGTCTCCCTCACTGATTTCAACTCGTTCAATTTTCCCTCTCTTTCCCTATGGTCCTCCGTGTTATTCCTTATGTTCCACATATGATTGAAACTATATAAGTTATCTTTCTCTGCTTGACATTTGACTTAGCATAATCCCCTCAGTTCCATCCATGTGAACGAGAATGGTGGGTATTCATCCTTTCTGATGACTGAGTAATATTCCATTGTATATATGGACCACATCTTCTTTATCCATTTATCTGCTGAAGGGCATCTCGGGCTCCATCCACCATTTGGCTATTGCGGAAACTGCTGCTATGAACACTGGGGTGCAAGTGCCCTTCTTTTCACTTATGTCTGTATCTTTGAGGTAGACAGCTAGGAGTGCAATTGCTGGGTCACAAAGCACTTTCTACAGAGAAAACGCTTGTGCTGCTCTATGTCTGCCTCAGAAAGATAATGAGTATTCATTAATTTGAAAGGGGGCTCTACTTTCAAAGAAATCACAGATGTATGGCGATCCATGAAAGGCAGGAAATCATTTTAAGTCTCACTGTAAAGAACTCAATGGTCTTAGCCTAGCTTTCCAAACACTAAGATGCTCCCTTGATTATGAACATTAACATAAGAAAACTAAACAGAAAAGATGATTCAGCATGAAATTAGACTTCCTTATGGAAAAACCAATTCTAATTCATTCAGTTCAACTAATCTGAATGAATGAATGAATAAATGAATAAGACCATGAAGGAAAGTTTCCCATACTCTTCTTCCAAAGTGCTCCTACCTATAGCAAGGACTGAATGCTTATCTAGAAGGTATTCCTTGTCAGAGTCTCAAGAGGCAGACAAGTTCAAATTTCCTTTACAGGTTCTGTTTTTTTCCTAAAACTCATGTAATTTGTCCAAGCTCACCAATATATATTTGCGGGTGTTTTTATTTCATCTTCAGTCATGAAATGCCTTTTTTTTAAAGAATTTATTTATTTATTTGATGGACAGAGATCACAAGTAGGCAGATAGGCAGGCAGAGAGAGAGAGGAGGAAGCAAGCCCCCTGCTGAGCAGAGAGCCTGATGAGGGGCATGACCCTGGGATCATGACCTGAGCCAAGGGCAGAGGCTTTTAACCCACTGAGCCACCAAGGCACCCCAAGTTATGAAATGTTTTAAGAACAAAAAAATTTCTCAAACTAAGTACCAGAAAGATACTGCCAAATCTATCCTATAGCTTCCTGAAACACACACACACACATACACACACACCCTAAATTACTATAATACTCCAAGAAGTAAGTGTACCCCTAAATCAAAAAATTCAACTAAAGAAAGAAAAGTTATTTCCCTGGACTTTTAGAGCAGTGATTTAATCAATCGATCAATTTATTTATTTTTAAAATCATGAACTGATCTAAAATGGGTGAAAGCCAATGGTCAAAACATAAAACTGTGCACATTTGGAAAGATTCAAGATGCTCTCCTGCTTCTTACAGGCTTCCCTCATCAGAAGCACATTTAAAGGCAATCAGTATTTTCTATGTAACTAATTCCACAAAAAAGGTTAAATATCTCCCCAATCTAAGAAATGGGTTTGGATAACTCAGTGGTTGGTGCTATCATTAAATAAGGTGAGAAAGATGGAGGAAGAGAAAGTCTGAGAATCACCAGCATAAAAAACGATGGCATTTAAATCGACAGGACTAGAGGACAGCCCTCCATGGGCAGAGTAGCTATGGACAAGGCATTCTATCAAGCAGAAGAAGGAAAAAGAGGAACAGCCAGCAAAGCGAACTAAGAAGGAGGGGACTGTGCTAGAGGACAGGAGCATGGTCTTACAGAAGGCAAGAAAAGAGACTTCCAAGAGGAAGACAGTGGCCAAGCATGTCAAATAATAAGAGAATGAGCTTGGGTGGCTCAGGCAACTAAGTGTCAGACTCCTGATTTCAGCTCAAGTCATGATCTCAGGGTTATGAGATCAAGCCCCATGTCAGGCTCCTCCCTGGGCATGGAGCCTGGGAAAGAAAAGGAAAGGAAAGGGAAAGAAGGGGAGGGGACGGGAGGGGAGGGGAAAGGAAAGGAGGGGAGGAAAGAAAGAAAAAATGAGCTTGGTATTGACACAGAAATGACTATGGGATTTAATTATATGGAAGTCACTGTGATGTTACTGACAGTTTACTGTTTCAGTAAATGGTAAGAATGGAAATTTGACTGAAGGCTGAGAGACAGTGACAACAGAGAACATAGACAATTCTTCATGTTTTGCTGTGAAGGAGTGAGCGTAAGAATTAAGTCCACGGTAAGAGATGCCAAAGAGAATGATACAGTTAAGAGGGGATATTAATGATGGAGGAAGAAGAGGAAGGATTAGAACCACAGGCAGCAAAATCCCTAAAAAGTCAAGAGGGAATAAAATCCAATGCACAAAGCAGAGGTTTTGGCTTTTAAGGAACTGAGGATCTGTCTTTCATTGTAACAAAAGGGAAGGCCAAGGGTGTCAGAACAAATGTACAGGGGTTAGAAGATCTGTTGATGGAAAAATGAGAGAATGTTCTCATGTTCTAACTACTCCAACTGCTTATATTTTAATCATTAAATATGAGGAGAGGTTACCAGCTGAAAGTGAGAAGTGAGTATCAATATCAACTTGAGAAAGTAGAATAAAGCAGCTATTTTGAAAAGCAAGAAAGTAAATTTACTAGTAATTTACAATATAGCAGGATTGCCAAACGCTGTTGAGTTCCTATTTGAGATCTGCAATTTTCACTATAAACAAAAACCAATTAACAAAGGTGTGTGTTTTTCTTACCAATTTTTACCTATTCAGTTTCAGGCAGGAAGCAAATAAATAGATGGGTTCACTCAGAGCTGGATTTTTACGAAGGAGAGAGAGAGAAAAGGGACTGATGATAATAAATGACCATGGCTAACAAGGGACATGAGTATATGAATGGTAATGATGACAATGAAAAAGTGATATTCATGGAGTCAACGAACTGGTCTTGATAAGGCTGAAGTAACGCTGGAGAGTAGGTATGATGAAAAGAGGATCAGAGTTAGATGCTTAGAGTCAAAATACCAGAGGTGGTACAGCTGCTTTCTTTAATGCTTTTTTCCTGGGCCATCTCATCTGGCATAGTTCTATTTCCTCTCTTAATCTCATGTGTCACATGATGTTAACATCTTTTCTATGACAACTCCTGAGAACCCTCTGTAACTGGACCTCAGTAAGTGGCAGAGCTTAAGCTTTGAGAGACAAACCTGGGGCTAACTCCACCTCTGCCACTTGAGCTGTTCGACCTTGAGTAGGCCTTTTAGTTACAATGAGCATAGGTTTGTCTCTGAAGGTAGTGGCTTAGTATACTTTTCATCCAGGCATTAAGACTTAATAACGTAAAGATAAAAACACTGAGGGTTCCAGATAGCAATCCCTCAAAAAAAAAAAAAAAGAGAGAGAGAGAGAAGGAAAAGAGAAGGTATCAATATTACTGTATCTGTGCCTCGGAGCCAACTCCATGTAAGGCTCTTGTAGCTTCCTCAATCATATGTCCAAACCTGAACTTTGTCTCCTCCACTCCTTATCCAAGTTAATAGCACCACCACCTCATTACTTTAACTAAAATACCCAGCGCTCGCTCTGACTGACCCTTTTTACTTCGCCTCACCATCCAGTTGGTCACCAAATCCTGGTATCATATAACAAGTCTAAGTGCCCAGAGATTTTAAGATGCACCAATATTTTCTGTACCACAAGAAAAAAGAATGAAAAATGCTGCCAACTACAAAACGCAAGATGCCATCACTTTTAAGATACAGCCAGGTTTCAAAAAAGTTATAATGTGGAAAAATTATATCCCAGAATTGTCAAAACTTGGCAAAATTACCTCTAAATGTTTTTTGCTTTTACTTTTACCTGTCATGTATCCTTTCCTTTCCATCTTCACTTGAATAATGGGTTCAGGTTCTCATGGTTTTGCCCATGGATCTAGAGCAATGATCTCCTCCCACGCAAGCTTCCTGGCTTCCAAATATTCACTTCTGTCCACCTTTTTCTTTCTTTCTTTCTTTTAAGATTATTTATTTATTTGTCAGAGAGAGAGAGTACGCACAAAATCACGGGGAAAAGGCAGAGGGAGAGGGAGAAACAAGCTCCCCACTGAGCAAGGAGCCCGAAGCAGGACTTGATCCCAGAATCATGGGATCAATGACCTGAGCTGAAGACAGACACTTAACCAACTGAGCCCCTGTCCACCTTTCCTACTGATAACAGAGCTATCTTTCTAAAATAGGAATTAATAGCTTTCACTGCTCTCCTGCAAAACAGCAATGATTTTTCCCTGTTCACAATTCCAAGCATAGCATTCAAAGCATAATCTGGTTCATAAACAGCTCTTTCATCTGCTATTTCAATACTTGATATAACCTATACTTCAACCACACAGATCTACTTGATGTTCACCAAATTAATAGGAACAGGGGAGGCTCCTTTTTATTGTGCTCTCATTTCTTAGGTTGACATAACCTGCTGGTCTCAAGCTTCCCCATCAAAATAGAATCTCCATCAAAATAGAATCCCTTCTACCTTTTAAGATGAAAATAAAATGCTACCTCTTCTAAAATGCCTTCATTAATCCCTTTTAGAATTAACTGGGTCTTTGTCTGATTTTCATAAGGGTATTCTTTCTGCACTGATTTAATGTTCATTTCTTTCTGAACAGTACTTAGAAAGTTGCTTCCATCCTGCTTCCCTATTAGATTTCAGGCTCCTTGGGGGCAGCGGATGAACATCCTCATCTTTGTATGCACCAATAGCACTTGCTATAATGCCTTGCACACTCTAAAAGTGAATTCTGATGTATTAAAATGAAAGGCTGAAATAATGTTCCTAAAAGCATCTCAGGAAGCAAAAAAGTCAATGGCCACTACAAAACTGAAAAAGCCAGAAGTTTAACCTTCCCATTTAATATGCCAAATTCTATAAAAGAACAACCACAGGCAGATTACTTAGCTCTCTCGGCTAAGACCATTGGTAATACCACCACAGAAGAATCATTTTCACTGTCTAATACCTGGTATTGTCACTGTCATTGTGTTGGAGTTTTAAAACAGCTGACTAATTTCTTTGGACCAAGTACTTACCAGATGACAATTTCTTTTCTTTTCTTTTCTTTTTTTTTAAGATTTCATTTATTTATTTGACAGAGAGATCACAAGTAGGCAGAGAGGCAGGCAGAGAGAGAGAGAGGAGGAACAGGTTCCCTGCTGAGTGGAGAGCCCAATGCGGGACTCGATCCCAGAACCCTGAGATCATGACCTGAGCCGAAGGCAGAGGCTTAACCCACTGAGACACCCAGGCGCCCTCAGATGACAATTTCTAAATAATGGTTTAAATTTAGCTTAGGAGGAAAAAAAAATCTATAAAGAAATAACTACTAAAACAAATGACTTATTATTTATTTGACTATAACTTACAGGAGCAAAATACAAAGAATCTAGTCTCCCCTCAATTCCTGTCCACCCCTCTTCCTCTACCCAGATCCTGGGATATACAATACCCAAACACGCACATAATTTTTCTTAATATAATCTTCCTGAGATGCAGAAATAGTCGTAACTTGCCTGTTATTAGACTTTATATCCAATTTACTCTCAATGGGGTCTGTGGCAATAAAACAGTATTCCTATGAAATAAAAATACTGATGACAACAGCAAGTGACAAGTACAATTTCCAAACTCATCTGGAGTAAACACATCAAAATGATATTCTAGGGTAATACACCCTGAGGCTGGTGAGGAGGAGGAGAGAGAGAAGAGAAAGCAAGGTATAAAAAGTGGGCTCTTCTCACCGGACTGGGCCTGAGGGGCAGTCCTAGGTGCAGAAAGATTAACCCTAAATCTGTAATTCTACTGAGTAGTTTTCATTTCTTTTATTTTAAGATGTTTCAGTTTTAAGAGACCCTACCACCAAAGCTAATTTCTTAAAAAATAGAAGTACCTGAGAGGAGTCAAAGGGGTTATACTCTAATAACCATATCATCCTTGACTCACTTACTAGACGTTACTATACATTGGTTTATTAGGACAAGGTTTCTCATCTTCAGCACTACTGGTATTTTGGACCAAGGAACTTTTTGTTGTAGGGAGCTCTCCTGTATATTGTAGAATGTTTAGCTAGCAGCATCCCTGGGCTCTACCCACTAGACATAACTAGCACACCCCTGGAGTCAATCAGAAACATCTCTAGGCATTGCCAAATCTTCCCTGAGGGATGAAATCCACCCCCACCCCTTTGAGAACCACTGGTCTAGGATATTTGAATTTCCCTAATACCATGGCCCTGGTCGTGTCAAATTCATTTTCAGCTATGGAAACTGAGACTCAAGGAAATAATAATACAGGTTGTAAGTAGCAAAACCAGTATTTAAGCACCATCCATTGTGACTCAACTGCAAATTGAGTGCTCTTTCAAGTAAGAAATAGATTTCTCTTCCTTAGGCAGAGTTAGTAAACACTAGTCTGAGAGGAAAAAAAAGAGGGCACATGCCTGAAAGAAGCAAAAGATTACAATGAAGACTTTGGGATCAGTGGGGGCTGTAGAAAAGGGGCACTGATAAAGGTGATGGGAGGGAAAGACAACTTAACCAACTGGCCTGGCAATTACACTTAAAGTCAACTCCTCTGTTTTTTATCACCTTTGCTAGAGACTAGAGCTAATCTTTCTTCAAAGAATATTCCTTCTTGCACCTATGTCAAAATTTTATGGGCTTCATTAGACAAGACCTAGAAAGACTGTGGAAAAGAAGGCTGAGGTATAGAAATGATGGTAATAGCTCCCCCACTATCACCAAATTTGGGAATTTGGAACTTTTCAAAATAAAATTTCTGGATTGTTTTTGTTATGTTTAAAGAAATATTTGGCTCTGGATCAAATTTTGGTCGTAGAACTTTAAAACTGTGTGATCCTGAGAACTAAGTTCCTTAAATGCCTATTGGTCCAGGTCCCCATTTCTGTCTAGGTAAAACGAAAGGTAATACATTTTGCCCCACCTTTATCCCTCCTTAGAATGCTTTCAGGAATCTTATTTGTTTCGTAAGCATGCCAGCTATTACATACCAACTTTAAAATTACTACGATATATCAACACTTTTTTAAAGTTAATTTTCTCTTATGCTCTAAGTATGTTTAAAAACCCACAACATTATTATACATTTTTTAAAGTGTCTGCATTCTTTAAACTTAATTTGGAAAAAAGAAAAGTGTAGTCCATGTGGCTTTTTTCAAAGCAAATTACTTGTGACAGTTATGTACAAGGCTGTTCTTAAATCCACTCCTGGGAACTAAGAGGCAATCAGGACTCCAATGTGGGCTCAGTGTACTGAGGCTGATAACATGCTGGCCAATCACCAGCCTCTGATGAACTCTGATGAATAAATTTAGTCAACCTAGAATGAGGACTCTAAGTTGCATAAAGCTTTGTACCTAGCCTTACCTTGTTAACATTTTTAATCAATAATATGGGTGGAAAGCAAGACAAGAAGTCCTCCCTGGGAGGGGGGGGGGAATTCTTCTTATGGTACTCTTAGCTGGAAACAGTCCACCCTATTACTGGACTCTATAAGAAACAGACACCCCACAATCGAAGGAAGCTGATTTCATCTCAGATTATTGCAGCCAGAGAGCTTGCCCTTACAAAAGTATAAATCTTAATATTGCAGAGTGACATAAAGCCTGATTCCCTTCTAAATGAAAGAGTTTATATTTAAAGATTTGCTATTAGGGTGCCTAGGTGGCTCAGTCTGTTAAGCCTCTGACTTCAGCTCAGGTCATAATCCCAGGTTCTTGGGACTGAGTCCCACATTGGGCTCCGCACTTGGTGGGAAGCCTGCTTCTCCCTCTCCCCTGCTTGTTTCCCCCCCCACCCCCCTCCCAGGCCCCGTCAAATAAACAACAACAACAAAAAAGATTCACTATCATGTCCATTCATGCCAACACAATTCCACTTATATTTAAACTCAATTTATATTTATAAATTCCACTTATATTTAAACCTCAATTTCAACTCCTTTTCAAATGATTTCAAAATACTCTCGTTTATTTATATTTATTTTAAAGTCTGGTATCCCAAACTGAACTCATACTCAAGTGAGGAATAACAATACAATATGCTAATGTTAAACACCGTCATAAGTCTAGCTGCTTGGCACTTCACTACAGAACCTCCTACATCCTTTCATAAAACTAACTAGGGGCCACATGGGGAGATATGTCATTCATGGAAAAATGCAGACAAAGTCAACAAAGGTACTACATGCTACAATCATTTGATTTCACAGCATGAATCCTAGCTGAAGAAACAAATGACTGGAATTATCTAGAGATAAACTGGTCTGTAGCAATCTGGTGCCAGGACCAAAATGTCATTTAACAGATATCCTGAACTAGATGAGTCTATATTTCTGCTTGCTGGCCCACTAGCCCAAGGCAAAGGGAAAAAATTAAGGAGGAACAGGCAAGAAAATGTGTTACACAAAACTCATCCCACAGGATGTATACCTACATTCTTCAAGCCACACAGAGCTCTTGTGATATTGGCAAGGTTCCTAAACATTGTTGGGCAGAGAATCCACCTTTAAGACTGAGGTAGAGACAGGCAGAAAATTCAAGATGTCTAAACTGTCTAATTTTAAGTACATTTATAAATACAAAAGGTAAAGTATTGACAATGTGCATACTTAGGCTATCTCTACTACTTCTTTACCTCTCCGTTCTTCCCCATCCCACTGAGCATCTGTATTTTCTACTTAGATTTGAGATCTCTCCTACCCCCACTTTCTCCTTTAAAGTAATATGCATTTTTTTTTCTTTACTGTGACCTTTCAGGGATAATGGTCCCTAATTCTGTTGAATAAGCAAAAGAAAAGGATCTTGCTGATAGTGAGGTTTTGGGACAAATAATGAGGGTGGCAAAAGAATGGTTATCTGTGTGAGGGCTAGGCACAAAGGACCTTAAGGTAGATCTCAGAGTTGGCTGGAGATGCTGTGTCAGGGAGGTGGAAGTAACAATGGGAACATGGTACTTACTACCCCAGATTATGCTATCTCCAGTACCCCCATACCCCCACGAATTCCAGTATGTGGGGAGGGTAAATGACCCAAGCATATCAGATTTGCTTTAAATATACAAAAAGCAACTGTTCTATGGAACCAGTTAAACCTCAGGACGTACTGTAGCAATTTCCAGAACAAACAGGTATCACGTCATTGGGAAAGCAAATCTTCATCAAGTGAGTGCACTGCCTCAGAAAGCAACTGGAAAGAACAGTTACTTGAAAGGCTGGTTTCCTTATCTGAGGGCCTGTCTCAGCACCCATACTAAAGGTAACCATTCATTGAATATTATTATGTCCCAGACCTTATGCTACACACTAACATGAATTACTTGATATAATCATCCCAAAATGCAAAGAAAGATGTTGCTACTATTAACCATTCCCATCTTACAGATGAGGGCACTGCTCTGAAAGAGGTTTAGTAAGTTGTATAAGGTCATGTAGCTAGTAAACGTAAGAAGCTGGAACTTATGCAGTCTGAACATAGAACTCAGGCCTTCAACTACCACACCTTTAGATGACAGTTTATAAATCGTTCATCTTTTATTTGAAGATTTCATTTTAGAAAACTGCTAACAAATGTAGGGGAAAAAAGAGAAAGGAAGGGAGGGAAGGAAGGAGATCCCAAAGAGGTTTGCTCTCATGAGTTTTTAGGAAGAAATCCACTGAAGACACAAATGATAATGATAGAGGTTGAAACTATAGGCTATAAGCCTTAATTTTCTCATATTTAAAAAGCAGGGTGGGTGGGGGGCAAACAGCCTATCTGTCTCACAGCACCAGTGAGAGGAATTAATGAAGTACTTAAATACATACAAAAGCATTCTGTAATCTACAGAGCACTATACTCTACTAGTATCATTTCTGTTACACACAAAAAGCATAGATAGGCAAAATCAACCAGGCAGAACACATTTTCAACACAACTACAAAAGGGCCTATTAACTAATGGAAACTAGATAAAAGCACAAAACTGAGGCCACCTAAAAATTATTTCCCAAGATGTTTCTATCAGCTTTTAATGCTACTGCTGGGAGTATATTTACTCAGAATTTAACATATGCTGGTGGGAACTTCATACCAGAATGCAAATGTAAACTAGCAAACACAAACATCACCTCCTCCTCCCAGCTATGTAAGTAAGGCAGTGGCAGCAAATGCCAGCTCAAATACCACCTCCATGCAGCCATCCTGGATTTCTCCAGTCAGAATTGATCAAGCCATCCCCTAGATACCTTCACAGCACATCTGCTCTTTCCTTGGCATTTCATTCTGAGGAATATCAAGTTATCAGTTGCTTCCCGGCCTGACTTCCTACTCCTTGAACTCAGTAAATTTCACACAGAACCCCAAAGACCTAAGGCAGAGAACCATGTTGGCTGGCACTCAAATGTTGGCTCTATGAAGTGTGTACGTCTCAATTCTGAGTAGGTGGCTGTAGTTTCAGTCTGCATTTTAGGGTAAACACAGACACATCACAAACGTAAAAAAAAAAAAAAAAAAAAAAATACAGTATCTTCTCCTTTCTTGATCTCTGCGTTAAAGAAATGCTCTTTTAAAAGCCAAATGGGAGGCACGAACGGAAACGGAAGGGCCGGCGACTGCTTTAGAACCTTCAAAATCCCGTTTCTAACTCAGAACTCCTCTCTCCTACCTAGTTTCACAAACACAGCCGGCACCTTCTGCAACACAAAGAGAGGGTATTCTAGCTCAAGGCTGATCCGTTCTTGGGAAAAAAAGACCGACCGTGCCTCTCATTTTAAACACCACTCAGGGGCGGGTACTATTTACCCTTCCCATTTTGAACCCAGAGCAAAGGCCACTCTAAAGGCTGGGGTAAGCAGGGGAAAGGAGGTTGGGAACGCTCAAGACTCCCCGGCTAGCACTGCGGGCAGGCCCAAGGACAGGAACACTCGCGCAGGGGTCTAAGGAATCCTGGGCCAGGCTCCCAGGAAACGTGCTTCAATGCGCTTCACTACACGCCACACGGGTGGCTCCGGGGCGGAAAACACCGTTGTGATTCCTTTCCGACGAGGCCTCCTTCGACGCCGGAGTCGGCCCGGTGAGGCCGCCGGCGGACGCAAGAGCCGCTTGGCCGCCCTCCCTCCAGACCCCAGGCCGCTGTCATCCTCCTCCAAAAGGCACACAGATGAACCTAGTCATCACGACGCGCTCCCTCCGTCCCCCAGGACGCGGCCTCCCGTGGCCTGAGGAAAACGCTGGCCAGCGTCTGCATACATCTCGGCGCCTCACGCCCCGTCCCCGCCACACACGGAGACCGCCCTGGGCTCCGGAGGGCGACTTCATACCCGACCCTGTTTCGTATTAGTGCCCAGAATCACCCATTACCTTCCCCAAGCAAATGTGGCACGTGATGGGCAGAGTGAGCGACAATGTAACGTTCTGCACAGTCTGAGCCATGGCAGCGTTCAGAATCCCGCCAACACGGAAGTCCCGCCGACGACGGCTTCTCGCCGCGTCTGGGGCCGCGCGAGGCCGGCTACGGCAGCCCGGCAGGGCCATAGCCCGCCGGGAGAGGAAACGAAAACGCGCTTTCGAAACGCGTAGTCGCCAGGGCTTTTTTTTCTTTCTTTCCTTCCTCCTTCCCTCCCACTCTCTCTCCCTTTCCTCCCTTCCTTCCTTCCTTTCATTTAAAAAAAAAAAAAAAAAAAGAAAGAAAGAAAAAGGAAGGAAGAAAGAAAGAAAAGAAAAAAAGAGTTCCCGTGTTGGGGAACTGCAAGATTCTTGAGAATGGGAAGGAAGGCTGTATATTACAGGCATCCGTGGAGGATCCTGAAAGTTTAAATGAGAAAGCGCGGAGCCTGGAGGAAGATGGGGAAGGCGATTTTAAATGCCTTGCCTTTTCCCAGAGGGCGGAAGGGGGGGGGGGGGAGTTTCCCCGTCTAAAAATTAAACCCTACACAGTGTGCAAACACATGGCGCAGTCTAAAGAGGAAGGGAAACGATGTTATCTCTACATTTTAATTTTCGAAACAACTTTCTGTCTCTCTCAGGTCTTTTTCCATCCTGAAATGAGGTAATGTCACTTAAAAGCAACAAAGAGTGATTGTCTCTTGATCTGTTTCCGAGACAGGTTACATTTTATCACAACTTTCCCTGAAGACATGCTTTTCGTTGGTCCTTCTGTGCTTTCTAACAGAGACTTAAGGGTCTGAGCCTCGGACTCTGATTTACACCCACCAGTGAGAATGCTGCAAATAGTGCCAGCCGTCCACACTCCCGGAAAGCACGTGCACAAGCGTTTAAAGCCTTCGTTTCAGGTGCATATTGAATAAGATATGTGTCCTTGTGCTGTAGAACTCGGAAGGACGGTGTGTGAGGTTCTAAGTCAGCACTTCCTACCAGCGAAAAAGAAAAACTCTAAAAACTTCCTACCTCAATCTTGAATAGAACAGATTTGAAATTTAACAGCAGCTGCTTAAAGTGAGAAAGAGCCAGTGTGATTAAGTTATGCAAACAAATACAATTTGTGAGTAGCCAGATCTAGAAACAAATCAATGGGACGACTTTTGGTAATCTTTATGGAAAAAGAGACAGTATGATCACAAGAAGCACGTGGTCAGTGGAAAGGGGTTCTGGACCTGCATGGGGAGGGCAGAATTCCCTGCCCCAACAACTTCCTGGCTCTACTGGCTTCAGACAATTTATTTAACCCCTTTGCTTCTTAGGTTCCTTTTTGGTAAATTGTGTGTGTGTGTGTGTGTGTGTGTGTGTGTGTGTGTGTATTAAATGAGGTCAATGTATGCTTAAGATCATGTTTCAAAGAAACAGACAATAATGAGACTGGACCAAATAGGAATTCACCTAAAGAAGGCCACGTCCAGTTCAAAATTGTCTCACAGACAACAGTGAGAATTCTAACAAACAGTTCAAAATGTAATTTCCTGAGAATTGGAGGCCATTGTGTGTTTAGAATTGGAGAATAAGGCAAAATAGTCACATCGCTTGTCTGGTTATTAACCATTTTTTCAAAATGCTTGGCATACAGTCATCTGGTTTGGTTATTTTCTGGCTACTTGAAGTGATATTTTTATGGGGTCAAGCTTACATGTTTTGCTAAAACATTGTTCCTGTCCCTGGGTGTAGATCTGAAACTTCAGAATGAGAAAACTCCAGGTCATTCATTACCACTGTCATTCAAGTTTCACCTTTCCCAGGTCCTGCTGCGTTCTTCCTACTCTCACCTAGCCCATTCCCTGTTCTCACCTCACTGATACCTAAGATGGTATGTCAGGACCTATCATACCCACCCTCTGAGTAGGATATAGGACTGAGAATGTTCTGTCTCCCACATCCATCCTTGAAAACAGTGCAGGGGGGAGACATGTTGAAAACATTTTTTAAAAAAATTCTTTTCCGTTGTTAATGGAGCAAATTCATTTTTCATTAACCACCTTGGTGACTGGTGTTAATATTTAGTCACCAAGTGAGTTTGAAAAATTGTAACCTACGTTTTAAGTAGAATGTTAAAATCTAGAGTATTCCCAGCCTCTTTTTCCACATTCACTAACATTGTCGCAGCTCCTCAGTGCTGTTGTCGTAGTTTGTCCATATAGTTATTTCTGTTGTGATCACATCATACTATAGTTGGTTGTTCATGTGTTTGCCTCCACAACAGACTGTTTTTTGGAGGGCAGAGATTGTGTCTGATTTATCTCTAGTATCTGGTACTAGGTGACTCTTCCATAGAAGGTAGTATTTTCTTTAGCTACAGACTCAGGCTGTTTTAAACACTGTCTTTACTTGTTTTTCACTGCAAAATGGAAGACCACATTGCTTTTTTGCTAATTATAAAAATCGCTTCTCTTAAGAAAATTAAGCCATTTATAAATATATAAAATAATGGGGGGAAAAGTTCCTTGTATTTATGCCTCACCTTTCTATCCTGTGTGGTAATCGCTATTAAATTCTAAGGGCGCCTGGGTGGCTCAGTGGGTTAAGCCTCTGCCTTCGGCTCAGGTCATGATCTCGGGGTCCTGGGATCGAGTTCTGCATCGGACTCTGCTCAGTGGGAAGCCTGCTTCCCCCTCTCTCTCTGCCTGCCTCTCTGCCTACTTGTGATTTCTCTGTGTGTGTGTGTCAATTAAATAAATAAAATGTTTAAAAAAATTCTAAAGCATATCCTTACAGTTTAATTCATATATTTATGCATAGGATCATAGGATAACATACCTGTTTTGTTTACTAATGTTTGTGAATAGGTGCACAGATACACACACACACACACACACACACACACACATCTAAGTAATATTGTTAACAATATGGGCTGATGAGGACTATCTTGAGGTCCAAACCGATGCCAGGCCAATTCCCAGACATCACTTCTAATTATAATACAATGGTTTAAGGCCAGAAACTATCCTTTCCCTTTGCTCTATGAACACCGTTTCTTTTTGTTGACAAATCATGTTCTAAACAGATGTCATTTGGCCAAAATTGTTAAGTAATGTTGCCATTACTCTAATAGGAAAAGCAAAGATTATATGGCCCATTGACTTTGTGCTTAATCTGTGCCTTGGCTTCTTGGTAGCCAGGTCCCTGTGACCTGGGACAGTCTAACCACCCCCCCCCAAATTCTTAGAATTATAAACTTTTAGAATTATAAACTTTTTATAATTCTTAGAATTATAAACTTTAGAACTAGAAAGAATCTTAGGGGTTTTTATGCAGGCCTCTCCTTTTACCGATAAAGACATTCAGATCTAGAGAAGATAAATGACCAGAAAATGGTAGATTTGAAGCAAAATCTTAGATCTTACTTGGATTCTCTGAGATTGTTGGCCCGATGCCTTTGCGTTAAGTGCAAGATGTATTATTATTAATAAAGTAGTTCGGTAATAAAAAGTCAGTCATAATTGAATTTCTTTACTAAGAAAACCATCAAATAGCTATGGAACACCTTTTACCCCTTGTTTAAATCAGATTCATTTTTATGATAAATTATTTAAAAGCAAGTTTAAAAAAATATAAAATCTTAAGTGCTATTAAAAATTGATTAGGCATGCATTATTCTTTCATTGACCCAGTTCAGATTGTTTTTTAATTTTTTGGTCAAAGCTAATAAATTTGAGTAGATGTTTCAGACAGACGTTTTGTAATCATTTGGCCATCAGTCAATTAATCACAACTTCATAAATATTGATTTCAGATTACATTTATCTTTCATTCCTGAAACACAATCTTTTTTGTTGTTGTTTGTTTTAAATTTATACTTCCCCACTTGGATTGTGGTTAACACTGAGGAAACTCATAAAAGTTGGATTAAAAAAAATTAATCATAGGTGCTGGCCCAGCTGCCTGGGCATCAAGCATGGGACAGTCTTCTCATAGGCTGGAGAATTCTGAGCTAGAATATCTCAGGATGGTGGCATGAAAGATGCTTGTTAATAGAGCATGTGAATAGAGCAAACTTGCAAGTTTTTTTTTTTTAATACACTACTGATAGTTTGCATGCATTCATATAATGAATTTTTTTTTTAAGATTTTATTTATTTATTTAACAGAAAGAGACACAGCTAGAGAGGAAGCACAAACAGGGGCATGGGAGAGGGAGAAACAGGCCTCCAGAGGAGCAAAAAGCCCGATGTGGGGCTCGATCCCAGAACACTGGGATCATGACTTGAGCCAAAGGCAGATGCTTAAGGACTTCTTAACACCCAGGTGCCCCAATATAATGTATTTCTATTAAAAACATTAAGGAACAACGAACTCAGACAAAGTTCCGTCTCATGGAGCCTTCCTTCCAGTGGGAAAGTTATACTGCACTGGCTTACAACCAAATCTCGGCCTCTGGAGGAGCAGTTGAGATTTTAATGCTGAATTTGCACAAATTTGTATGTAAATCACAACGTAAGTGATTGCAGAATGAATGAATAAATGAATAAATAAATAAATAAAATTAGTTATTTGTTATTCTACCAATATTTAAAAGTTGTCTTTTGTTTTTGTTTTTGTTTTAATGTGCCAGGCACTGTTCTAAGAGCCTGGTACACAGCTATGAAAACTTGCCTACTTTTATTCATTCAACAACCACTTTGCTGACTACCATTGAGGTGCCAGCCACTGTACTATTGTGTGTGTGTGTGTGTGTGTTTCTTTTCTTTTCTTTTAAGGTAGGATCCACACCAAAGGTGTGGCTTGAACTCACAACCTGAGATCAAGGGTCGCATGCTCTACTGACAGAGCCAGCCAGGGCCCCACCACTGTACTATTAATGGGCCTCTTTATAAATGGAATTACGGAGCCCAACTCTTTTATTTTACCATAAAGTGCCTATTTCTATAGTGATTTCTCTTCCAAATGTTCTTATTATGGGTTAGCTTCTGGCGTTGTGACACAGCAAGTTATAGTTTTAAATATTTAAAATGTTGCAAATTGGGTGATTGTTTCAAATTAGGGAATTTTTTAAAGAATACTTTAGTTCCACCTAAGGCTAAGTGGTACTTCACAAATGTTTGTTGAATGCTAGAGAATAAATAAAGGAAATATTATCTCCGGTAATATTGTAACAGGAACCACAGAGACAGAGAAGTTGTGGGATTTGCCACAGTAACAGAATAGGGAACCATGCTCTGATATCCTAACAGATCACATTCCTTTTCTTTTTGCCCTTAGTTCAGGTGTTAGCAGAACTTCCAAGGTGAGACCCTCCATTAAGACATGAGAGCCAGGGGTTCCTGAGTGGCTCAGTCAGTCAAGCATCTGTCTTTGGCTCAGGTCATGATTCCGGGGTCCTGGGATTAGGCTCCGCAACTGGACTCCCTGCTTGGCACTCCCTCCTTGCCACTTCCCTTGCTTGTACTGTCTCTGTCTCTCTGTCAAATAAATAAAATTTAAAAAAAAAAAAAAAAAAAAAAAAAAAACTGAAAGCCAGCCCCTTGTTTTCGTGTTATTTACTCAAGCCCTATGAATAATTGCGTTCAGAGGCCTCTCCCACAAAGGCATCCTGCAGTTGGCCCTAGAGTCATGGCAGCTGGCTGCAGTCTTGCCAAGTTGCTTTACTATTTTCTACACACTCAACACTCCTGGTCATGGTTTTAGCTGCTGAATCCTTTATTTCAGGTGTTATTTAAGATATGGCTTCACGGAGCGCCTGCGTGGCTCAGTCGTTAAGCCGATTGCCTTTCCGCTCTGGTCATGATCTCAGCATCCTGGGAACGAGCCCCACATTGGGCTCTCTGCTTGGCAGAAAGCCTTCTTCTCCCTCTCCCTCTCCCACTCCCCCTGCTTGTGCTCCCTCTATAGCTGTGTCTCTCTGTCAAATAAACAAATAAAATCTTTAAACAAATAAACAAAGATATGGCTTCATTTCCTCATATAGCACCATCCTCAACTCTTTGATCTGTGATTTCTTCTCACCCCCGCCACCTCCTGCCACAGCATTCATTATATTCATTATGACCAAGTCTCAACTTCCATCTCTTTCAGGATGCTTTTCTGGTCGCCCCAGCCTCCTCACAACCCCTCTGACTTTCAAATTCTGAATCACGACTAACCTATATCAACCAATTTTTGTACCTCATGAATTTATTTTACAAGCCTTTCTTTAACGCCAACTGTGGCTCAAGCACTGTGACAAATCCTAAAGGTAAAACTTTGAGACTGGCTCAAAGTCCGAGATCAAGGTGTCACTGGGTTGGTTACTTCTGTGAGGAAGAGTCTCTTCCGTGCTTGCCTGGTGTTTTCTGGCATTCACTGGTGTTGCTCGCTTGTAAAAGCATCAGTCAGATCTCTGCCTTCAGTTTTACAGGGCATTCGCCCCGCAGGCACGTCTGAGTTCTAATTCCCCTTCCTTTTTCTTTTTTTCTAATTTCCCCTTTTTTATAAGAAGGGCAGTCGTGGATTAAGGACCAACCCTACTTCAGTATGACCTTATCTTGCTTAATTAATTAAGATGTGATGACCTGATTTCTAAAGAAGGTCACATTCTTACATGATAGGGTTAGGACTTCCACACATGAGGGTGAGGAGCACAATTCAACTCATAGCAGTATCCATGAATGTTGTTTAATATGATGTCAGCTCCCTCCCTCCTGAGCACATGATTGGTCTACTCTGCCTTGCCCTCCTGTCTGTGGTGGGACTTTGGGTCTAGTTTAGCAAAGAAGATGCAACTAAAAGTTGCATCTACGTGGTTCCTTCTTGGCTTGAAGCCTTTCATTGTTTGAGGCTGCTGAGAGCTCTCTGTCCTTCTGCCATGATGACCAGTCATGCAAGATGGAACACATAACTAGAGCAACATGGAGCAGAGCTCTGACCTTGATAGGGCAAAGAGCCTGAAAGAACACTAAACCTTTATTGTTGTAAGTGACTAAGAGATGTGACCATAGCGTAACCTAGGCTTTCCGGATACAGTAACTTTGGGGGGTATGATTTATTTTTATTTTTGCTATGGACTTAACTGTGTCTCCCCAAAATTTTTACATTAAATCCTGAATCCTCAATGTGAGTGTATCTGGAAATAGGGTCTTTTAGAGGTAATTAAGGTTAAATGAGGTAATGAAGGTGGGACCATAATCCCATTGGACTGTGGCCTTCTAAGAACATGAAAACTTCTCTGTAGCTCTCTGTATCTCTCTCTCTCTTTCCCTATTTTTATTTCTTTCTCTATCTTCATTTCTCTCTTTCTCTTCACTCCCTTAACGCATAAGGACACATGAAGACAAAGGCTGCCTGCAGGGCACCTGGATGGCTCAGTTGGTTGAGAGCCTGTCTTCGGCCTCTGGAGTTCTAAGATCCAGCCCCGAGTTAGGCTCCCTGCTCGGCGGGGTGTCTGCTTCTCCCTCTCCCACTTCCTCTCCCCAAGCTTGTGTGTTATCTCTCTCTTGCTCTCTCTCAAATAAATAAATAAAATATTTTAAAAAAAAATAACTATCAGCAAGTGTTGAGGAGAACTGTCATCGGAACCCGACCACATCTGACACATTCTGATCTGGGACTTCCAGTCTCAGAACTGAAAGCTACCCCATTCATGGTATTTTCTTATGGCAACCTGAACTAAGACACTTTTTTTTTTTACTTAGTTATACTGATATACAGGTTTTCCTACTTGGACTTATTTAGACTCTTATGATTTTTTTCTTACTTACAATTTTGTCTGATCTATAAAAAATACTAGTTTTATAAACATGAAAGATTTAACATTAAAAAAAATCATTCAAAGCATGCATCATAATGCCATATATTTTAGTAGATCTGCTATCCAGGTTATCTTTACAATGAACTAAATTCAAAGGAAAATGTCAATTCAATTTCATAGAAATGTATTGAGAGCCTCAGCTCTCATGGCCGCTATTCTAAAGAGCTTCCCACAAATCTCTTACCTTTCTTTCTGCAGATACAGACTTTTAATGATAACACACACCATTTCTGTACTTCATGAACTTAAATGGTAATTTGTGGTATTGTTCTTCGTCTCACTCGAGTGTTCCTTGAGATGAATGTTACTGGGGTATCTTGTATAATTGTTCACCAAAATCGGCTTCCTATCCATGCCCTGGGTGGGGAATCTATTTTAGAGTCCCACTGAAGCTGGGCTTGATTTGGCCAGATTTTCTTTGGCCAGAGGCATGTGCGCAGAAGTGACCTAGATCTCTTCCACACCGAAGTTGAAAGAGCCGGTGCTTTCTTCCTCATGCCTTTTCCCCCTGCCCTGGGAACTGGGAGGCTCTCAGCGGCAATTGTGCCCTATACCCGGGTGGCAGCGAAGACAAAGCAGAGCAGAGCCTCGGGCCATGTCCAAGAGACTTGAAACATGATCTGGGAAGTCCTTATTGTGATAAGCCACTGAGTTGTTTTGTCTTGTTTTATATTGTTTTAAGGGCTGCAAATCCTAGTCCAACCTCACTGATACAGCATTATGTAAGACCCATGTGGTGTGCGTCTGAACGTCCCACAGGCTAGCTATTCCTTGGGACAGCATGTGTGATGGACAAGAGACAAACCACTCCATTTTTAAAGATTTTACTTATTTATTTATTTGAGTGAGAGATAGCATGGGTGGGGGAGGGGCAGAGGGAGAAGCAGGGTCTCCTCTGAACATGAAGCCAGAGGGGGTGGGGTGGGAGTGGGGTGAGGGTCGGGTGTGGGGGGGATGTCTCTTGGAACCTGGGATCATGACTTGAGCAGCGGGCAGGGCAGACTTAACTGACTAAGCCACCCAGGCGCACACAGGGGAATCTTGACACAGCTGTTGAGAGTATTGTCAACAAATGTCCTTCAGTTCTCAGCCCGTTTGGGGTTTGCCACAGTGGCAGAGAGGCATCTCAAGTACGTCATATTCATATCCTTCCTAGGCTGGCCCGCATCTGGGAGCTCATGGGGGTAGGGCTATAAAGCCTTGGCCAGTGAAGGACAGCTCTGTTGGGTCACTTAGCTCTAGAGCTCCTTGTGGAATGGGTGAGGTGTTGAAGGGCCTGCACCTCAGCTTGTCTGCTTCCTTTGCCCAGTCCTGCTTCCTTACCTTCCAGTCCAGAGGCCTTGACCACAAGTGTACTTCCTGATAAACCTTTTGTGCGTTCAACATTGTTTCAGAGTCTTCTTCCCAAAGAACCCAGTCTGCAACCAACATGCTTACCTTTAAAGGAGATAAGAGAAGTGAGTGGGTGAGTGTGTGTTGGGGGTGGGGAGGATGTGAGCATACACATAATACCCTCCCGGTGGGTCTCTGTGTTGGTTGTCTCCCCGCTTTCCTCCTTTGGTGACCCATTTGTTCGTAAATATGCCATTATTACTAATTAGCTGCAGCCAACCTCTGCTCCTGTGGGCCTTGGAGACCGTCTACCTTCTTCTAGCAGATGTGTCAAATGTGCAAGCATAACTTTTAGAGTGTGACCTAGTTTCTTTGCTTAAAGTCACTGCGAATAAAAAGGACCATTCAGAGGTCAGGAGGCAGGGCCACTTTAATTTTTGCTTTTTGTTTATTCTTAAGATTCTCCAGTATATTAAAAAATGAAAAAAAGCCAATACAGCATCACAAATCTTGTGGTGGATTTTGAATATTTACATTTAACAGATTAATTCCTTTAGCCCCCAATACAGTCTAATGTAATTACTTCCACATGCCCAAAATAATTATAGGATTTATCATAGAAGATGAATTCCTGGCACTACAGGTAGTATTGTCTTCTAAAATTGTTTTTGTTTTTTTCAGCCCATGGGTCACATCCGCATTAGAGGATCATGAAATCAATTCCTATGAAGAACAGGGCAATCGAAGTGTGGAAAACTGCCTCACCCTCTCTCCCTTTTGCCAGGGTGAATGAGCATTTGTATGTGGAATTTGTGATTACCCCTTTTAGCCAAAACACCCACAGTAATTTATCCTGACTGTCTCCACTTTTTTTTTTTTAAAGATTTATTTATTTATTTATTTATTTGACACAGAGAGAGAGAGAGAGAGAGAGAGATCACAAGTAGACAGAGAGGCAGGCAGAGAGAGAGAGAGGGAAGCAGGCTCTCTGCTCAGCCCGATGTGGGGCTCGATCCCAGGACCCTGAGATCATGACCTGAGCCGAAGGCAGTGGCTTAACCCACTGAGCCACCCAGGCGCCCCACTTTCTCCACTTTTCCCATCCCTTCCCCTTCACCTCCATCTGCTCTGGTTGTAACCAACAGTTTAAGAAACTTTCACTTGCACACAATGGAGCAAAAAAGCACACAGTGGAACAAAAACACACACTGCATTGCATGTGGTAATAGTAAAAGTGTTTGTTTTGTTTTTGTAGTGGTCTCCCTGCCCCGGGTGGAGCCTAATGTAAGACTGGACTCTGGACCCTAAGATTAAGAACTGAGGTGATATCAAGAGTCAAACACTTAACCAACTGAGCCACCCAGGCACCCCCATGGTAAAAGCATTTTTTGTGCTGCCTTCTGATGTAGAATAGATTTCTTATTGAGGTGTGTATTAAAACATTTGAAGACAAACCATAAGTGACTCTTAATCTCACAAAACAAACTGAGGGTTGCTGGGGGGAGGGGGGTTGGGAGAAGGGGGTGGGGTTATGGACATTGGGGAGGGTATGTGCTATGGTGAGTGCTGTGAGGTGTGTAAACCTGGTGATTCACAGACCTGTACCCCTGGGGATAAAAAGACATTATATGTTTATAAAAAAAAATAAAAAATTTAATAAATTTAAAGAAAAACATTTGAGAACTAGTATCTTAATGTACACATTGATTTGAATGATAGATGGCTCCTTCTAGTATCATCAGGGTCTCAATGAAGTATTCACATTCTTTTTGAGATAATGTTAAAAGTCAAAATTTGAGTCATCTGATAAAGGTAGACTTGAAGGCGCATGGGAGGCTCAGTTGTTTGAGCCTCTGCCTTTGGCTCAGGTCATGATCTCAAGGTCCTGGGATCAAGCCCCACATGAGCTCTCTGCTCAGCAGGGAGCCTGCTTCCCCCCCCACACCCCTGCCTGCCTCTCTGCCTACTTGTAATCTCTCTGTCAAATAAATAAATAAAATCCTAAAAAATAAAATAAAAATTGAATTCAATGATGTTTGAATAGCTCTGTCACTACTTGGTTATTTTAGTCATTATTTGGATATGACCTACAAAGGATAAGACATCATTATTTAAACAAAACAAACTGAGGGTTGCCGGGGGGAGGGGGTTGGGGAGAAGGGGGTGGGATTATGGACATTGGGGAGGGTATGTGATTTGGTGAGTGCTGTGAAGTGTGTAAACCTGGTGATTCACAGACCTGGGGATAAAAATATATGTATATAAAAAATATATGTTTATAAAAAATAAAAAATAAAAAAAAAAAATAAAAATAAAAATAAACTTTTATTTTTTTTAAGATTTTATTTTTAAGCAATCTTTGCACCCAACATGGGTTTCGAACTTAAAATCCTGAGATCAAGAGTTACATCCTCCACCAACTGAGCCAGCACAGCTAAGTGCCCCTAAAAATAAACCTGTAATTAAAACTGTGAAAGTAAGTCTATAGGAGTCAAAGCATGTGCTAAATGGAAAATAATTGAAAAGATTGTATTTATTTATTTTAGAGAGAAAGGGATAAAGACTGTTGGGGGAAGGGCAAAAGGGGAGGGAGAGCAACAAGCAGACACCCTACTGAGTGTGGAACCCCAAAAGCTTTGGGGGGAAGGGAGGGCTTAATCCCAGGACCCTGAGATCCCAACCCCAGTGGAAATCAAGAGTTGGATGCTTAACAAGCTGTACTTCTCAGATGCCCTAGAAAACTTTTTAAATTACTGACTAAAGCCCTTTTTTAAACTGGTGAAAATAGAGTATGTTTTGGGCTTTTATACTTTTTTTTTTTTTTTTAGATTTTATTTATTTATTTGACAGAGATCTCAAGTAGGCAGAGAGGCAGGCAGAGAGGAGAGAGAGGGAGAGGAGGAAGCAGGCCCCCCGCTGAGCAGGGAGTCTGATGTGGGGCTCAAACTCAGGACCCCGGGATCATGACCCAAGCTGAAGGCAGAGGCCTTAACCCACTGAGCCACCCAGGCGCCCCTGTTTTGGGCTTTTTAGGGAAGAAATGGAGGTAATGCTTTAGAAAAGGAAAGCAAGGAAGGAAACCTAAATGTTCTGTATACATACTGCGTTCATGCTGTATGTGTATACATGAACTTCCCCTCCACACACCTGCTTTCCTATATGCCTCTATAACGAATATCTCTTATGCAGAATTTCAACAACCAGGGATCTCAGAAAAACAGTATCGATACTACACAATTATAATTGAAATTCTTAATGATGATTCTCTGACTCTGAACGATCTTGAGATGCCTCTGAGATCCTCGAGGCTGTGTTAAATTAAGGTCAATATTAGTGTTAATTATATTTTATTATATTATTTGAATATTGGTTATCCTTCCGTGCCATACATTGTTACTCTCATTTGACCTAATAGCTAATTAACTATGTTTTAACTTGCTGTGTGTGAAAATTTGTGAAAAAGTGCATTAACATGCACGTTTGATTTCATAACTGAGTTTTAGCTGTGAGTGTAAATGTGGCATATAATAAAACCTCCCATTAATATGGAAAGAACATAACCTAGATGCCCTGTTACCATGTTATTTATATGTTTGCTTCTACATTGAAGTTTTTAGGCATTTGGTAGGAAAAGTGTTTTCTTTATGGTTTATGAAAAAAAAAATCAAGCTATAATGTTAGTATATGGCATCAGCGAGCCCTTGTCCTTCTGTAGTTTACTGTTTTGTTCTCTAGCTTTTCTTCTGTAGCTCTGTTTGTCCCTAGTAGTTATAAGTTCTGATCTTTGGTGATAATGCTTGATTTGTTAGAGATATCTTGGGGCAATCAACGTATGCCAGACGTGCTTTCTCTTTCTCCCTAGATTTGCAAACGTAATAACCAAGACTGGGTGTTCAGGTTAGATATCCCATTCTTTCCGGGCTTCCCTCCTCTAACCCCGCTCTAATTGGAAGAAATGATAAGAGGTTTGTTTGCAGGGTAATAGTAATGGCCAGCGTACTGGATTCTGCTTACTGGATTTCAGGCACTCTTCATAGCATTAAGTGCTTCTGTTCCTTTAATTCACAGTACAGCTCTATGAGATTGTTAGTGTTTTACTTGTGAGAAAGCTGAGGTGCATTCATTCATTTAACAAGTGCCCATTAAACACATGCCATGTGCCAAGGCACAGATCTAGGTTTGGGTCCACAACAAAGAGTAAGATAGACACAACACCCCCACCCTCTTGGAATTTACATTTGCTGAAGTCTCCAAAGAGGTTTCAAGAACTGGGGAACTTCAATCTACCGTGCCTTTTTGGCTCAGCAAGTATTTTTGAGTGTTTATTGTGCATGGTTTAAAGGGAATAACACAGCACTGAGAGTCAGAAATCCTCATGATTTTGTCTTTGACAATAGTTAGATGCAAGTTCCCACGCTTCTCTGACCTTATGGGTTCTAGAAGAGATGTCCCTGAGTTACTCTAATTTTATAATGGTTCTACATGTCTAAAACTTTTTAGATACAGTGTATAAAAACGTAGGTGCTTAGGAAGCATATGCCAGATGCTGATTTGGGAGAATGTAAGTCTTCTGTAAGATCACGTAGTTTCAGAACTCCTTACGGGGACTCAATGAGCAGATTGGAAAGAAGAAAACGGAGGCCAAGTGGCGTGCCCTAGGCCACAGAACTAACAAACTTTGGAACAAAGATTCAAATTCCTCTAGTCTCACAAATGCTGGCCCAGCCCTGTCCCTCTTTGGAAGATAAGATTGAGCTTGTCTTGGAAAGAATTACTAATCTTTGACTATATTTGAGACATTGTAAACAAGATAAGCAGAATATGGACTCTACTGTGTAGCACCTGCTGTTCAGGAGAGGAGAGAACACTTACACATAAAAACTCCTAAGAAGGAATAAAATGGTAAGAGTCTTAAGGAAGATTAAATGGGGATTGGTTGATGGGATAAATTACCTTAAGTGGGCTTAAAAGGGAAGATTACGTAGGAAAACACCATTTAAGCTCATCATATATGGACATATGGACTAGGGGGAAATAGTCTAAGTGAAGTGAAAGTGATAGCAAAAGGTAAGTTATGGAAATGGGAAAGGATTAAGGAATAGCCCAGAATTCAGTTTAGCTGGAGCGTTAAGTGGGTAAAAGTAGCAGTAGAGAGGCTGGTGAGATGGGCTTGGCCAGTGGTGGAGGTTCCCAAGACTTTGGACTTTGCTCTGTAAGCTCTTGGGAGCCAAAAGACATTTCTGATCAAGGGAGTGTATGATCGGACTTATGTTTTGGGAAATCCAACCCATCCACTGTATATAGAATGGATTGGATTGTAGAACAAAAAGGCAGAATATTATGCAGGCTGCATGTTGCCAAGAATAAGAGAAATGGATATATACAGCCTAGAATATTAAAGGATTTCCTGGAGCAGGGATAATTTGGTCTGGGCTTAGAAAAATGGTCAGATTTGCTAAAGAGAGGTCTTGGTGGATAAAGATGAGGATGAGTGAGATTATAGCATTCATTCTCATGAGGACTCTGGTTGTTTCAGAAATAAAAAGATCTATGCCCTTTGAACAGCAAAGTGAATAAACAGAAGTGCTCCCAGAGTGAATCTGAGGGTTCAGAAAGTTCCGGAATCAACCTAGGATGCAGACTTAGGGGCCAGACCTGCCTCCTGGGCTACATGATCTAATCCCAGGGCAAGTTTAGCCCGAGAGGAATACTTACTACCACCACTCTGGGGGCCACAAGAATGTAAGGCAACTGGTAAGAAGAATATCAGGATTTATGGTATTTCTAGTAGCATCAACACTTAAATAATCATCATTAGATCTGCAGAGGATGGATGGACAGAATTAGACCAGGTGTCTGGACAAAGCACAGAAGCTCAGCCTGAAGCAGCTGTAAACAGCTCTGCTGTAAACAGCTGGGAAACAGCTGCAACTGACAGCCCCTGCTGGCAAGCTGCTGCCAGAGACAGGCATGCTCAGTACCCGGAGGAGTGACAGGAAATCTGCAAAGCTGAAACTTGGGGCATCAGGCCTTCCAGGCCAAACCTGAGCCTCTTTCTGCTGGTTGACTTCCTGTATTTCACTTGCCCAGGAAGGAAAAATGCCAGCAGATTGTCCTTCCTGCAAAGAAAGTTCAGGAAACTCCTTTGTGAGTTTCTTAGGTCTTATATGCCATCCTTGTCTACACCACAAGCCTTCTGCAACTGCCAGAGTTCAGTTTGTTAGTGTTTAAGAAATTGTCAAGAATGTGTGTTCGTGTTTAAGAAATTGTCAAGAAGTTGTCTGAGAACGGGTGCCTGGGTGGTTCAGTCGGTTAGGTGTCTGCTTTTGGCTCAGGTCATGATCCCAGGGTCGTGAGACTGAGCCCGGCATCGGGCTCCCTGCTCAGTAGGGAGCCTGCTTCTCCATCTCCCCTTGCCTCTCCCTTTGCCTGCTACTCCCCCTGCTTGTGCATATATACATATACATACATATGTATACATGTATACATATGTATGTATATGTATATATGTATTATTTGACACAGAGAGATAGCACAAGTAGGCGGGGAGGCAGGCAGAGAGAGAGGGGCAAGCAACCTCCCCGCCAAGCAGTGAGCCTGACGTGGGGCTCTATCCCAGGATTCCGAGACCATGACCAGAGCCAAAGGCAGAGAACCCAACCCACTGAGCCATGCAGGCACCCTAATAAATAAAATATTTTTACAAAAAGATGTTGTCCGTGGTGATTCATAATTTTCCATCATACCCACCAGTGCATGGAAACTCCGATTACTCCACATTCTTTCTGGCAGTTGGTAGGGTTCGGATTAACACATTCAGTCATTCTAATAAGTGTGTACTGATACCGTTATTGTGTTAATTCACATTTCCCTAGAGGATCTTCTCATGCGCTTACTTGCTATAGGTGATCTTTGGTGAGGTATCTGCTCAAATCTTTGGCCCATTTTTAAAAAACTGGATGCTCATCTTCTTTTGAGTTGTAAAGTATCTGTGTATATTTTAGATACAAGTCTTGATCAGACCCATACTTTGACATTTTTTCTCCCCAGTTTGTGGCTTCCCTTTTTATTTTCTTAACAGGTGAAGAGCAAAAGCTTTCAAATTTTGAAGAAGTTTTTGCTTTCTCCTTCCATTATTTCTTTGATTCTTTCTACTGCTGGTGTAAGGCAGATTCTTCATGCTCAACCGTGGCTGATGTTTGGACAGAGTCGTGTTGGGGTCAAATTGCTCCTGAGTTCAGTCCAGGCATCCCCCTCTGCATGGTTTTTGTGGCAAAGAGTAGAGAAATAGGAAAGAGGACCAGGTAAGGTGGAGTTTTTAGGGGAACTATCATGAGATCTTCAGCTCACTCAAGAATGGCACTCAACCCATTCCAAAGGATTTTGAGGGATTTTCTCTTTTATTCATTAAAAGCAGATTCCTTGACAGCTGCCTTCTTGGACTCCCTAGCATCCCTTGCAAAATGTGACTTATGTAGGAAGGAAAGATGTGTCTGAACCTGGTGACTTGCTTTGGTAGAGTTCCTGGAGGGCCACCTCAAGTGACCCGGAAGTACTGACTATTAATGATATATTTCAGTAATTATCCAAACACTTCAGAGGCAACAAGGTTGCTTTTTGCCTAATCAATTTATTTATCTACTTGGAGAGGATTGAGAGGAAAGGCTAGGAATAGCTAGTCTTAATTTCCAGAAAGATATCTGGAATATTCCTTAAAAACTATGTTCATGATCCTCTAAAAACTGTTTCTAAAAATGTGTTCCTATGGTAGAACCATTAAGCAAAAGCAGATAATTGTTTCCAGACCTGCACTTAATGAATCAGAATTTCTAGTCTGTGGGTCTCCATGTGACTGTTATGTACACACAAATTTTAGAAACTGGGGAAAAATGTCTTTACTCATGTGTTTCATCAATTACATAATATGGATGCTGGCCTTTGTGCTGGGGCGAAAAGGTCAGAGGAACAGAGAATTTATAACCAGTGTCATGCCTTTTATAATCAAAATTACGTGTTTCTAGAGAAAGTGTAGGAAACCAGGATGAGATTCCCACATCTGCCTCTGGATGAGAAGGAGTTAACTGGCGGGATGCTAACTAGCAGGGCTGGATTATTACCTGCTCTAGGCAGGAATGCACCTAAGTCTATTGGCTGTAGGCAACAGAGTCCCTAAGGGGTGTAGGGCAGAGGCATCTGTGGTGGGAGGCATTATTTACTGCCTATTCTGTGAGGCTGAGAAAAACGGATGTCATTTTATTGAAGTCAGAAGGCGGGGAGGAGAAGGGCAGAAGTCATTTCCTAGAGGTTTGGTATTTGGTGGCCAAAGTATAATACATGTCAAAGAATGTCTTTTTATTTTTTTTTTTCCTAACAAGATACAAACCTTCTTGTAATGCTAAAAGAGAAATGGCGTTTATCACAAAACACAAAAGACTGCAGACAAGAGAGACATCCTGTTTACCTACCAGGTGAGACACCCCCCCACAAGCCAACAATAGAGGTTTTCAGCCATGTTGGATATCCACTGTACTTTCCCATCTCCTCAGGACTGTGTGCTTTCTCCTAACATTTATCAACAGTCTATCCATCTTCCAAGGATAGACTTAAATACCAAGCACCCGCTAACTGTACTCCCATCCCCCATCCCCATCCTCCACATTTTGCTGCTATACACTTTCAACTCTTCCTTCCCAGGGGAACTCGTTGCCTTGCCCAGAGGACAGATTAAGTCTCCTCACTGTCCTCATAGTGCCAGGCACAGGATCTATTCCGTCATACTTGTCATATCTTCCCCATTGTCTAACAGGTCTTTCCCCTTTCTGCTCTTTGAATACAACGCACTTTTAAGAACAGAATAAATCCCACATCTTTCTCAAGTTTTTGCCTGACCTTGGAAGACCACCATTATTTCCGCCTCCTCTGCTCTTCTAAGAATCTATACCTCTTCTTTGGTGTTTTTTTCATGATTTGTATGATTTGTTATCTTTTCATGAGTTTTTATCTTTCTGACCAAATTATAAGTTTCTTGTAGGCTGTATGTCTTTGACTTCTTCATGTTCCTTCTTAGGTTGTCATTGAAATCTGGCAATTCTAATGTTTCCATGAAATTCAATATTCAAAGAGAAGATTCTAGAGGCTAGAGTAACACACACAGAGCTATATTCTAATATGTGGTTTAGGACGTATCTGAGTCATGGGGCGCCTGGGTGGCTCAGTGGGTTAAAGCCTCTGCCTCTGGCTCAGGTCATGATCCCAGGATCCTGGGATCAAGCCCTGTGGCAGGGCTCTGCTCAGCAGGGAGCCGGCTTCTCCCCCACCCCTCTTTCTTCCTGCCTCTCTGCCTACTTATGAACTCTGTCTGTCAAATAAATAAAATCTTTAAAAAAAAAAAAAAAAACGTATCTGAGTCATGCCTGTGCTTCTCATATCTCACCAGTTGGTGAGCAGCTAGGTCGCAAGGAGTCTCATGTGTATCTCTGAATTCCTAGTTGACAGCAAATTCATGTTAATTGAATTGATGATTAGGAAGGACTTTTCTTTTTTTTATAAATTTTTTAAAGATTTTATTTATTTATTTGGCAGAAAGAGACACAGCGAGAGAGGGAACACAAGTAGGGAGAGGGGGAAAGGGAGAAACAGGCTTCCCGCAGAGCAGGGAGCCCGATGCTGGGCTAGATCCCAGGAGCCCAGGAGCCCAAGATCATGAGCTGAGCTGAAGGCAGACACTTAAGGACTGAGCCATCCAGGTGCCCTAGGAAGGACTTTCTTGTAACACCAAAACACATGCTACACTCTACTCCTTCTTCTCAGCTTCCTTTCTTTTCCTCCTTTCTTTCCTTCCTTCTTTCTCTCCTCCCATCTTCACTCCCCCCTCCCTTCCTTTCCTCCTCCTCCTCCCTCTCCCTTCTTCTTCTCCTCCTTCTTCTTCTGATGTGCTTTTCAAACTCATATCAGTGGATAGAACTGCTTAGGTTTTAGGACTGGATATACTACCTTGTGTATACCCTACTGTTCTACACCTCTGTGTCTTTACTCAGACAGCATGGGCCCTCTGGAATGCTCTTTTCATCTTTCTTTATTTGGCTAACTTTAAATTATTCTTCAAGTCTCAGCTCAGAGTCTCTTCTAGGAAATCTCATCAGAACCTTCAGGAGTTACGTTGCCTTCCCTTTGTATTTCCAGAGCGCCGTGTACACACTTCTGTTTTCACCCTCACATACCGTGGAAATGTTCTGTTTGTGTGGCTGTGTCCCTGGTAAACTATACTCCCCCAGGTCACAGCTGTGTCATGTTTTGACACAGGCCATTTCTCAACCTGTTGCCCATCCCCCACCCATCATGCAGAGTCTGGTATAATATCATAGACATTCCATAAATGTTTGTTGAACCATTGGCCAGTAATTCTCCACCGGGGGGAGAGTGATTTTACCCTTCAGAGTTTATTTGGCAATGCCTGAAGTTATTTTTGACTGTCACAAGTGGGGGGCGGGGGGGGGGGGGTCCCTACAGGCATCTAGTAAGTAGAGGTTGGGGATGCTGATAAACATCTTACAGTGCATAGTTCAGACTATTGACCCCCCAACCCCCACCCGGCCCTTCCCCAACCCTAGGAACTACCCAGTTCAGAATGTCAATAGTGCCAAAGCTGAGAAGTCCTGGCTTTCACACTGTGATCGAAAAAAGTGTTGTTTGCTAAAAACAATGCTTTAAAAATTTTAGAGGCTGTGTTGTCCTCTCTCTCTTACCTGTCTTTCAGGAAGATTTTTAGATTTGCATTCACAGATGGGCATGAACTTACAATAATAGCAACTTGTGCTATGCTAGTGAAACGGCATGGTTTCTAAGTGTGATCAATGTTGGAAATTAGAAGTTAAAAGCTTTTGTTCATGCAGGGTTCTGTGGGTTTACTAAAAAACTCTGTGCAACTATTTGAATTAGTTTCAGGTGAATTTCAAAAGATCAAACCTTGGTGTGTGAAAAATCAATCCCACAGGGATTCAGAATAGCTTCTCCTGGTCATTTATGAACTGAACTGGGGAACTTTTTGAATTTTATGTACTAAATGTAGCCATACTCCCACATAAAGCTGCAGGGGGAACTGTACTTACGCAGGAGAGACTCCGGTATGGAACCGCATGCAAACATGGTTTTCAAATGACTTCGACTCACCTACTTAGACCAAAGAGGCTGTCAGTTAATTTAACAAACTATCCCTGTTCCCTGATCTTTGGGCCATAAAAATTGTTCATCTGCTCAGTCACAGGCCATTTAATTTTGGATGCATCGTTGCCAGTTGGTTACAGTAATTAGCATTCCCTATATTGTAGCAGCTTCCCTGAAGCTATGCTAAGTAGGGTTGCACTTTTGTGTGGAAACATAAGCCGGCTTGTGCAAATGAGCCTGGCCACCCATCTTAGAGACAGAAGCCCTAACTACCATCTTCTTGGCTCGGGGTGCCTTCCAGGCCCACCTGCAGATCTTATTTACTGATTATTAATGACAAGAACTGTAGGCAGCTGTGAAAGGCACAGCATGGCAACTCAAAGCTGCAACTCAAAACTATCCTCCGTGGGACTGTAATTTTCTTGAATGACACCTGACTTCATTTTAATTTCTTTCTTTGCTCCAAATGCACTTGTGCTGTAGAAATGCAATAGAAATTCAATGAGCTCCATGTTTAATAGGCAGACTTGCAACATTTGTTGGTGCATCTGTTAGTTTCCTGGCAGAAGTGGGGCATTTGGAAAGGAAATATACATTTGTGTTTGTTCCAGAGTCGGCACACAACCTGTAAGGCGATGATTCAGCAGGGCCCCTGGTGAGATACCAAAGAACAGGGTTACCTAGTGGATCACTAGTGGCCAGTCTGCGGAAATCACATATTATATGGGCTTAAAAATCAAATTTAATTGAATAAATGTTAATTTTCAAAAAGCCTCAGTGTTCATGGTTAGGCGATCAGATTTTTATTCCAATTTAGAGGGACGTGGTATTCTATGCATAACTGCAAATGAATTGGCTTCATTAGGAATGAAAACGGGATAGAGTTCTTTCAAATGCTCACATCTGCATTTTAGTTTGTACATCTGCAGTTTCGGTTTCCCAGGAAACCGCCGAGCAAGAGTTTGTAAGAAGGTTTATCCACGGCACATTGCTTTATATCCAGAGTGATTTTATTTCTTTTTCTAATATTCTAGAAAGTAATATTTCATCAGTGGAATTCATTTTCACATGTTTAATTTCCAGATTAATAGAATGAACACCTTGAATGTAATTAAAAATAGGTTATGTTGTTTTCCTCCATTGACTGGTGCTAATGCAAATTTGGGGCTTTAGCTCACATTTGTTGCCTTCTTGTCTTTTCCTGCAAGGCTGAATTGTTCAAATGAATAAGGGCATCTGAAGTTGAAATTTTGGGGGGTAAGGAACTTATAAATTTTATGATGGATTGGCCATTTTGCTGTCCTCTTTAATCATCATACTCTCTAAGCACAGTGAACTCTGCTAATTAAAAAATGATCTACGTAGTCTGGGCACAATTAATCTTTATTTGCATAAGTTCCGAGGAAAAATCAAGTAAATATTACCAGTAGAGGAAAGAGCTACTTTGAGTATTTGGTGACCGTGCCTGTGGCGGGAAACAGTGATGAGGACTGACAAGATGAAGACAAGGAGCGTGCTCGTTAGTGTAGCTGTTTCTCGCTACCTTTTTAAACAGGAGTCCACAAAGTATCATTTTCATAAATGCCAACACAAGCTTAGGAAACCAATAAGAACAACGGATGTTTAGGGGAATAAACTGAGACTAAATTCAATAATTTCTCATTTTGTTACCAAACAACAACAACAACCCCCCCCCCCCACAAAACCCCCACAAACAAAAAACCAAACAAACAAAAAAACAAAAACAAACAAACAAAAAAACCCCCCACGGAATGCTGAACAAAATAGCCACAGCAGGGGAAGCAAGGAGCCAAAGGACTTCGGGACCTGGTTTTAGAAATTCCTTTAGACCACATCACAAGAACTGCATTAGGAGGAAAAAGTGGGACAAGTTCTCATTGTCCATGATGTATTTCTGTTAGAGCAGGTAGCTTTTAAAACCATCACGGGATAGAAAAGCTAAGGTCTGCTTCTACTCCCATTCATTTTTTCAGGTAACAAAAGTAGTCTTGCTTTTGATAGGGGAGGAGGAAAGAATGTAAATACTTGTCTGAGAGTGCTGTGGTGAATGGCCTTTGGAAAGCTTTATTGACAAGAGCAACCTCAATTATAAATGAAGGGAAAGGCGAAGTGTTTGTCAAGGCAGTCTTTTTATTGGGGTCTCCTAGCAGGTTACTCTGCTCAATGTCCAGGATGAATCAAGAAAGGGAAGAATTCCGAGCCACTAAACTTCTGTGCTCCATTTTACCATCCTCAATGGCTGTGGGAGGGTGAGGAGACTCTCTGGAGGGTGAGCGGTTTCTTAGCTGGTTGCAAGGAACTTTTTGGTCAAGAAAAGTTGGCTTCTAGGGGAGCCACTGATATAGGAATAAACAAAGTCCAAAGTTTTTCTTCTCTCTCTCTCTCTCTCTTTTTAAGATTTTATTTATTTATTTGACAGACAGAGATCACAAATAGACAGAGAAGGAGGAGGAAGCAGGCTCCCTGCTGAGCATAGAGCCTGATGCGCGTCTCCATCCCAGGATCCTGGGATCATGACCTGAGCTGAAGGCAGAGGCTTTAACCCACTGAGCCACCCAGGCACCCCAACAAAGTCCAAAGTTTTTAAACTTCACAAAGCCATTTTTTCTACAGAAAGAATACATCTATATTGCTCAGTACCTTCAGTCAGTTCATACCTCCTCATGGTATCTCAGCAAATTATAAAAAGTGGTGAGAAAATAGAATGATGGTAATAGACATCAAATCATACAACTTCAAAACTGAAAGGAACCTTGAACATCATCAAAGCACAGAAAATAAATTAATAGGAAGTGAGTTTCCTCCCAGGAGCTTTCTCCCAGAAAAAAATGTGATTTTTGCTCCATTGTGACTTCTATTTAAAACAGTGACCAGGCTGCTTCTTAAGTCTCTGGATGTTGTTTGTTCCGCATTTTTACTAACCGACTGCAGGAAAATAAAGAGACAATTGTCAGCTCACTGAGGCCTGGGGTTCAAAAGCTTTCTGCAGTGAATATCCTAGTACTACAGTTCAGAGGTGGTGTTAGGAGTGAGTTGGACAGTTAGGTAGTCATGGCCGGGGTCCCCAACAAGAAAATATGGAGTCAGGACAGCTAAGATAAAACAGCACCAACGTCCTGTTTTGTAGCTGAGACAGGACCGCACTGACATTCTGCTTTGCAGCCTTTGCAGAAATGACTTTTGCAAAATGTCCTAAAATAAAACAATTAACTGCAAAATATTTGTCACCATCATGGGCAAGGGGCTGTTAAGACAAATAAGCCCTCAGATGTCAGCCAAAAAAGACCATCAGCATGTGAACATTAACCTAATAGGTAGACAGATAACTGACCAAAGCCCCGATGGGTACAACTTAGCACACCCTGATTGCTTAAGATAGTTCCACCAAAGATCTCATAAAATCCCTTAAACTTAGAAACTCCAAGGGCAACCCTCTCGGGCTCCTTCCCTCTCCAGGGGCTTAGTACTCTTGCTAATAAACTTTGCTTTGTTGCACACCACTCTTCGGCTGGACTGTCTCTTCATTCTTCCAAGTGGCTTGACTAAGAACCACAGGCATGCAAGGCAGAGAAATCCTGCAACAGTAGGTGTGAACCAGGCCCAACTTTCTGTATAGATGATATTCAATCCTGGAAGTTATCTTTGGGAAGCCAAATCAATTCTCTATTAATTGTAGATACTCATGTCTACTACCAAGTAGATTTGGAGTGGAGGTGGGGAGAGGTTTATCATTAAGGAGAAATGCTGACTTGGTGTTTGAGAGTTCGTTTAAAGAGGTGATTGGGGGTTATGAATTTTGGATCCTTTAGTTTGTGTATCAAAAGCAAGTTCCCACCTAAATCGTATGCTGTCTCTAGGAATTAGCTAACCCTGGGAGGAGTAGTCCCTCCTCTGGTCCACAGGGCCCCCCAAGATGCCAAAGATTCATAAAACATAGAAAATAAAAGACATGGTGAATGCACTGGCCCTACTTCAATCCTAAAGCCCTGTCCTGTAGGACTGACCTGCAATCAAAGATAAAATCTTAAAATTGACAAGATGCTGGTCTTCTTCTCCGGAAAAGAAAGTGGGACCTTGACAACAGATGGCAGCTTGTCTTAAGCGTTTGGCAAGATAATTCTCAAGGAAGTATAATAATCATCGTAATTACTATTTATTGATTCATTACTCTGTGCCAGGTACTATCTTATGCACTTGGCATATATTATCTTATTTATTTCTTTTTTGACAAAGTAGGTACTGTCATCTCCACTGTAATATGTATACACCAAAAGCTTAAGAGAGGTTTAACAACTTGCTTCTTGTGACTTCCTCAGTAGATAGCAGAGCAGGGAATCTCACCCAGCTCTGATTACAAAGTTTAAGGTGTGCGCTCTTGCCTTCTACACTCAGATTCCGAGACCACAGAGCAGTGAAAAAGAAATATTAACCAAGATGAAGAAACTGAGAGTTGCCAGCATTTTAGTTTTTGCAAAGTAAGACCTTGTAATAAGGGGTGGGGGGAGGTTATTGTACTATTCCAACAAAAGAAAAAAAAAAACATTTGAAACACTGGAAATGAGAAAGATATAATCTCAGAACACAAAAAAACTGTTTCCATGGAAATAATGGCAGTTTTATGGAAACTTACTGTAGTGCCCTCATTTTTCTCCTGCCACCATGGCTGGTGCTGATGGGCACAGGTCTGGGATTGGTGCAGGTCAGCACAGTAGCCCTGAGCAGTGACAAAGACCTTGGCACTGTTGGCACTGCGCAGGATCTGGTATTAGGCCCCATAGGGACACATCCCCCAATGTCGAAAAGAGAGCCATGAGGTTAGCCGTGGCAGATGAGAGCTAGGTAGCTCTTTCTAGAAACACCATTTTCAGAAAAGCAGAACAGAGCCTTGACAAAGGTTGGAAGAGATGTGAGGCAAATACAAAGAGAAGGGGATGCATTTAGTATTTATCTGAATGAAAGACAGCAGGAAAAATGGCTTATGCATGAGATAAAATTTAGCAAAGCTGATGAGGACAAAGGTGAGGGATTATTGAATAAGAACATGAGAACTTCGTTCAAAGACGACTGGTGACCAAATGTCCTAAATCCTCATTAAGGACGAAAAAGAGACATTGGCTAAAATAGCAGCTGGAAGGTAATAAATCAGATATAAAGAGCACATGATGATGGTAAGGTTCCTGAATTAAGAGTAAGAAGTCCTCTTCCAACCCCTAAGCCTCATTAATTCTTAGCTGTTGATCTATATAAATGATGAAATTCATTCTTTTGGTCTCACTTCTATTTACAGCTGAAATGAATTCTAGGACAGGTCTTTCCCACTTGCCACTTTGCACTTTTCATTCTGATAAAATAGTTTTACATGTGTTTTTAGAGCTATTGTTGGCAGAGGTCATTAAGAGGCGTGACCACAGGCTGACCCAGAGCTGGCCCAGGGGAAATGGGGGTCTCTTCCTCCCCTAACTTGGACCCTATGCCCTGCCCACCGTTTCCACACTAGGAGCTATTTTGGGAACAGCCTTGAGAGAGTAAGGTGTTGTTGAGACTTTCTGGACTGTTTACGTGACTGACCCCATTCAGGCTTCTATGTGAACTTTTAAGATTCTGGTGGGCAGGTGTGGAGATCTACTCACCTTGTAGCTGTCTAAGACAAGCCTCGGAAGTAAGTCCTCTTGCTTCTTCTGTAAGCTGCCCCTTAGTAGTCTAGAACGGTCTGCTTCTTTTTTTCAGTCTCTTCTTGCCCTCAGTGTATGGCAGCCAACTTGCAAATCAATAGTTATCCATGAGACTGAGATAAGTAATTTCTTTTTCAAAGTTTGGAAAGACAAATAAGGGGGATTGGAGAGGGAGGTGTCCTACCTAGGTCTCACTCTGGCCTTTAGAAAGGACAGCAATGCTGTGTCTATATACACATAGACTAATCTGACCTATGACTGTGATATTATGTCCAGAATATATAACTTGGCAATTCAGGAAGCGGCTTGGGGGTGGGAAGGAGTATGAGCTTTGTGATAAGGCCCCAGCAAAGTCAAACATGGTATGTGATAGTTTGACACTCAGGAGACCTGAATTCTTATTGTTGCTTTTTTCTATCAGTTTGGGGAATGTTAGCTTTCTCTCTGCACATTTACACCTTTGCACTTATTACCCACTAGCAAGCTATGGTTATTATAAAGAAAATGGCAGATATATTTTGAGCTTCTTGGAAGAATAGTCTTAACGTTAGCACATTTTGGAGCATGACTTTATCAGGTCCCTTGTCTCTACCCTCATGACCACCTAGAAAGGGAGGTATCATTTTCTATATTTTGTAGATGAGGAATCAGAGACTCTGAAAGCCAAACTGAATTGCCCACAGCCATGTAGTAGGGGAATGAGACAAAACGCAAGGTTGTCTAGTTCTACAGTACGTCTAGTACACTACTCAAGGGCTTCTCCATCTGTAGATTGCATATGGATGGCCAGAGACCTTGTGAAACTACAGGCTTTGGCACAGTAGGTCTAGGTCATGGCCTCTGCATTTCTAATGTACGTCCAGGTGTTGTCCATGCTATTGGCCCCTGGATCACACTTAGAGAAGCAAAGTATTATACTACCTCTTGTCAAAAAATATGGTAGAATTCTTAGGTGGCCTTCTTCCTTACGGGAGAGTGTTCAGTCTTTCACCATGAATGTGTGGTGTTTGTTGTAGTTTTTTGGTAAATGTCTCCTATCAAGTTGAGGAAGTTCTCTTCTCTTCATAGTTTGCTGAGAGTTTTTAATCATGAAGAGATACTGAATTTTGGCAAATACATCTTCTGCATGAATCGATATAAGCACATGTCTTATATCAATTATATCAAAAGTAAGTCTTATTTTAAAGACTATAGTTGCATTTATTTTTGAATATTGAGCTAGCCTCAAGTAATAATTTTTAAAATAATATTTGTTTTGGGTTTAAATTCTATACGTAAGTTATGCTTCTTGAAGGATTCAAAATAGAAAAAGAGAAAAGTAAACAAGTAAAAGTAAATAAAAATCACTTCAAATTTCACCACCTAGAGATATAATATGATGCTGTATATTAAATATATTATGTTAGTGAACTTCCATATAGTTTTGAAGACATATTTATGGTTTTAGAGCATTAAGAGTAAAACCACAGGGGCACCTGGGTGGCTCAGTGGGTTAAAGCCGCTGCCTTCGGCTCAGGTCATGGTCCCAGGGTCCTGGGATCGAGCCCACATCGAGCTTCCCCCTCTCTCCTCCTGCCTCTCTGCCTGCTTGTGACCTCTCTCTCTCTGTCAAATGAGTAAAAAATATCTTAAAAAAAAAAAGAGTAAAACCACATATATATGCTATGTATGTCTTCTTTTATTTATGTGACATTTTATCTTGAACATTTATCTTTTTTTTAAGATTTATTTATTTATTTGAGAGAGAGAAGGCGAGAGAGAATGGAGCATGCCTGAAAGGAGGGAGGGGGGAGAAGAGGAGGGAGAGAGAACCTCAAACAGACTCCCTGCTGAGCGTCGAGCCCAACTCAGGGCTCAATCTCATGACCGTGAGATCATGGCCTGAACTGAAACCAAGAGCTGGACGCTTAACTGACTGAGCCACCCAGGTGCCCCTATCTCAAGCATCTAAAATTTTAAAGCCTCTTCCTTTGGCCCAGGCCCAGGGTCCTGGGATCGAGCCCCGCATCAGGCTCTCTGCTGGGCAGGGAGCCTGCTTCTTCCTCTCTCTCTGCCTGCCTGCCTCTCTGCCTACTTGTGAACTCTGTCTGTCAAATAAATACATAATTTTTTTTTTAAACAAACAACCTGATTTTATTTTATTTTAATTTTTTTTAAAGATTTTATTTAAATCTGAGATCATGACCCAAGCCGACGGCAGAGGCTTTAACCCACTGAGCCACCCAGGCGCCCCTAAATAAATAAAATCTTTAAAATTTTAAATATTACAGGCATGTTTTTGCCTCAGCGACTATGCACTTCCTTTGATCTGAAATCTTTATGGACAATTAGGTTCTGTTCTGTTTATTTGTTGTTTGTTTTTGCCATTATTAATTTTTTGTTTTGTCATTAAATATTATAAATACCTGTATATATAAATCTTTGGTAATCCTTAACAAATGAAATTCATTTCTGGAAGCAAAATTAAAGGCTCCAATATCTTTAATATTCTTAATGCCAAATTACTTTTGAATAGCAGTGTACAAAAGTGTTTTGGTCATTATCTTTTTTTAAAATTTATAGGCTGTTTTTAGATTCACACCAAAATGAACAGAAGGCACAGAATTTCCATCTAGTACCCCTTGTCTCCACCCACATGCACACTCTCCGCCTCATAAACATACTGCATCATGGGGGTACAGTTATTAAAAATGGGTGACCAAATATTGACACATCGTTATCACCCAAATTCTGTTGCATTAGGGTTTATTCTTAGTATTGTATATTCTATAGATGTTGACAAATGTTATTACCTCTTAAAATATTTCTGTTAGGGGCGCCTAGGTGGCTCAGGTGGTCAAGCATGTGCCTTTGGCTTAGGTCATGATGCTGGGGTCTTTGGATTGAGCCCCACACATGGAGTTCCCTGTTTAGTGGGGAGCCTGTTTGTCCTATGCTCTGTACACCCCACCCCTGCAACCCCCACTCAACATGTGCTCTTTTGCACGCACATGTTCTCTCTCAAATAAATAAATAAAATCTTTAAAAAATATTTTTATTAAATTAGTATTGCTGTTCTAGATTTTAAAATTTATATTTTTATTTCTGTTTAAGAGATTCTTATATATCCAATTGCATTGTTTATGTTTGCTTACTTTGCCTATGCTATTAACATTCTCTTGTTTGTTATTTGTAAAAGCTTTTCCTGTATAAAGGCTTGTAATACTTCTGTCTTTATTTATGTTTCCCCTAATTTGTCATTTTATTTTGTAGTTAGCAGCATACACAGATTTGAAATTCTTTAGTTAAATATACTAATTTACTAAAATATCTTAATAGTTTCAATAGCTTTTCTATTGATTTATAAAGATCCTTCTGATCATCTTATCTTCAAATAAGGACAATTTTCTCTTGGCTATTCCTCACCTTTGCAATGTGTATGTGCATGTTGTTTCTTATTCTTGTCTTTTTGCATTGGCTAAGATTTCCAGAATGCTGTTAAAAATAGCAATGATAGCGAGCATCTCTTGTTTCTGTGTCTAATTATCAGGGACTTAGTGTTTTACCATTTAGAACGATCTTTATCACGAGCTCCTAAAATAAACTTTTAATACGGTGAGAATGCTTTCTATATCTAGGTTACAATGAGTTATTATCAGCAATGACTGATTCCTAATTTCAATGGAAATACTGTAGATATTCGACTCTGGTACTCCTAGCACCTACACACCACAATGGGGCCTTGAACCATAGCTTAGCTTCCCACGCATGTCCTAGAATTCTTTCTGGCAGCAGCCGTTAACTCGGTGTCTCTGGATGGTAATTTTGTACTCTTCCACAGTATCTCCACACCACAAAAGTCAATGCAGAATTTAGCTGCTCAGAGTTCCACGTGCAACAGAAGCTCCGGGAAAACTAAGCCCCTTTGTTATTAGACACTTCTCCTATTTTCATCATTTGGCAGAACTCCCGAGGAACCAGGCCTCCTCTTTTTATTCTCTTCTTTTGGATTAGGAGTCCTTCAGAACAATAGCTCTTACCTGCTGCTTCTCAGGGCCCATGGGCCACTCTGCCCACTCCCAGGCTGTCTGAGAACTGCTGTCTCCAGTATTTTTAGGAATCCTGTGGCCAACCAACTGCTCTCTGACTCCTGTCCACTGGGAATTGAGGTTTTGTAAGGGAGTTAGAAAAACTGGAGGTGAAGAATGTAAGCCATTTGATCATCTCAAAAGGCATCCCTCGCACCTAGACAGACAACTCAGAATTCTGGAAATTACAGAATCTGCTCTACTGAGTGAGGGGTGGAGGGCTGAGGAGTGATTGGGGTATCTTCCAATCTTCTTTTAGATGAAGGGGTTTGTTCCCTTTCTTAAAAGGCATAATAACAGAGTGAGTAAAACCAAAGCTCTGGATCCTGAAAATCTGGACTTGACTCATGGCTGCAACACTTTTAACCCTTTGATCTGTGTAAGTTAATTAACTTCTCTGTATTTCAGTATTTTCAGATATAAAATGGGGGAAATAAAGGTATCTCTCTTGTAGGATTCCTTTGAGAGTTGAGTATATATCTATCTGTATCTGTACCCAGCGGTATGTAGATATATATAGATAAATAGTGTTTAAAACAAATGCATGGGGCACCTGGGTGACTCGGTTGAGAGTCCAACTCTTGGTTTCAGCTCAGGTCATGATCTCAGGGTCGTGAGATTGAGACCCACGTTGGGCTCCACCCCAGCAGGGAGTCTGCTTGACATTCTCCTTCCTTCTCTCTCCCTCCACTCCTCCCCCTGCTTGCTTGAGCTCTCTTTCTCTCAAATAAATAAATAAATCCTTAAAACAAAAACAGATGCATGGCATATAGTAAGCCATCCCTATTGAGGGTAACCATGGTAACCCTCTCCTTATGGTCTTAATCCAACTGCTTTGACCTTTCAGTTAGGGGAAAATCTCCCCAATTACTAGCATAAAATGCCACTTTCAGATCTTAGTAGTGGTGTGAGTTTTTATGTTTTTAAAAGTACTTTATATATTTTCATAGATATAAAATATTCTAGATATATTTTAGTGTTAAGGTAGGAGAGACTATTAGAATCTGATAGGCAGATGTCATTTAAAAACTGGCTTGCAGTCTTGTAATGCAGGGATAAACTAATGGGAGATAAAAAATAAAATGGGTTTGGTGATTCTACTGAATTTGTTGTACATATAAACACACATGAAGAATTCAAAAGGTACTATGATAGATATACTACTCACTAACTAATACCTTTGAATGTATAACTATTGTCAGTAGCATATATATATATATATATATATTTTTTTTTTTAGATTCAGCCTAAAGTTTTGGTATGGTAGACCAGTATTATATCTGCTTGATATAAGAAGAAATATTTTTGTATGTTAACCTGGATGCAGAACACAATCATATTTGCCATAGATGATACTCCAGTGCTAGATTTGGAGGTTGACAATTATAATCCAGTATATTTTTCAACTACATGCAAATGGAAATACATATCATTTGCATACCCCATTCACCAGAATTTGTCACTACTGTGATTAAAGGTAAGGATTCTGGTTATTGATAAAGAGGATGCAATACCTCATTTCCTGCATTACCAAGTTGGTCATGGAAGTACCTTGCTACTTAAGGCTTGGTCTGTAGATCAGGAGCACTGGTAGCATTGGGCAACTTGTCAGGAAAGTGGAATCTCGGACCTCTACCAAGACCTAATGAATCAAATCTGCATTTTAGCCAGATCCCCCCAGGTGATGCACATACACATCACATTTTGAGAACCACAAGTCTGGTGCAGTGGATTTTGAACTTCTCTGTACAATTGAATCACCCAGTAAGCCTTTGTCCTGGCCCCCCATCCCAAGTAAACCAGACTCTCTGAGGGTAGAAGCCAAGGCCTCAGCATTTCTGAAAACTCCCCATGTGATTCCAAGTGTGCAGTCAACATTGAGAACCAGTGGTCAAGAGTCAGCTGAAAAGTCTTCCAAAAGGACCCTCCTTTTCTTTTTGTAACTCTCTGATTTCAAGCTGGAGTTTGGAGCAAGAGCTGTCTGATTAGCTGGAAGCCACTGAGACTAGAAAAAAGAAGTGAAATTATGTATGGATCTTAAGACCTAGATTCCCCAAAGACTCAAGCATTCAACTCTATATTCCCCATGACTTTAAAGTGCTCATAAAATAGGGTGTATTAGAGGTAGCAATTTGTTTTTGACACTTTCTAGTGAATGTTACTCAAGGTAGAAGAGCAACTAGTGATGTAATTTTCATACTGTACAGTGTAGCCTGGGCCTCTCACGGAGAAACTCATTACTTTCATTTGCAATGATGGCGGCCCAGCGTCCAAGAACAGCACCATGTGAGCAGCCTACTGGGAGAAGCTTTACTCTCAGTAATCAGTCTGGAGGCCTTGGCTCAGCACCTGGGTGATGGGGCTACATCCTAAAGAGCACCACTGGTGTTGCTTTGAGAAAGACCAATGCCCACAACGTTGCCAAAGTTAATTTTTTCCCCTGCTGGGAAGCTACCTTCATTTGCATCGACTCTCAATGACCTACCTTCCTTGGGGCAAACACTGACCTGCAGTCAGAAGTATGTTTTAAAATAGAACTGTGTATTTAATGAATAACAATCTCCACATGTGGGTCTTGGTGATCTCTCATGCCAGCAGCATCTACAAGCTTGTGGTCCTGGATCAAGCCCGCTGCAGGTTGGAGACCGGCATAGGTAAGGAGCCAAAGAGGTTCTGCAAAGGATAACGGGCTACCACTCCAAGCCTTGTAGACTTTCTCCCTAAAAACTCCCTTGTTCATTTCATTACAGTGATTATAGCCTTTTCATTTTTGCTTTTATATACTCACTTGTGACTTGGATCATTAGCACATGCCCTCTGCAACAGGGGAGGCTGACTTGAGGTGAGAGGGAAACAGCAGGAGAATATGAGCTTGTAAAGATTCAGCTTTCATGGCAGCCTTGCTGCTTGGAAATAGACATAGAAAAATAGAGACAATATTACAAATAAGCAAAAGTATTGTTGATTCGAGTTTTTGCGAATAATTGCCTGGATGCAGGTAATTTTTAATGTAGAAAAATGCCCTTAGGGGCTTGGGGAATAAAAGAGAGCCACCTGAGATATTTAAGTTTTGCAAAAACAACTATTTAGCATGCACAGTGGCTACTTTATCTGCTGTATTTTAATGTATGCAAATGTAGATCATATTGTAACGAGAATTTCATGGCAGGTCCGAGTGAAGCCAATGTAGGTGGCACTTTGATGCAATTTTGATTTGAAATTACTCTTAGAAAATGATGAGTGTGTCAAGTGATGGCAGCGTGTGGATAGTGCAGGGAGAGCGTATGGATTTTTTTTTTTTTTACGCTCATTTTAAAATAGAGAAAGTGTTGTATTCCAAATGATGTGATTAGGCAAACTATTAACATCATAAAGCTCTCCATAAGATTTGCTTTTTATGTATCTTGGACAAACAAATCAATATCCAATTCTATTGTTAGTCTCCTTGTATGCTTGCATATTTGGGTGTTATTTAACTTAGATAAAAGGGGAGAAGAAGCTCCTGCTCTTTTATCACCAGTTCAAAGATCTTTTTCTATAACAATTAAAATCTATTTTAATATAAGTCATAAATATCCACTGCTCTGTAATTCGATCATTAATCCTTTTTTGGACTCTATAGTTGTAATCATGTTGTAGAAATCCAGTTTACATAGAGGTGGTGGTGATTATAATCTGCTTATTCACAGTCTTGCTGAGATGTTTTGATGTCGTCATTCAGCAATTATTGAGTGTCTGTTGTGTATATTCTTTACTTTGCAGAGGAATCGTAAAAGTTATAGAAACCTTGAGCCCTCGCCCGAAGGGAAACAAGAGGGTATTATCAGTTATGGAGTATTTACTTCCCACCAACCACTAGTTTATTTTTATGTTTTCCCACATAAAGCATACATGAACCTCTGGGACAGGTATTATTATTATTATTATTTAAAAGATTCTATTTATTTATTTGACAGACAGAGATCACGAGTAGGCAGAGAGGCAGGCAGAGAGGAAGGGAAGCAGGCTCCCTGCTGAGTAGAGAGCCCAATGTGGGGCTCGATCCCAGGACCTGAGCTGAAGGCAGAGGCTTTAACCCACTGAGCCACCCAGGCGCCCCTGGGACAGGTATTATTATCCTTGTTTACAGATGGGAAACCTGAACCTCAGAAAAGTCACTCATTCAGTATCACAGAGCTTTTAGAGGCAAATAAGGACTCAAGCTCTGATATCTCTTACATCAAAACCTTGCCTTTGCCATCAGAAAGAAATAAGCATAGATTTAAACATTTTTCGATGATCACAGCTTTTATAGACAACATGTAAATATTGAGGGAATACTAGAAAAATTAACCTGAGACTTCTTGGAGAGGGTTTTGTCTTATTTGATATTGTTTTTTATAAGCATCTTGTATGTAAGTGTTACCATCACCAGCCTCTGCCTGGTTAAGTTGTTTTTCTACTACTATCTTCTGCCTTGCAGAGTATTTTTTTTTTTAAGATTTTATTTATTTATTTGAGAGAGAGAGAGAGCACGAACAGCAGAGGGAGAGGGAGAAGCAGGCTCCTGGCTGAGCTGGTAGCCTGATTCAGGCTGGATCCCAGGTCTCGTCTCTGAGATCATGACTTGAACCAGAACAAAGGCAGAGTTTAACCTACTGAGCCACCCAGGTGACCTTCCCTGCCTTATAGAATCTTGATGCTAATTTACTAACAAAGCTGAAGTATGTCAATTTTCCTGAAACTATAGGGGTGAAAAAATACTTTCTATATTTCTAGCTATTGCTATGTGCCTGTAATTTTACCAAATTGCGGACTTTTAAAGTAGAATATCACTAAGAAATAGATTATTTCCTAATAATCCTAAGAAGTAGGTTGGTTATTCACTCTTAAGGTGAAATGGGCTAGCATTGAGTTGATTCACATCTATACTAGTGATACACTGATATTACAGCTCCTCCCTTTTTCCCCTCAATTACCCAAATTGGCAACTTTGAAGGATTTATATATTTTATTGAGATTATGTGGATTTCTCACCAATGCTAGTAAATCGGATGATGCCTCTTAATACTTAACTGCGTTTACAGATAAGAGAGAAAGATAAGAACCTCCAGGGACAGATGAAATTAACCTGGGTGAGACTCCTCATGCAGTGGTACCTTCTACGATATACCAGTTTCAAAATTATGCCACCATCGCTTCAGGCTGGCTGGTTTGACATGGACCAGATTTCTGTTCAGTACTATGAGCAGTAACACACTTGATATCACAGGTTGTGCTCCTTTCTTGCATTCTTGTAATGCTTATTTCCTGCTAAATTAAATAATCTCATCTTTGGCTTCTATGAAATATTGAGTTTATTAAGGCAAGCTTTCTGTCCCTATTTAGGCCATGGTCTCCTGCTGGGCATGAACGAGTGGATTCTAAAGAAACCGACAGTTTGCCTTCTACAGAATGATTTGGGGGTCTCTGAGCTCTTTGTATGATTATCTACAACAACTAATCCATAAATCAATACTGATATTATGATCTGAGAATGGCTTTATTGTATTTTACATATTAAAACATAAGCTTCTGGTTTTTTCTTTAAAAAATAATATGCTGATTTTTTAATTTTTTTTGAATTCATGGCATAGATCCTAACGATACAAAATTATTTTAAAAATTCGATATTAAATGATCTTCTTGGAGTCAAATGAGAAATGAGCAACAAAGACTAATCATATATGGCCTAGAAGAGCTGTTAGTTGGATACAATGGGAAATGGTATTTAAGCTGCTGTTAGCTAGAGGCGATTCATGAAATAATTTAGGGAACTCTTAAATGTAGAGGTATCTCTTATATAAGGTATGTGTCTTTGGTCTGGAGCCAGACCATTATACCAAGAGCTGGAAAATCTAGGTCCTACTCACGATTCAATTACTGTGTACATATCAAAGTAAGTCATTAAGACCCTGTGCCACATTCTATGGGAATACTTAACTTCCAAATATGTGAATAAGCCAAGTATTAAGAAGCTACTGCTTATAATAATGTCTTGGCATGTTTCATTTCCTGAAACTCTAGTTATATCTGATTTCACATCTATCCTTTGAAATTACTGATAATACTAGGCTCATATTTTCCATTGACGCCTTTATTGTTGTTGTTAAATATTACCTTTGCTTTTATTTTTTTAAGTAGGCTCCATGCCCAGTGTGGAACTCAGCATGAGGCCCCAAACCACAGCCCTGAAGTCAGGACCTGAGCCGAGATCAAGGGTCAGGTGTTTAGCTTGCTGAGCCAACCAGGTGACACTTGCTTTTAAAATTTAGAATTATTCCATGTGGTGTGAATGTATCACGCTTGCCACAGCTCTAGTCCATGACTTATTGTATATAATGATATTTACAGCTTTGTCCTTTTTAGCTTTTCATGTTAAACTTAAAAAAAAATATTTTTATTCATTTGTTTGCTAAAGAAAGAGAGAGTACAAGCAGGGGGAGCAGCAGGCAGAGGTAGAAGCAGGCTCACCACTGAGCAAGGAGCCTGATGCGGGACTAGATCCCAGGACTCTGGGATCATGACCAGAGATGAAGGAAGACGCTTAACCAACTGAGCCCCCCGGGAGCCCAGCCACTGATTTGTCTTATTAGGACCCTACCTATATGATTTAGTATATTAGGAAAATGTGTTGATATATCAATTCTTCCGTTTAGAGGAAAGGACATTTACAACATTACATATGATAATATTTTATGATATTTAAAATATTTTAAATGCAAGTCAGCAAATGGCAGGCTGGAACAAACTGGTTTTGGAAAGGGAAAAAAAATCAAAAGGAAACAATGAAAGGGAAACAAAAGGAGGAGAAAGGGGAAGAGGCAAAGAAACTTATGAAATCTTTCTCTTGTCTTTCTAGCTCAGGACTGGTCATGTTTGACATTCTCCAACCTCGGGGGTCCTGGGCAGAATCTCTGTTGTGTTTTTAAACAGACCACAGAGCGGGTGGAGGTGCTCAGCCATTGTTCATGCTATAGAGGATAGCAACACACTTAAGGACATGAGTCTAGTTAGTCACTAGTCACACAAAAAGGAAATAAGGCAACCTGTGTCTGTTCTGTCTCAATTTCTGCTCTATTGACATTTGCAGTCTTTCTTTCCAGGCCTGGGAAGGTGATGTGGACCAGGACAGCCAGGACACTGGTCCTGAGCAAGTTCTTTCTCCAGATTCCACCAATCTTGAAGTGCTGGGGGAGGAAAGAACATGCCTACAGTGGTGTCAGGCATGTAGTAGGGATTCAGGAAATATTACTGACTGAATAAATAAATCAGGGCTGTGAGATGAACCTGGGTTTATCTGAATCCAGTTGGAGGCTTAGGAAGATGGTAACCCTAGACCATGGAAATGCCAAGGGGACGTCATATACAGATCATTCTTGATCAAACCTCATCATCACTTAAATTTTTAAAAATGGGTTTATAAGAGCAGTTGGGTGGCTCCATTGATTGTCTGACTTTTTTTTATTTTAAGGATTTTATTTGTTTATTTGACAAACAGAAACAGTGAGAGAGGGAAAACAAACAGGGGGAGTGGGAGAGGGAGAAGCAGGCTCCCGCTGAGCAGGAAGCTTTATGTGGGGCTCAATCCCAGGAATCTGGGATCATGACCTGAGCCAAAGGCATATGCTTAACAACTGAGCCACCCTGGCACCCCAGTGTCTGACTCTTGATTTCAGCTTAGGTCATGATCTCGGGGTCCTGAGCTTGAGCCCCATGTTGGCCCCAAGCCAACCCAAGCTGGGTGTGGAGCCTGCTTAAGATTCTCTCTCTACCTTTCTTTTTGCCCCTCCTTCCTGCCTCATGAACTCTCTCTCTCTAAAAAAGTTTAAAAATAAATAAGTAAACAAAGTAAATAAAAATGGATTTGTAATTAATGTGATATAACAAGCACAGGTTTTGCATACAGTTCAATGAGTTTTGACAGTCGTATGGATCTATGTAACTATCTCAAAAAGATGCAGATAATTCCAGTCATTGTGGAACGTTCCTACATGCCCTTTCTCCTTTGTCTCCCTCACCCAACGCTCACCCTGGGCTCTACTGTAGAATTCTTATGCCTCTTTTTGGATTTCCTATATATGGAATTGGGTTTCCATTTCATATAAATAGGTGTGTACTTTCTTTCACTTAACAGTGTTTTTGAAGTGCATCAATGTTGTATCAGTAATCCTTTCTTTATTGTGGAGTGATATTTTATCCATATGGATATACCTCAGTTTGCTCCTCTAGTCTCCTGTTGACAGACATTTGAGGTTTTTTTTTTTAAGTCTTGAGTGTTATAAAGGTGTCATAACCATTAAAATCACTATTCCTAACCCTTGGCAACCACTAATCTGTTCTTCATTTCTGTTATTTTGTCATGTTAAGAATGTTATACGAGTGAAATCATGCAGTATGTGATCCTTTCGGTTGGTCTTCCTTCACTCAACATAATGCTCTGGAGATTCAGTCAAGTTGTTGCAAGTTATGTATAAATGATCTGTTCCTTTTCGTTGCCCAGTAGTAGTCCAGGTGTGGACGTACCACAGCTTCATTAACCATTCACCAGTTGTAGGACATCTGAGCTAATTCCAGTTTTTACCTACTATAAAAAAAGTTGCTCCAGATATTTGTGCATAGGTTTTTGTGTGAGCATACGTTTTCATTTCTCTGGGATAAATGCCCAAGAGTGTAATTGTCAGGTGGTAAGGGAAGTTGCATTGCATGTTTAGTATTGTAGAAAACCGTCAAACAATTTTTCAAAGCCATTGTATCATTCACACTGGAAATGTGTGAATAATCCAGTTTTGCCACATCCTCTTCAGCATTTGGTGTTGTCACTATTTTTTTTTTTAAAAGACATTCTGGTAGGTGTGCAGTGTGGTATATAATTGTTTATTTTATTTTATTTATTTGACAGAGAGAGAGATCAAGATCACAAGTAGGCAGAGAGGCAGGTAGAGAGAGAGGGGGAAGCAGGCTCCCCGCTGAGCAGGGAGCCCGATGTGGGACTCGATTTGAGGACTCTGAGATCATGACCCAAGCCAAAGGCAGAGGCTTAACCCACTGAGCCAGCCAGGCGCCCTTATATAATTGTTTTTTAATTTGTACTTCCCTAATGGCTAATGATGTTAAACTTGTATTTATTTATTTATATTTATTTACTTATTTGTTTATTTATCTGACAGACAGAGATCACAGGTAGGCAGAGAGGCAGGCAGAGAGGATGAAGCAGGCTCCCTGCTGAGCAGAGAGCCCAACTCGGGGCCTGATTCCAGGACTCTGGGATCATGACCTGAGCAGAAGGCAGAGGCTTTAACCCACTGAGCCACCCAGGCACCCCTGGCTTCTTTTCATGTATTTATTTCCCATATATATTCTCTTCAGTGAAATGTTTGTTCATGTCTTTTGCTCATTTTTTCATTGAATTGTTTGGTTTTTCACTGTTAAGTTTTTGAGAGTTCCTTATATAGAGTCTAGATATGGGTCCTTTGTAGGATTTGTGTTTTGTAGATTACTTTCTCCAAATTTTCTCCCAGCTTATCTTTTCATCCTCTTAACAGGGCTTTTCACAGAGCAAAACTTTAGTTGTAAAGAGGCATAACATTAACTTTTCCTTGTAGGGATAATGGCATGGTGTTAAAATTTAAATCTTTGCCCAGACCTAGATTTTGATGACTTTATTGTATTTTTTTCTTAAGTTTTTTAGTTTTTTATATTATACATTTAAATCAGTGATTCATTTAGAGTTAATTTTTGCAAAAAGAATGAGATTTAGGTTGAGGTTCTTTGTTTTTTCTTTCTTTCTTTCTTTCTTTCTTTCTTGATCTATGGATGTTCAATTGCTCTAGCACCATTTGTTAAAAAAATATTCTTCCATCGAATTGCTTTCATGTCTTTGTCAAAAATCAGTTGGGGATATTTATGTGGATCTATTTCTAAGTTCCTTATTCTGCTCTTTTGATCTCTATGTCTATCTTTCTGCCAATACCATTCTGTCTTGATTATACGGCTATATCATAAGCCATAATATTGGGTAGAGTGATTCCTCCCATTTCCTTATTATATTTTAGGAATATATTAGCTGTCTGAAGACCTGTGCCTTTCCATGTAAATTTTAGAATAAGTTTATCTATGTACACAAAAACATAGACAAAATCTCCTTGCTGGAATTTTGATAGGAGCATTAAACTTATAGATCAATTTGGAGAAAATTGACATCTTTATTGAGTCTTTCAATCGGTGGACATAGTTCATCTCTCTGCTTATTTAAGTCTCCTTTTGTTTTTGGCATGAGCATTTTACTTTTCAGCATATAGATTTGTACCTATTTTGTTAAGTTTATACCTAGGAATTTTATTTTCTTTGGAGCAAGTGTATGAATGGGAATTTTTAATGCAATTGTCCTGCTTCTATCCAACCATTATATACTATGTATATTGGGTGGAGGAACCAGATAGCTTGTCTTTTATTTTGTAGGATGTCAGATTAAGAGAAACCACATCTTGATCTGATAGAGGGAACTGGGCACCTCCCAGAATTCCTAGACTTTAAATTCACTTAATAACTAGATGAAATTTTGGGTTTCTTCTTTTGAGAAAAGCGTGAGCATACTCTTTATGTGAAGGAACGAGGACATGGGTCTTTGCATGGCCAAAGAGATGGATTATGGCAGAAATTGTCTCCTAATATTCTGTTATTCCTGTTTACAGAGTACTAGAATTTTTAGAATTTTTCACAAAATCACCCAATTTATGACTTCATTTTTCAGCCTCATTTACACTGAAGTGTAGCCATGTGATTAAGCTCTGGCCAGTGGATAATAAATGAACATAATGTATGGAGTTTTGGAGTCATACCTTTAAGGAGGAAGAATGTAGCCATCATGACTCCCCTTCCTTTTTGTTCTCTGGAATCTGAGTGCAGGGCTGAGCCCTTCTTGATGTGAAAGAAGACAACATTCTCCATTCACATGAAGAAGATGGGAACGGTAGTAGGGATACAAGACAAACAAGATGGAAAGAGCTGGGGTCCCTCAAGTGTGAGGCCATGATATGAGCCAAAAACTGTTTATGCTCAGTTTTGGGCCCTTGTGCAGGAGTTGAACTTGCATCCTAACTTATAATTTACCAAGCAAGAGATAAGAATTATTCATATTTGGGGGTAGTGCCTAGCAGTCATTTTACTATGTGAATATGTGACTGTTATACTCTCATTTTTCTATACTTACTCTTATTAAACAATATATTATGACTGTCTTCTTGTCAAACGATGTACAACTGTGACTATACTTTTAAACAAGGACTAGCATTCCTGTATGCATCTACCATAATTTAATTAGCCATTTTCTCATTGTTGGACAGTTTTTGCTATGACAGATAGTAGTGTAATGAACATAATCCTTGACCACATTTCTGACCACTTTTGGGGGGATGGATTATTAGAATTAGTTATCATTTGAGCAAGAGAATAAAGCTCTTTAAAACTGACAAATGGCTTCCAGAAATGTGTACTAGTTTATTTGCCCCAAAGGTGTACTAGTTTATTCTCCCACTGTAGAAGAATGTGTTTTCTTGTTCTTACCTAGAGAGATGATTTTGCTTCTTGGATATGGGAAGACAGTATCATCTTATTGTTTCAAATTGCATTTTAAAAATGACCAGCAAGGTTGAATTATTTTTCTCATTTTTATCAGACCCATGAAATTCTTCTTACATACATTAGTCATTCCTATTGTTAGCAGATAAAATGAACCACCTTACTTTTTTGAAATTCATTTGAACAAATACTCATTGGAATCAGGGAGTGACAAACTGAAAGTGGTTAGCAGGGCTCCACCAGCAGGAGCCAAGGAAAAGGCTTTCTAAAAGCAGACACAGAAGCAAGCAAGGGAGTAATTTAATTGGCTGTAGCTTCAGCAGTTATTTTGTTGGGGAAAGTCCACTTGGCTGTTTGTGATTGGTTTTTCTTAAGCTTGGTTTCTTAATCTTGAGGCATTTTCAGGAATCAACTCTGGCTTCTATTTCTTTTTCCTGCAGGGGCCGCCAAGACCATAGGACCACCTCCATCTTGTTTAATAACCTCCACTATATTCATCTTTCATATTAGTGTTGATTCTTAGATGATGATTTCATTATCCAATTTCCATGAATTCCTTCTCTATTCAGAATACTCATTCTTTACAATATAGCGTATGTTTTCCTCATTTGTTCTATGTCTCAATATTATGGTATTTTTGATTAGCAGAAGTTCTGAATGTGAAATGATTTGAGATATATGTGGACATTTTCCTAATTCTTCCATTAGTTTTATGATAAAAAAGCATTTCTTTCTTCAGAAATAGGATATGTTTTCAAATTTTCTTACATGTTAAAATTTTTATTTACTTATTTATTTTTTTAAGATTTTATTTATTTGACAGAGAGGACACAGCAAGAGAGGGAACACAAGCAGGGAGAGTGGGAGAGAGAGAAGCAGGCTTCCCACTGAGTGGAGAGCCCGATGTGGGGCTCCATCCCAGGACCCCGGGATCATGACCCGAGCTGAAGGCAGATGCTTAACGACTGAGCCACCCAGGTGCCCCTAAAATATTTTTATTTTTACATGGATTTTTGAAAGCAACTTAAAATGTAATTGAGGGTCTGGTATGAAAAATCTAAATAATTGTTTCCTCATACATAGTGTCCTCAGTGACATGAGTTGAACATTTCATTGCTTTTCCATTATTTATGATTCTTGCATGATCACATATTACATTTTTACAGTATTACATTTTACTATACTTAACACTGCTGTTTGATCTAGAGAAACTTGTTGTAGAGAAGATCCTAAGAGTTCTCATCACAAGGAGAAATTTTCTTTTCTTTTTATTATATCTAGATGAGATGATGCATGTTAATTATACTTAATGTGGTAATCCCTTTCACAATATATGTAGATCAGACTATCATGCTGTAAACCTTAAACCTACACAGTCATGTATGTTAATTATTTCTCAGTAAAACTAGGAACAATTTTATTTTACATATATTAAGGTTTATATGGCTATCTATATTAATTCTCCCATTACTCTTCAAATAGTAACTATATTTTGATGGATGAAAATAGTAACTATTTTATTTTTATTGACCCTTTAAATTATATATAAAAATTAATATAAAAAAACAAAGAATAATATAATAATCATTCATATTCCAACATAGAATTAATACTGATTAATACTTTTCACATTGTTTTGGTACCCAATTGTTAGTGATTTTGGCTATGTAATATTTTATCATAACTGGTAGGGCAGCTTCCACTTAACTCTTTTTTCCAAAAGTTTCTTTTCTATTTTTACTTATTTATTCTTTAAATGAACTTTCAAACCATTTTATTAAGTTCTCCTAAACATTCATTGAGCATTTTATTTTTTAGAATTTTGCTGATCCATAAAATAATTTGCAGGGAATTGATATCCCCAACCAGAAAAATCACAATCTCTTATTTTCTTTCCATTTCTCAGTAGATGCTCATAGTTTTTGTTTACATGAATATTAAAATTTTTGAGTTAAATTATTTTTTAGCATCCAGTGATTTTTAAAGTTTTGGTATCTTTTTTCTCCTTTGTATCTTCAAATTAGTTACATGCTCTTGCATGGATTTGAAGAACCTAGGTCGGAATGATTATAAACACCTTTCCTAAATTCTACTGTAGAAAGGAAGAATAATATTTTTATCTATTTTTTAAAGAAATCTATGTATTTCTAATTAAAGTATAACTGACAGACAATATTATGTTGGTTTCAGGTGTACAACATAGTGATTGCACAATTATATACATTACAAAATGCCCATCATGAAAAATCCAGTCATGATCTGATACCATACAGTGTTACTATGAGAGTCTTTTAACTAAGGGTACAAGTAGTCCTTCCATTCTGTTCCGTTCTACCACATTCCGACATTTGGCAAAGAGCCTAAAAACTACTGATAGGAACCAGAATACAAAACACCACGTCAAGTGCTAGAAGTGGAGAAACGATATTGTGAGAACTGGCCTTTGCTTTCAAGACACATTTTTTTTGGAAGACAAAAACCCAGTGGAAGACACACACAATTAATTAAAAACCAATGAAAGAGATCAGCAGGACTGTTTTGCAATAGTGATTGCTCTGTGGACGTCTGTGAACTGAATGAATGCAAGAGCAGCTTTCACAGGATTTCCTGTTTTTATTGTTGCCCATCCAGTCCTGTTTCAAAATGTTGCTGCACTTTTTACTGCTCCTGCTTATTTTTGTTCTGGCTTCTAGATGCCTGTGGCTGTGTATTCACCAATGTTAAATAAACAGTCTGCATCCTCCAGCTGGATGCCTTGCTTTTTGAGACGTGTCTGTGGTTTTATTGCAACAAGTCCTATGAAACTTGGTCCAATTCTATAAACTTATTAAATATTAGATGAATAACATTGCCACCATTGCTGATGTATGCTGTAATTTGCGCCTGACTCCGCTGACAATGGATAGCCATTCCCCCAGAAAAAGAAGCTTTTGCAGATGGCTACTTCTGCTCCCCATCTGCCGGCAGTTCCCTCAGAAAGCTGACTGGGTTCCACAGCCACAGAAACTACAGTAAAACTAGGATGCTGATGAGGAGCCAGCCTGGGGCAGGGCAGAAAGGGGGCCATTTACCATGGGGTAAAATTCTTCCCATCTACACATGTAGGAACGAGACGTGGGATGGTATCAGGAACAGAATTCATCTGGCAGTTTTATTTATTTTTTAAACAAATCCTCTAGAACTTATTCAATCGAGAATCATGCCCTCGAAGGTAGTCACTTATCTCAGGAGAATTTTTACATGGCTTCCTAACTTTTCTTGAGAGATTTTGTTGAGAAAACATCGTGTCTTCTTCACGATACCATTTTGCAGGTCTTTTGTGGAGACTCATCTTGTTTCTTTGAGGACGGCTTTCACTTCTGGAGATAGCCAAAATTTTGGAAATTAAGTCTCTTGGGTAAAGCTGGTGAGTAAATTAGATACCCAGATGTTTGATGATGACTGAAATACGATTGTGCTGTGATGATGTTGATTTTTATTTGGATTTGAACTGGTTTTAATGACTGGGGAGTTAAATATAATGGCAGCCTCATTGGTTTATGTAGATTTATAAGTTTTATAATTCCTGAGGTTTCTCTTTTTTTTGAGGTCAAACTCATTTGTAAAAATACATTCTAGGTTGCCTAGTTAAATGCCAATCAGATGATCTGAATATCTCTTTCGTGTCTTGTCAGGAAATTGTGGGATTAACCAGAGCCTCACTATGTCCTTCTGCTGCCAAATTCAGATTGCTTCTCATTTAATTTGTTCCCTGTCCAAGGGCCTGATAAAATCCATTTATAACACAGTCTGACCCAGTCCCTGATGGAAGAGATAATTTTTGAGTATTAAGACAATGGATTGATTAAATTGTTGGACCACTTGGCTATTTCAGTGGTTTTCTTTTTTTGGAAAATTGCAGCCATTTTATATCTTAATTTGTTATAATTTGGCAAAATCCAAACCTAAATCTGTTCTCTTAGGTGATCTCTCTTAACCTTATTCATAAGGAAATAGATCTTCTAAAGTGACTTTGATAAGATATGAATGGGCTTACTCAACCTTTTAAAAAAGCAAACTGGATGCTTATATGATGAAATTCAGTGATCTAGTGATAATCATGGAATAAGCAAGGACAGTCTTGAAAAGAAGAAGAGGTGGACCAAAGACGAATAAAGAAAAAAAACTTCTGGAAGCACCAACAGTAGGATAGCTGCCACCATGAAGTAACCATGTACCAACAGCCAGGCACTGTGCTTGGAACACGACCTGTATTACCTTGTTCAATTCTTACTTGTACTATAGTCCGTAGCTATCTTCCTCCCATTTTATGGATCACACAGTAATATGTAGTAGTGCTTGGCTTTTCCTAACTATGAAGCCCATTCCTCTGTTCTCTGTCTTACTTGATTTGCACTTTGACGAGGGCTGTAAAAGGTATGTTGGCCATTATGGTAGAAAAAAGAAAGAAGGTCCTTATTTTCTTCATTGAAATGCTTACAGCTAGTGTAGAACTTGGCTGAAAATGTAGAAGACACAAAATGGGGTAGAGAAACAAATATAAGAATGCAAAAATAGCCAGGTTTGAGCCCCTGGAAAAGTCATCTAATGAAAAAAGATTCAATTGGTCTGCACATTCAATAGCACACAGAGTGAGTTTCCTTATTAAAGAGTAAAAGCATTTTGTAGTCACCATTTTGCATAATCAAAAATGTGTAAGGGAGGTTATCTTTACCCAACATTACACACTTTGATGTTTCCATTTGTTATGCCATTTTGGCTTTCTGATACAACACTCACTGTATAGTCAGTCTCCCTCTGAGAGCTTTCTTTCAGATCAAAACAAAGATGGAGTGGCATGGATTATTTTGGTATGTACACTGCTCCTTCTCTGAGGCAGAAATGTTTGCATTTCTGCGCTGAGGTCACTGGGAGACTAGCTCTGCACATAGAATTTCAAATATAGCCTTTGTACTCCACTTCTCTCTGTTAATTTACATATTGTTGCTGTCTCACCTGTTAGCTTTGAGAGAACATACATTCAAGAAGAGTAGGAAGTTTGCTGTTGCCCAGTGACGAGGTTGAGATAGTTACAGTAGTTGGAAAACTAGATCCAGGTGAGAAGGATTTCTTGTACGACTCTTATCCTCTCTCTCTCTCCCACTGAAACAGATTCTGAAAACATCAAGAGAGATTCTCTGCTTTGCTTCAGTTGATTCTTTGTTTTACATCATCTTTCCTAATACTGTTCATTCTCTTCCACTCCTTTCCACTTTGTAAGTTTATTCTGTAATCTTTATGCCACACTTTATTGTTAAGTCATTGATCTCCCCTACTAGACCATCAACTCTCTTTGTCTTGTTCAAAATTGTACATTCAGCACACAGCCAAGCACTTGACACTCATGCGTTATTTGTAGAATGAATGAGTGTGAATTGAGTGGTTGGCTTCAGATTTTCTTCCAGGATCCCTTACACATTCCCCTCAATATTCAACCAGATTGTTTTGTTACGAATACATGGTATCTTATTTAGGCACTATAATAATCAGAACATGTAAATATATTTTACAAAGAGTGTACAAAAAATCCAAGACAAGCTGAGAAATTGGGCAGAAAAGGAGCTCCCACGTGTGCAGAATTATCAGCTCCTTTTTTTCCCCTTCCAGCTTGCAGAGAGTTTGAATCTTCTCCAGCTCACACTTCCCTCTGCAGCTGCTTGCCCATGGGGACCCTTCCAAAGCAGAGCAGCCAAAAAGGCTGCGGAGAGATTGTTGCCCGTGGGGAAACTGAGGGGTAGTGTGACTTTGGCTGTCAGTGCCAGTAGAATTTATTTAGATTTTAGCATGATAATCCAGACAGTGCCCACATTCTCAGAAAGACACAAGTTTAAGACAAACTTGTCTTACAAATACAATGAGTAAATCTACTTTTTTTTCCTTTTGAATTAGAAGAAGATGGATCATACTGAACACAACATAGATTCTTAGGCTTTCATCTTTATGAGCTTTTAATTTGGTTTTCCTTTCACATATTTCCTCCTTTATTTGAATTTTTTTTTTTTTTTTGTGGAGGAGGAAGGAATGCAGAAAACGTAGAATAATTATTTGTTGTAATTTTTTGTTCTTACTCAAAAGTAGTATGAAGTATCCATCTATTTTTTTAAGATTTTATTTGTATATTTGAGAGAAAGAGAGAGAATGAGAGGGGGAGGGATCAGAGAGAGAAGCAGACTCCCTGCCGAACAGGGAGCCTGATGTGGGACTCAGTCCGGGGTCTCCAGGATCATGACCTGAGCCGAAGGCAGTTGCTTAATCAGCTGAGCCACCCAGGTTCCCCTCCATCTATGTCTAATAAAAGCTCATATAGATGAGTTAGCCTAATTTAAGTCAAGTTTATTCCTCAACACCAACATTATAAGCCCATTTGATTCAATTCAACAAATACCTATTGATCATTTTCTTTCTGGGTAGTGAATGTGAGTATGCGATCCATATAATATATAAAAATTATATAAATGAAACTGAAAATAAGACCAATTTTTCAAGCTAGAACACAACAAAAATGCAGACATTTCTGAACAACAACAACAACAACAACAACAACAACAAAAAACACCACCCATCTAAGTAGAAAACCTCGATGATTTTATAGGAGTTTTCCTTTTTTAATTTAAATTTTTCTCTGATTCAGTTCCTGTAATTACTATTTTTCTTCCAAAGTCTGTAGGCTGAGTCCATGAGCTGCCAACCCTATGGGCCTGAGATACTTGGAAAATAACTAGGATGTTAAAATTTCAAATAGAGTTTGGACCTTCCATTTCCTTAGGCAAATAATTGTTCTTGTGTTGCCAACTCTACTGATGATCTTTTGCTTCTAGAAAAATTTGAAAAGGAAATCCTCGGAGTTTTTTGGTTTTTAAAAATTGACTTACAAAACCAAATCAAGCTTGCCTGGTGTACTATAATAGTTTCTTCCTGAAGATTTCTCAGGAGAGTGAAGTGATCAGAAAGAGAAGTGATGGGAAATATTTGCCTTTCTTCATTTAAAAGACAAAAACAAAACAAAAGAATAACAAATATTTGCTATTCTGAGGAAGTGGAAGAAAGGTACAGATTGTAAAACTTCATTAATATTGTAAAGCTTGTTAATATCATGTGGCCTTCATAAGTTCCTGTTATTATATAAATTTGCAGGATAAAAAGATCCAAAGATGAAAGCTTTGGAAAGTTGTAACTTTGTGTGCATGTATATTGCTGTCATGGAATTCTGGGGACACTTATTTAGTTGCTCCCATTATGAAGTCTGAATCACTCATTGGCTTGTACTTTAAGACTGTCTTATTCTGCTACTTCTGCCTACCACTGTTGGGTTCGCTAAGGTGGGATCAAACGGAAGTATGACCCCTTATCATGTGAGTACCTGATCCGCCTGCTTTAGGTAGCGCCCCTTGGAGAGAAGCCGGCAAAGGACTAAGGGGCTTATGCAAAGGACTTGCGGTGCCAGCATGGCTGAATTGAGAATGAGTTCGGTTAGTAGAAGAGAATGGCTGTAGACCAAAGCTAGCTTCATCCAGAAGAAATTAAACAGGGTAGAAGGAGCTGCTTACATATTGCATTTTGAAGTCCGTGGAATTTTTGTTCGGAGCTGTTAGTTGAAACTTCTTTTCCTGGCTAGTTTTGCTGGTGTGGCAGATCTGAATTCAACGGGGCTAGGAGAGAAGGCAAACGTGAATGGAATCGGTAGCATGTGAGCATAATAAGGTCCATAAGGTGGATTCCCAAAAAGGCAGAAGGCCCTGCCAAAGATCCTGAGGAACAGGGGCAAATTTGGACTTGAACAGCCGTTTTAGCTCTACTTTTTAGACTCTGGAAGCCCTTGACAACCAATCTCGTTTTCAACACCTATGGGATATTCTCCGTGGATGAAACCAGTTTTAGTTTGCCTTCTATTTTCTTTTAAAAAATTGGTATGAATGCATATTATATCATGGTCTTTAACCGAATTATTCTCTTTAAATAGCACCTTGAGGGGTGCCTGGGTGGCTCAGTGGGTTAAAGCCTCTGCTTTTGGCTCAGGTCATGATCTCAGGGTCCTGGGATCGAGCCCCACATTGGGCTCTCTGCTCAGTGGGGAGCCTGCTTCTTCCTCTCTCTCTGCCTGCCTTTCTGCCTACTTGTGATCTCTCTCTGTCAAATAAATAAATAGAATAAAATCTTTAAAAATAAATAAATAAATAGCATCTTGAAAGTAGATCACATAAAACCAAAATAAAGCCAGATAGTTTTAGTAAATGTGTGTTGGCCTTTAGAGAACTTGTTTTGGTAACCAGTTGAATTTCTTTTTAATCACATATTTCTGCTCCACTGGAAGATCTGCTGATTTTAGAGTTCTAAGCAACACTAGGTCCACAAAGTTTTCATCCACCAGATCGGTTCCTTATCATCTTGTCTTGTATAAGAGACTTCTGGAACATTTAAACCAATGATGAGCTACAAGATAGATCTCTCTCTCTCTCACCTTAGTTCCTAATTAATAGCTCCAGTTCTGGATATGTTTACACAGGAAATATTTTCTTACCTTTTCTAACAAATTATTTTTTCAAGTTTTTATTTAAACTCCAGTTAGTTAACATACAGTATAAAATTAGTTTCAGATATAAGAGATAGTGATCAACACTTCCATATATCACCCAGTGCTCATCTCAGCAAAGTGCTCTCCTTAATTCCCATCACCTATTTAACCTGTCCCCCAACTCCCACCCCTCTGGTAACCATAAGTTCTCAATAGTTAAGAGTCTGTTCCTTGATTTGTCTCTCTCTCTCTCTCCCTCCCTCCCCCTCTCTTTTTTTCCCCTATGCTCATTTGTTTTCTTTCTTAAATTCCACATATGAGTGAAACCAGATGGTATTTGTCTTTCTCTGACTGACTTATTTCACTTAGCATTATATTCTCTAGTTCCATCAATGTCACTGCAAATGGAGAGATTTCATTCTTTTTATGGCTGAGTAATATTCCATTACACACACACACACACACACACACACACCCCACATATATACACCATCTCTTCTTTATCCATTCCTCAGTTGATGGGCACTTGGGCTGTTTCCATAATTTGACTTATAAATACTGCTGCTATAATCATCAGTGTGCACATATCCCTTTGAATTAGTATTTTGTATTCTTTGGGTAAATCATAGTCTTTGCATAACTACAATTGCTGGATCATAGTATAGTTTTACTTTCAACTTTTTAAAGAACTCCAACAAATTATTTTTATTTTGTTTATTTATTTGTTTGTCTGTTTAAAGATTTTATTTATTTATTTGAGAGAGACAGAGAGAATGAATGAGCAGGGGGAGAGCGGCAGAAGAAGAGGGAGAAACAGATTTCCCACTAAGCAGAGAGCCCCATGCAGGAGTCAGTCCCAGGACCCTGGGATCATGACCTGAGCTGAAGGCAGATGCTTAACCGACTGAGCCACCCAGGCGCCTCTAATGAATTATTTTTAATGTAGAAGTAGGTGATGTGTTTTCCTTCCACTAAACAGAGTCCTATCCTGGAAACTCATTCTCTTATTCACATGCTAAACAAGCATTGATTAAATATCTGCAGTGCAACACGCATTGTGCTAGACATGGTGGGTGTAGATGTGAAAAGTCCTCTCTGGGCTCACAGAACACATGGTCAAGTGGGGGATATGTATGCGAAACTAGAAATGCCAATTCAGTATGGTAAATGGTATGCCGGGGTGCCCTCTGAACACAGGGTAGAGCCGTATAACATAGCTGAGGGAGGAAGTGGATTAAAAAAGAAAGATTATAATTAAACTGTGTTCTTAAAGGATGAGGGAACTTTAGCTAAGGTGGAGAGGTTTAGACAGGTATTTTCGATCGGTAGCAGAACATTGGCAAAGGAATAGAGACGAGTGACATGGGGAAAGGTCGTTATGTGTGGTTGAAACATTGGCAGAACATGCGGTCAGGGAAGACGAGATAGGAAGGAGCCACCATCTTGGCCTTGCACGTCAAGAGCACAGATTTCAACACAAAACAAGGAGGACTTTAACCTAAACTCGTGGGCACGGAAACATTTTAGGCACGCGAGTGAGGAGATTTTGCGTTTTCTTTCTTTCTTTTTTTTAAAGATTTTATTTATTTGACAGATGGCGATCACAGTAGGCAGAGAAGCAGGCAGAGAGAGAGGAGGAAGCAGGCTCCCCGCTGAGCAGAGAGCCCAATGCGGGGCTTGATCCCAGCACCCTGAGACTATGACCTGAGCAGAAGGCAGAGGCTTTAACCCACTGAGCCACCCAGGTACCCCGAGATTTTGCATTTTCAAAAGGCCACTCAGGTAAGGTTGAGGAGAACGTCTTGGTTGAGGCGGGAGGATCTCTTCCTTGGAGAAAATCAGTCAGGAGATAATGTACCAATTCATCCGAGATAGGAAAGGTTTTTGAGCCAAGGTACTACTGAGTTGTAGGTAAAGGAATTGGCATAAGAGCTACTTAGGAGGGAGATTCTTTAGGACATGGGATGATATTGTGGGGGAGAGAAGTTGAAAGACGGTGCCATCAAGGGTCAATTGCAGGCTTCTGACTTGGGTAGCCAGGGGTCTCCTCTACTAAGCTAAGGATATAAAAACAGAATACTTGGGGGACACAATTATGAGTAGGTGGAATTTGAAGATCTAAGGAACATGACTGCAGATGTCCAGAAGGCGGTTTATGTGGAGTGCAGAAGCGTCACGTTAGCTGCAGGGGGTGCGGACCTCAGTAGAGAGGAGCTATTTACAGCCACGGGTGTGGTTAAGACATCCAGAAAGGGGAGGGGGAAATCAGTTACAACATCAATATGGACATTTAGGTTATTGTCAAGCACTGGGAATGGAGCCTTGGTATCTTTTGTGAATATTTTAGTCCCCCTAGAATAACAAACCAACAAATTTCTACCTGATATTTAAGTTAATTCATTTCTTCTTCATTATGCTCCGACTCTCTTTTGTGCTATTCTCTGCAATGATGTGATCAGCTGATCTGTACTTCCCCAGTAATAACAACGTGCATAATACTGAATTGGCTTAATGCTTTCTCTTTACTGCTACAAACATCTGGTTTCAAATTTTGCTTATCTGCTCTATGTTTTTTCTACCCCTAATAAATGTGAGCGTTGTGGTCATAAACACCCAGGTCAATGCCCAACATAACTGAAGACTTTCTTCCCGGGCACAAATATTTGTTGAGCGCCTATATTTTCCAGATGCTTTCCAGGATCCAGGGATTCAGCGGTGCACATCTTCAGCATTTACACGGAGGTCATGATGGGAAAGCCTCAGCCTTCATTTCCAGGCAGCAGAATAAGAAACAGTGGAGCATATGCAAGGCTGGAGGTGGGGAAAATCTGTGCATTCGGTAGAGGTCAAGGAAAAGCAGCATATTACAACTTTCTCCCGTTGTATTGCATTCGTTGTAACTTGTCTTGCTTTGTCATCTGAATATTCTCCCCCAACTTTGGGCTGTACTTATGTCATTCTTTTTTTCTTTTAATTTTGTGCCCGTGTGTCTTATATTTCTCTGTCACTGTTACCCGATTATATTCCCTAGCACCCCTCATCCTGTCTCCAGTGATCCATTTTCCTAATTCTGGGGAGAGTGCAATGTTCTTTTAATTCCTTCTTTATGCTGTTGCAGCATTTGACCTCTCTGAGCAGCATCTAACCAGGTGCCTCATGGGATTTGTTCCCCAGGTGTGTCCAGCTCTACATACTGAACACATGGCCACAAAGGGGTAAAATCACTTTCGTAAGAGTGACATAGGTGTTTTCTTTCCGAAGTGAAAACGATCCCAGTGTGAGCCCCCATCAGTAAGGCAAGGTTGCAAGACACAGTTCTCTGTAAGCTTGCCTTGTTTTCTCTTGGGACCAAGGGTGCTCATCTCTGGGCTGGACAGCTGTGTGTAGTGAACTTCAAGCTCAGTGCCACACGGTGGTATATGCCCCGCCAAACTCTCCATCTGAAGTGTGCTGGATGGTTCTCCTCCATCCATGGCCATTTTATCACTCCCTGGGCAGAGAAGATCTTTCCACTGTTGTTCTTTTATCGGAATGGGAATCCAAGTCGATTCACAATAAGCGGTAGAACATCTATTTCGTATATAAGACACTGTGCCAAGTGCCAGAGATAATATCTAAAGAAGTTGCCATCTCTATTTTAGAGGGGCTTATAATTTCATAGGGGGTGGGGGAATGCAGGTCTTTACTAAACTAATGAAAGGGTCAGCATGTTGAGTTTTTGCTTTCCTTGCCTTTTTCTTGGATTCTTACTGGGAGCCTGTTCAATCGCACCTAGTGGAAAGAACTAGTCTGTTTTACACTTTCATTCCGGGGGTGGTGTCCCCTCACCCTCCTTTCTAAAATAGCAAACTCCCAGCAAGACACGCTCTCTGTCTTTTCCCTGCTAAACTTTTCTTTTTCGTATTTATTATCATCTAACACAATATACATTCTACTTATTTTTCATATCTATTATCTCTTTTCTATGCCATGAAGACAGGGATTTTCATCAGCTTTATTCATTGCTGTATCCCTAGTGCCTCAGTAAATATTTGTTGAGTGAACGAATAAATAATTCAATGCGTGCATTGATTCTTTCCACAAACACCTACCATGTGCCATGCCGTTGAGATGAAATGGTGAATAAAATTTCTATGATCCTGCCCTCATGGAGTTTACACTTGGTGGGTGAGACTGACACTAATTAAATAGGCATATAAATGTGTAATTACAAGCCCAATTTGTATATCCTGTCCTCATAGGTGATCAACAACTACTAAAAACCTGCTTTACACTGTAAACTTTCAATGGTCTAAACCTGTCTCTTAATCCACAGAGAGATTTATCATCACTGTATTGGTAAAGACAGTAAAATCGAACATTTCCTGGCAAACAGACTTGTTTAAGAGCTAATATAACACTATACTGCCCTCTTCCAGTCTATCTAGTATTTGAAAAATTAATTTGACAAAAAAGTTCATATATATTATACATACTTACATATATGTGTGTGTGTATATATATTATATATATATATATATATATATATATATATATATAGTGTCTGTTCAGAGTAATTATCCAGTGGGATGCAGGTAGATGTGTGTGGCTGCAGACATATTCTAAATTAATTTGTTTTCAGAGGAGTCTCTTGTTTCAACAAATGAAGTTTGTTGTTTGGGAACTTTAGTGCTGTTACAAGGATGTAAGATCTTTTAATGTTAATCATAGAATATTTTAAGACAACCGAGTTTCACTGACTTAAAAAATGCAGTACAGCCCAATCTGAACTTTCAGTTTCAAAACATAAATGTTTGTTCAAGAAGTGCTTTTGAAGTTTAACCTTATGACTTTAAAGGCTGATATAATTTCTTTGACTTGAGATTGAGTCTTTAGGGCAGACACAACAACATAATTTCTTGTGGTATTATTTAAAAAAGAATGTTAGTCAGCAACTGCTCAAGTCCTTCTTGTATTCACTGGCCAAGGAGCAAAAATAATATTGGTTTGAAAGTTTCACCCATGATTAATCTCAGTACGGTCATGCTGCTTTTTCTTGTTCAATTCCTGTAATAAGCGATCTTGTGAGTTATAGTTGGTAAATAAAGTTGTCATATATATTGACAGTAATAACTGAACTATCACTACCCACAGACCCCCCCCCTCCACTTCCCAAATTTTAGGATTGTGGAATTAATACAGTATTTTTTTTTTTTTTTAGATCTAAATACATACCAGCTGCAGTCTTTTAAAGTCTCATATCATTTTGTTAGCAGAGGGCCTGCCTACGTGAGCAAAAACATGGGAACTGCATCCTAATGCAGTTGACAAGATGTTTTATTTTCATGATTACTTCTCTGCCTTTTTTTATTTTGCCTGCAGGCAAAGGTTGGCATACATGTCAAGAGAATGTTCTCCAGCTGGGGCCTGCAGTACAGAGAATTGTATATACCAGAGGGCTCATGGGACTCTAGGCAGATTATTATGGTAATATTGGAGGCTGCTGTCCTCTCCCTCCCACAGCTGGGCCGCCTCTCTCATTGTAAGTATTGAAGCAATATGTTTTGCAAATTATACGTTGGGAACAACAGGGACCCAGTAAAGTGAAGAAAAAGAGAAACATTGCAAAATGTTGCCTTTAATATTATATTTTTCTTGTGCATCAAGCAAAATAAATTAAAGCTTTAATTTTTTTTAATTAAATGAGGATCATATATTGAAAAAAGAGCTATAAGAGTAAAAACTTAATATTGATTTTATTGAGTGAGAGTTTCAAGAAAATATCGTTACAGAGAAATTAGACGGTAGCCTGATTCAAGAGAATCATGGTAAGATTACATAATAGCCTTTATTATGGATTTCAAAAATCCTTTTGAGTCCAATGAAGCTGGGTTAGCAAAAACTGCACAAAAAATATCATTTTAATTAGTGCTAATGTGATCTCGTCATGGTCCAGCTGTTTCACGCGGGATGAAAATGCGTGTTACTTTATTAGTAATGCATCTTAGGAAAAAAATGTCACTTCTGATTTCAAACATTTGTTATTAAAGTACATTTTAATACAATAGTAGAGCAACATGATTGATTTGGTGAAATGAGGCATTAGTGAAATTCAGGCAAAAAGGTTTAAAAGCCTTCTTAATTGAGGAAGAAATGTTTTCCTTCTGTCTGGCCTTCCTCTCTGGAAACATTAATAACAAATCAGGAGTCGTATTTCTATTGTACATTTTGAAGACGTATCGTATGAAAGAGAGGAAAAATGCCAGTAATCCAGAGATTAGCAATTTTTTTCCCTTCTAGAGCACAAAGTTTCCCCCCAAATTTAAAGTTGTAGGCTAATTTTAACAAATGCTCTGCTGTTTGGATTTTCGGTAATGAATTTAAATGTATTCATCAGCAAACATTTCCATGTCTGTCTCGATAGAGAATCCACGACTCATTCTTTGGGATTCGGCTTTCCTTATTTCAGCGGGTCTTCACGCAACTTCTTCCTTCAGAAATGAAATCCCGCAGCCTTAGAATAAGGGCCCCTGATTTAAAAACTTAGGCGTGTGCCTCAAAGCTTCCTCTTCAATTCTTGGGTTAGCCAGCCGGAGCCTCCTCACACGAGACAATCATATTAAGTACAGCACATTAATTTGTCATGTGTCTCCTCTTCCTTCACCACAAACCCATAAAACAGCTCACCATGTGCCATCTTGTGCCTAATATATTTATCCAGTCTATTTATTTGATATCATGCCAATATATTTTAGCTTGCTATTGATAGGGTTGTCCACACGCAATTTATTCCTCTCTGCTAGATATTCATTTAGGAGGAATTGAGTAAATAAAAGGCTGGTAGGAAGTGATGTTCAACGTTTATTGCCAGCCTCTGTGATCTTTTCTGAATTATAGTTATCATTTGGGGGTGGTAGGAGTGAGGGGGAAAAGGCAGCAATTCCCTATTGTTTTTCATCATTGCTTCTCATTCTAGCCGCTGTCTCAGTGTTTGGTCAAAGAGAACGTAAATACTCGATTTGACTGATGTGACCAGGAAACTTACTTGTTTATTTCAAGCCTCCATGTCTTGGCGGAAGACAGCTGTTTTACCTTCGTTTTCAGTCTTCGTATCATGGGAGGGTGCCTGGATGGCTCAGTCGGTTAAGCGTTAAGGATTGGACTGGTGATTCAGCTCAGGTCATGATCTCAGGGTCATGATCTCAGGGTCTGGAGATCGAGCTGCCCAGTGGGTCTTTATATAGCTTGCTTGCTAATCAGCTACTGTAGTATTAGGAAATCAATTTCTCTTTACCAGACTCTGTGCTGGGTGTGGAGCCTGCTTAATATTCTCTCTCTCCTTCTGTCCCTCCCCCTCCTCTCTCTAAAATAATAATAATTACAATTATTATTATTCTTATCACGTAGACTCAAGCAACTTTATTCCTTTGAGAGTCATAGATGCTGAAACAAAAAGCAACATTGATTTTATAAGAATAAACACTTTTCTCAGTGATTCGTTTCTATGATTTCTTGGTGTGGGAGAAACTTTGTAGGCAAAACAACTTTATAATAAGCCCCCGTTTAAAGATTTTATTTTTATTTATTTGAGAAAGAGTGTGAGCGAGGGTGACAGAGAGCACAAGTGGAGGAAGAGCAGAAGGAGAAGCAGGCTGTCCTGAGCAGGGAGCCTGATGCGGGGCTTGATTCCGGAACCCCGGGATCATGACCTGAGCTGAAGGCAGACGCTTAACTAACTGAGCTACCCACGTGTCCCAGTCAGCTCCAGTCAGTCAGTCATTTAATGTTGAACGACCAATCCTTTCAAATGGGGACCCAACACACACATACACACACACACACACACACACACACACTTTTCCTACACATAATGTCATGTTATAGTGGATGGTGGTAATAACGATGTTCTCTTGTGACTTTGCTGGTGAGAGAATATAGGCACCATGGAGGCCTGGGAAAAAAGTAGAGCCTTGCTTTTCTATTTCTCTAGTCCTATTGATGCTTATATTATGGACCTGGGATGTGCTTCATGAATGATGAGTGGATGAAATAATATTCCACATTAGATCTATTTTCCTTATTTTTACTTGAATTTTTATCAACAAAGAAACACGCTTCTTTGGATGATTTTTTTCATGTATTGAAAATACAGGTGTCCCCTTGGCAGCTCTATTAGCCTATTACTTGAGGAGAGCCAAGGCAAAGAAAAGAAAGACACAGCAGTGGCTACGAGAGCCTTTTCTCTCTTTCTTCCTAATATTTAGAGATATTCATGGAGAAAATTGGGGTCCAGACCCAGATTTGGATTTCTGTTGTTCAAAAGGTAGGAATGCCCCCATGCCAAGCCAATAGACAGAGCTTAGCAGTAGAGGAGGTCATGGTGGCTCTTAGTGGTAAGTGGTAAATGGGGTTGGTGGCTTTTAGGAACAGAGTGGCACTTTGGGGGATACTCATCATATTTGGTATGTTCAGTTCCTATCAGTTAATCTTTACAGAGTGCCTACTGTGTGCGTAGGTATGGGCTAGGCTTTGCAGGGGATTCAGAAGAAATGCCCTCCCAGTGTTTACAATTTTGGTAGGGAGACAAATAAGCATAGGCTACAGATGGCCAGGTTCTGAATGAGTGGCGCAGATATCATGGGCTATGGTACACCAGCATGATCAACACAGGTTAGAATATCAGGACAAATTCCAGGTGGCAGAGCTGGATAGGAATGTCAGATTCTGGGGGAGGGTGAGTGATATAAATCAAGGGACTGAAGGGTGGAAACGTTTCAGTAGGGAGTTTCTGAGTAGCATGTGAAGACTGTCTATCCACTCTGTATTTTCCGGGACAACTATGTGCTACGTTTAGTGGAGACATTCTCCCAAGACATCAAGTCTGGGAGTGTTGAAACAGGTCCACATGGGATGAAGGCTGACTTTTCAGGCCTAGGAAATGAGCAACTCATTTATATGGACTCCATTTAAATTTCAAATTATTTTGAAGTCTTGGGACACTTCCTGCCCATGACCAAATTCTTCCGGAAGTGTTGCTCATGCACCTGGTTGCGTGAAGACAGATTCCGCTAGTAGGACTTCACACTTTCCCCGTCATTACTGAATATGAATTCCTTTGACCAAAGCAAAGTCTTCTTAATGAACACTGGTGACTTTCACACAGATCTATCCTTTCGTAGTCTGAGGAAAATTAGAAACTGCTAAAGGAGTTCAGAGTAACACTAAAGGAAATGCAAACAAATTTTGCCAATACTCCTTGCAGGTGAAGGGTTACATATATATACATATGCTCAAAATGTGTTTTTCTGGGCATACTAGCTCAGAGTTTATTTATTTAAAAATTTTTTTTTTATTTATTTGACAGAGATCACAAGTAGGCAGAGAGGCAGGCGGGGCTGGGGAGAAGCAGGCTCCCTGCTGAGCAGAGAGGCGGATGCGGGGCTCCATCCCAGGACCTTGAGATCATGACCCGAGTTTAAGGCAGAGGCTTAACCCACTGAGCCACCGTGGTGCCCACTAGCTCAGAGTTTAAATGCCTGGGCCCTGCCATAAACATTCTGAATTTGAATCTTTGTGATTCACATTCTGTGAATTTAGAGTTTAGAGAATCTGCATTTTTAACGATATCCTTAGTTGATACTTAATGTACAGCAAACTATGAGCTCTACCAGTACAGAATTTGCACAATGCAGTCTTCACACTTAATTTACAAGGAAACTGGACTGGCCAACTGGCAGTGAGCTATCAAATTATTATCTATGAAATTCAAGCTAACATGCTCATAGCATCACAAGTTGCCAGGTGTGGCTAGAGGCTTTTTTATAGATATTGTCCCTTTTAGTTCTCACAATACTGTTATGGGGGCAGGTGTCTTATCTTCCCATTGTACAGATGGGTAAATAAGCTCAGAGATGTTTGTGACTATCCTGCGCTCACCCAGGATTTAAGTGATAGAGCTGCAACATCCCAGCTGCCTCCGTAGGGCCCTGTGCCGCTTTCTCTCTGCTGCCCAGTGGGTCTTTATATAGCTTGCTTGCTAATCAGTTACTGTAGTATTAGGAAATCAATTTCTTTTTACCAGTAACATAAGTAATATATGATTAGGAGGAGAACTCTTCTAATGCCACATTGCATAATAACCTCACATCCCTTTTTTTTTTTTTTTTTTTTGAACTGCCTCGGCCATCATTAGCATAGATCTGTGAAGTTCATTGGGTGTGTACCAACAGATACAAGTGTGAGAAACTTAGTACTACATCAAAGGCATTGAATTTAGCCCACATGTATTTTATGAAGGAATATGAGAAGAGCAGTGTAAGGGGAAGTTATGTGCATGAGGGATGATATCCACACTAGCCACCCAAATTTTCCAAACCTCATCAAACTCTACAATAAAGCATTAGTTTGCAATAAAGCATGGTGGATAAAGACAGGGCTCTGAAGTCAGATTATCTGGGTATAAGTCTGCTTTTTGTCCCTAACAGTTGTGTGACATCAGGCAAGTTGCTTATAGTTCCTGAGCCTTAGTTCTATGAAATGGGAATAATGGCAGAGTTATCGTCACAGAGTTGCCAGTGAGAGTGGAGGAGATGGTTCATGAAAAACTCATAGGACCATGCCTGACACATGCAAGCATGTGTCATCAATATTAGTCATGTTAAAAAAAAAAATCAGGCTCAGGGTCTGGACACAGTAGACCCTCAGAGGTGTTTGGTGAATATAAGGCTACTTGAATATAATAATATAATATAATATAATATAATATAATATAATATAATATATATGCAATATATGCAATATAAGCAACATATTATATATAATACATTGTTTGAATATAAGGCTGTATCATCCATGTTTCCCTACCTTTAGGGGCACAGTGTCCTTTGATAATTCCCCTTTCTTTCTTTTCATTTGTTTAAAGATTGACCTGGTATTTTTCATTTTCCTAAATAGAGATTCTTGTTTAGAACCTGGATAGATTCTGCCCTCTTCTTGGAAATGCTGGTTCTTTGAAGATAAGAGAATAGGTTGAGTGAAGGAAGGTGGAGAGAAGGAAAATTCTTTCAGTCATAATTCTAATACCTGGGCCTGGGCTGTGGCACGTGACTGGTCTCCTTCTCCTGCACTCTTGTTCTGCCCTTGGTATTCACTTTCTGCTTCTAGACACCCAGACACTGGGATCACCGTCTTTTGTCTCCTGCTCTCGGAGTTGAGTTGTGCTTGCAAAGAGCTCAAGTCACCCCCCAGTCAGCCACCCCACCCTCTGCCCCCAGCTCATAACTGCTGCTTTTCCTTGGAAGTGGGCTATGTATGTGGGGGGGTTGGAGGGTAGGGTCCTTTTACAAGCTGGAACCTTTTCAAAGCCAAAGTGTAAATAACTGATTTGACTAAAGCAGTTAAATTAGCTGTAACTCAACCAAAAACTATGTAGGTAGAAATGAGGACCTTTTGAATAAGTTTCGTTTTTTTTTTTTCCTCCCTTTGAAAAGTAGAAACATCAGCAAAGCTGCTCAGTGTTTGGGTGTTCACCAGAATCCACTTGGGAACCTATTCAAACCACCTAGCCTTTGACCACCCTGTTTCCCCCAAAATTCTTTTTTTTTTTTTTAAGATTTTATTTATTTATTTGACAGACAGAGATCACAAGTAGGCAGAGAGGCAGGCAGAGAGAGAGAGAGGGAAGCAGGCTCTCTGCTGAGCAGAGAGTCCGATGCGGGGCTCGATCTCAGGAACCTGAGCCGAAGGCAGAGGCTTTAACCCACTGAGCCACTCAGGAACCCCTCCCCCCAAATTCTGATACTCTCCTTTTTGTCCCCTGAAGAGAACCACCTCTAAAAGAATAAGTAGAAATGATGGTATGTGTATGTGCCTATGTGTATATTTTTAACACAAATCTTTTAATTCTTTCTGTAAATTATTGGAACATGATCAAGTGTTGTTTTTTTTTTTCTTTAAAACCTCTGAATGAATCTAGCTTTATATAACTAGGTTTCGTTATGTCAGAGGCTTTTTTTTTTTTTGTGCAAGAATTAGTAGCAGACTATCCTCAATACCTTAAAATTATATTTCAAAACAGATATCTGTACTCTTCTCTACATTTGGAACTGCTATTGTAAAAGAAAAAAAACTGTTCTTTTACATTCATGACAATCCTGAGTATAGTCAGCATGGGATTAAATAAAAGATTTCTAACTGCTCCAGAATTCCTGTTTATATGCACGCTATGAAAAGGTTTCTTGAGGGACTTTTATTTTCTGATTCTTTATCAATTTTATTTCTCTATGTATTATGTGGTGCATTGCTACTATTATTATTGTTTATCTCTACATCACTACCGAAGACAATATTGCATTTTCCTTCCCTAGATTTTTTTTTTTTTTTTTTGTCTACCATGAACAACATCAAAGTTTAAATATTTATAGTAGGGATCATTTTAAGAGGTATTTTTCTTTCCCTCCTTACCACTTCTAATATGAGATGTTGTAAGAGAACAATATGAGAAAGTTAAGATAATATTTGTCTTTATTGGTGTTTTCATGCTGTTTCCTAGTTGATTTATATCATTATTTAATGCCAAAATGTGAGCCCTGATAAAATAATAATGCAAAATGCTGTATGCTTGCTTGGTTTTTATTGTATCAATTTGTATTGAAAATACATAAAATATTTAAAAAATAATAATGCAAAAATTAATTAGGTCTGATGAACAGTGGGGTGTTCATCTTGACAGTCCTTGAGTAACTGTGTTTTGGTTCTGGGGAGAATGCACTGTTGCTTTGGAAGAAATGAAGACTTGGTTGGAGGGAGGCTATAATATCAACTGTCACCTCTCACCCCCAAGTGTTTTCATTTTGTTCAAGAATCCCACAGAGGTTTTATGGGTTGTCACAGTGCTTGTAACTAGGCAGGGATTAATCAACAAGTATTTATTACAGATGAACAGACGATTTACCAAGTGCTTTTCACCTGCATTATTCAATATCATCCCCACAGCGGCTCTGTAAAGTAGGAACAAAACCTCATGTTGAAATGGCTAACCATTAACCCTGTAACTGATCAACAACAGAGCCTGATTCCAGTTTCTGAAATGCATCCTCCTATGAGGTGGCAGGGCCTGTGCTCACGGTTTTATGAATAATCTTTATGATTCTCACACCAGTTCTACGGTGGGGTATTGCTTTCAGGTCAGGTCAAAGCCCAGTGAGACCGAGAGGCTAGCCCAACACCATGCAGTTTGGGGCACCAGGACCGGAACCAAAGCATGCCTGATCCTAAGACGGCATGAAAACTCTATGCTGCCTCAACACCCTTTCCACTGGCTTCCATGAGAAAACTCACTACTTGTTCTCCATCGTATGTTATCCATTAGTCATTCTTCCAGTCAGCCATTGTATGCCAACATTTCTCAGCTCAGCTGTAAGAGTTATTGAAGGCATGTGAGGTAGCCCTTGTCCTTTCAGATGGGTTAAAAAAGGAACCAGACTTGGGATCTTTTAATAAAATTTATTATTGCCTATTAAAAAAACTGCTAAAGAGGAAGTTCTTTGAAGATCTCTGTAGTAAGGCATATCAGCGAGCATTTGTGCTGGTATATTGTCTCAGCCAAGGGAAAAGAAAGAGACGTAAGCTGTGAAAGGAGAATGCAGATTAGTAATTACCACCATTTATCCTGCTTCTGCAGGGTGCAGGCAAGGGACATGGAAAGACCCATGAAGAATGTGCGACAAAATCCTTATCATTGCGGTACTTACAATCCCCCCGAGTAGACCAAATCTACATGTGTGTTCACTGCATGTGTTGTATACCACAAGAGGAATCCTGCTTTCATTTGGCATTTTGTGTTTGCCATCTCCAGGCTGCCGTTCTAGCTCCACGACTATACTGAACTTCTATAATTAGGGAATTTTAAAATTCCAGAAAATACTGCTGCTTTCAGCCACTCTAGAGGAACAGGGATCAGGCTTATTGCCCCACCTGAAACCAAACAAACCAGATAAAATATTTAAACAGCAAAAGACAAGGATCCCTAAGGAATAGGACACAGAGAAGGTCAGGTCTATGATTTCTCCAACTAACCACATAGAGAGAGTTTTGGGGCTGCAGCTCAGAAAAGAGAAATCCAGGTTATAAATGGCAGACTTCCTGTATTGAGGAGACAGAAATGAGATTCTGGGGAGACATATGATGGTGGCTGAAGGGACTATTTGAAAAAGATCTGCAGAGGCCCCCCTCAAGTATCTAGCTGAGTACTGATCTTCGCACACTGATGCAGAAACTCACCATAACTGGGGGAAAGGACCATCTGAAAGGAGTATAAAGAAAAATGCCTTGCACACCCATAGGGATAAGCATAGGGTCTTTTCCCAAACAGCCAGACTGGAAATCATCATTATAATGGCATATCAGTAGTTTACTCAGAAGGGATTTACCTCCATGGTGGCAAAGAATTAGCTTTACAATATACAGAGCTCTGATCTCAATGAACAAAGCAAGACCTGAAAAGATCAGACTGTTTTCATGTGACTTAACTTCACCCCAGAATTAAGCTCAGGAATATTTAATATTTCTAGAGATACCAAGTATCCAGCATCCAAAAAAGCGAAAATTCACAATGGCTGGCATCCAACCAAAGGTCACCAAGCAGGCAAAGAAGCAGGAAAATACAACCATGAAAAAAGGAAAAAAATCAAGAATTAAAACCAACCCAGAACTCATGTAAATGTTAGGATAAGAGACATGGACATTAAAATAAACGTTTACAGTTTTTCATCTATTGAGACAATCATGTTAATTGACCTTATCGATCAGTGGCATGGATATGGAAAAATAGAAACTTTTGTATGCTGCTGGTGAAAATGCAAAATGGTACACCCATTTTGGAAGAATTTGGCAGTTTTTTAAGAAGTTGAGCATAGACTTCCTGTATAATTGAGCCATTTACCTCCCCTATTAAAAGAAAGCATATGTCTATACAAAGACTTGTATATAAATAGGTTACATTCATAGAAACTTTATCTGTAATTGCAAAAACCTCAAAATAATCCAAATGTCCATCAACAAATGAAAGGATAAACAAGTTGTTGTATGTCCATATAATAGTTTACTACTCAGCAGAGAATAGGAATAAACTGTAATATATATACAACAAAATGGGTGAATCTCAAAATAGTTATGCTGAATTGAAAGAAGTAAAAACAATAAACAGTATTCATCCTTTCTGATGGAGGCATACGGGACTGGAAGAGATTATGCTGAGTGAAATAAGTCAAGCAGAGAGAGTCAATTATCGTATGGTTTCACTTATTTGTGGAGCATAACAAATAGCATGGAGGACATGGGGAGTTAGAGAGGAGAAGGGAGTTGGGGGAAATTGGAAGGGGAGGTGAACCATGAGAGACTATGGACTCTGAAAAACAATCTGAGGGGTTTTAAGTGGCGGTGGGAGGTTGGGGGAACCAGGTGGTGGGGATTAGAAAGGGCACGGATTGCATGGAGCACTGGGTGTGGTGCAAAAACAATGAATACTGTTATGCTGAAAATAAATAAATTTAATTTAAAAAAAAACAAACAACAAACAGAAGTATCTACTTGTTGATTCTGTATAGTACATCATACTCTATGATTTCATTTGTTTAAAACTGTAGAAATTACAAACTAATCTATAATGACAGAAACTACATCAGTAGTTGTCTGGGGGCAGGAAGAGCATTATAAAAGGGCCTGAGGAAACTTCTGGAGGTAACTAATTTGACCGTTGTTACCATTTCATGGTCATACAGATATATCAAACATGAAGTTCTAAATTTTAACAATTTGCTTTTTATTATATATCATTTATGCCCCAAGTAAGCCATTAAAAAACTCTGAAACAAAAGTAACAGCGCTAAAACAAAATAAAGTCTGAAAAAAAATAGTAAGAAAATAATCATTTGAAGAAAATCAGTATTTTCAGCTATTTAGTTCTTTATAAATTCATTCATATTTTTCCACATGAGAATATTGTCCCCCTCTTAGAATTCCCTTTTCTTATGTTTTCCATTAATAAGAGTGCCTTAAAGGACTGCCAATGTGCCTGGCCCTCTAGGAGGACCTCCAGATAAGTGATATTTACCTTTTCTTTTTTTTTCTGCTTTTAGGTTTCTCATTGATGCTAGTCATTCCTCCTCTCATTTCTAGAAATTATTTAGGCCTAGCCCAGATGTTTTTTTTTGTTTGTTTGTTTCTTTGTCATAGACTTGTATATTGCCAAAAGAAAATCCACCAGCAAAATATATTATACATATAATATATAATATATTATAGGCTTCTAGATTTGAAGCACTTTCTGATGTTTGAATATATGTATTATATTGAGTATATGTATTTGAGTACATATTTGAATATATGTATTATATAAATATATTTAATATATTCATTATTAAAGTAATTGATCATATTCATTAACAGATGAAGGTCAAGAACTCTAAATACATTCTCTTAGGGGAAGAGAAGACCAATGGGAAAGAAATATAGATTGGTTTAAGAAAGCCTTCAAGGGGGTGCCTGGGTGGTTCAGTGGGTTAAAGCCTTTGCCTTCCGCTCAGATCATGATCTCAGGGTCCTGGGATCGAGCCCCATGTCGGGCTTTCTGCTCTGTGGGGAGCCTGCTTCCTCCTCTCTCTCTCTGCCTGCCTCTCTGCCTACTTGTGATTTTTCTCTCTGTCTGTCAAATAAATAAAATCTTAAAAAAAAAAAAAAAGAAAGCCTTCAAGGTACACAGGAAAATAAATATAACAAGTTTTTAAAAATTATTAAGCCAATAAAATAATATGAAGCAATGGTTCTCAAATCTGCTGCATATTAAGATAGCATGGGAAGATTTTTAAAAATATCCATGACTGAGCTCCAATTTATACAAATAAATTCAGAATCTTTGGGAGTAGGGTCTGTGCTGGTAATTTTGTAAATCTTCCCAGATAATTCTTGTACTATCAAGAACCTTGAGTATAGTTGCATGGATTACAGGTATTGGACTAGAAAGACTATCCTCTGCCGTTTTCAACCTGAACAGCCGTGGGTAAGGAACTGTAAAAGTGGTGTCAACTTTGTACATTGGGGTCACCTGCAGAGTTTTGCAAACTCCCAATGGCTAGGTTCCTGTCCCAGCGATTTTGCTCTCAGTGATCTGAGGCACGGGCTGGGCGAGGGGATAGTAGAAGAAACTACTCGGGTGATTGTAATGTGCGGCCCAAAGGATGAATCACTGTTGTAAAGATGAGGGTAGGGGGTGGAATTGGAGGGCGGGGGAGATGGACCATGAGAGACTATGGACTCTGAGAAATAAACTGAGGGTTTTAGAGGGGAGGGGATGGGGGGATGGGTGAGCCCAGTGATGGGTATTAAGGAAGGCACGAATTGCATGGAGCACTGGGTGTTATACGCAAACAATGGATCATGGAACACTACATCAAAAACTAATGATATACTATATCATGACTAATGTAACATTAAAAAAAAAAAAGATGAGCTTCCTAATCTGTGTTGTGGGGATAATAGCTTCTGTGTGTGCATGTAATGCTTTAATGAAATAATGTATGTTAAGCACTTAGTATTGCTGTTTGGTTTATAGTAAGCAGTTGATGAAAGGTAGTCATTACTTTTGCATTTTCTGCAATACCTAAACTCTGGAAAAGTGAGATCCACCCAAGAGAATGCCACACCCATGAAGGTTTTGCTAAACTCTGGACAAGTAGGATCTATATTTTTTAAAAACAAAAACAAAAACCTCTAAAGCCATGAAGGCTGTATGTAAGGATGTTATTTCATATAGAATAGGGCTGAGGCATAATGAGGCTTAGCCAGAGTTTCACAAGTAAATTTTATTCCCTTTGAGGAAGAAATTTATCTTATGAGAAAAACATTGGCTTGAAAGGGTGCGAATACCAGCGTTGACGAAGATGGCGCGTTTGTGCCCCTGCTAAGCCTCACTCAGGAGTTGATCGACATGGGTTAGTTGATGAAAAAAACTTGATTTTTTTTTTTTTTTTTAAAGTCAGGCTTCCTGTTGGTCAGTGATTTTATTTTGGCTGTTAAATCTGATGTTTTGCTATTGTGAGAATAAAGTCACCGAGAGCTAAAAGATAAACAGTGCCTCATAAGTATCCACACTTGAGCACATAAATAAAAGCTATTGCTGAGACTCTGTGGGACTTTCTCAGGTTGGTTGTTCGACAACACTGTCACATCCATAGCCACATGTCATCAGTCATGGGCTCTTGCCGCCTCTCACCCATCCTCGTTTATGTACCTAGACCTTCTCTACTGCCATGTCTGTCCCTTCCCCTCACTGCTGACCCTCCTCAGCCTTTCCAATGGCCTAGGTGTTATCTTCTTAAGGGATTACTATGACATTGCAACTCTCCTAAGATCCTACCTGCCCTTGTAGTCTCATCAAATTCATCTTCCCTGTTGGAGTGTCCAACTAGCTTCCCACCCACTCGTTAGCTCGTTGCCCTGCTTCCCAGGCCAGCGGAACCCAGCCTGACTCACCTACTTGCTATCCTGTGTGTGAGCTCTCTCCTCTCATACCTGTGAAGGCTCCTCATGTCTTTTGAACCTCCACTCTGTTCGGTCAAGGTGTCGGACATAGTGTCATCATGCCCACTGATCAATGAGAAACTTGAGCATCAGAAATATGACATAGTCTGGCCGAGGGTCACACAGCCAGTAAGTGGCAGTAGCACTGTGCCTTATACCTGGATTGGATTCCAGAGTCCATGGGTTTCCACTGTTGCTATATCACTGTGACGTCAATCTGTTACGATGCTATTAAGAATGTATTCTGTGCTGTCCCGATCAGTCTCCCTGATGCCGGCCACTAGAGCACATAGAGTAGAAATGCTCTCCTTTGTTCTAGCTTGCTATTTCCCCAAATAGAATAATTAGAACTTGTGAACACATTATATGTTAATAAAAAGATTAAATAAGAAAAAAAATAATTAGAACTTGTGGAAAGGTCTCTATTTTTCAGGTGGTTTGAGGGTGAGCTCTGTGTTATCATTCCTTTTTCAGTTTTATTTACTGGACTCTGTCTCAAGGAGGATTGCTCTGTTGCCCTTCTTAGAGCTTTGCAAAGATATCATAACAAAAACATGTCAGCTACCTTCAGTGTGTGTTATCAGTAAATATCAGACTACTTCCAGAATCCAGTCAAATCAGTATATGTGCTTTATTGTGTTTTTTGTGAACACATAGTGTCTGAGTGATGGATGGTCTCTGCCTTCAAGGGGTTTATAATCTGGTGGTAACAAAAACATGTTGAAAATAACAGCAATCATAATTTCCCTTAAATTAATTCTTTATTAATTGAGTCATTAAAACTCTTTAGGGTGTGTAATAAACACAAGACAGGGGCAGGTGCTTTATTTTCAATTTCTCCAGTGTGAAATCTGAGCCACAAACTAGATGAGTGCCTTGCTTCCAGTCTTCTGGTCCGGGCAGGCTGACTCACGGCCTCTGGCAAGCTGTGCAGAGAGACTGATACTTGTGCCCTTAGCCCTGGCCCCACCACAAATGAGATCCAGGAAGGAATCATGACATTTTTGTTTTGGGGAGTGTTTATTGTGGATTGGTGGACTTGGGAATTTTCTCAAGTTTGATAATTAGGTGGGGCTTGAACTCATAGCCCTGAGATCGAAAGTCACATGCTCTACCAATGGAGCCAGCAGGTGCCCCAAATTAGGTAAAATTTTCAAGGAACTGTAATACCCTGCATTTACAGCTAAGCAATTGGATTTTCTCTGTTATTACATGCCAGACCAGCTATGTTCTAGGGACAAGTGTTTCAGGTTAGTTGCATAAGGAGGCATCATGGAGCAGTTCAACAAGCATTTACTGAAGGCCTATGATGTGCTGGGTACAGTGGTGAACACGATAGGCAAGACCTCTGACCTCATGGAGCATGTATTCTAGTTGAGGGGACCAAGGAGATGGCAATAACCAAGTAAACCATTAAGTAAGGATGTGCTATAAAGAAAAATTAGATTGATGTAATAAAGGATGAGTAGGGATGAATATAGACAGACGATCAGGGAAGTTCTCATTTAGAGACGCCTTTGAGTTAAAATCTGAGGGGAAAAGGAAGCAGCCATACTAAGATTTCTAGGAAGACTATTCTAGTATTCAGAATAGTGAGGGCCAAGTCCCTGTGGCAGAAGCAAACTTAGTGTGTATAGACTGAAAAACCAGTGTGGCTGGAGCAGAGTGAGAGAGAGGGAGGGTATTAGAATAAGAGGGAAGGGGCCCATTCATGAAGGGACTACAAGAATTTTGCCTCTCACTCCGAGTGAAATAAAGAGTAGGGTTTTGCGTAGATGAGTATTTTTTTTAAAACCTTAATTAAGGGTTTATTTTTTAAAAGATTTTATTTATTTATTTGACAGAGAGAGATATCACAAGTGGGCAGAAGGCAGGCAGAGAGAGGGGGAAGCAGGATCCCACTGACCAGAGAGCCTGATGTGGGGCTCAATCCCAGGACCCTGAGATCATGACCCAAGCAGAAGGCAGAAGCTTAACCCACTGAGCCACCCAGGTGCCCCTGAGTATTTTGTTTTGAAAGTAGTTACATCTTGGGAGGATCACTCTGTTTCCTGTGTTGAGAGTAGACTGTGGAGAGTCAAGAGTAGCAACAAAGAGAACATTTAGGAGCCTTTGAATAACTCAAGAGAGAGAGGTAGATGTGACTCTGTGGCAACTACGCTAAGAAGTGGTCAGAATCTGGGTGTGTCCAAATGATAACTTGATGCGGGAGACACAAGTCAAAAAGGGCGCAGGGTTTCTAGTCTGAACAATGAGAAGTTTGGCATTTGCCATTAAGTGAGATGGGGAAGGCTGCAGGGGGAACAGTTTTTGGGGGAAGATCAGGGGTTCAGTGTGGGGCATGTGAAGGAGGAGGTGTGCCAATGGAGAGGGCAAGTGAGCCATGAGATATACAAGTCTGAAGTTTGGGGAGAGAGGTCAGTCTTGGAGGAATATACACTGGAGCACTGATAGCATATTGATGGTATTTCAAGCTACAGAATTGAGTGTGTTCTCTAAGGGAGTGTTAGGTCCTGAGAAAGGGGTTCTGGGCAGGTGAAGAGGGGGTCTTCATGGAGCTTGCTTTCCAGAATGTGTGGAAGAAGACATGTGCATTTTAGGCAGATGCAATTCAATCCGTAAGAGTTGTACATATTCTAGTTGCTATTCAAGTATGTGCAAAGGCAGTTTGATCAAAGCGCCCGAGAGGCCAGAATGTGACTGCTATTTAGAACAATTTTTTTTTTTTTACTTTTAATTTTTTATTTTTTATAAACATATATTTTTATCCCCAGGGGTACAATTTTTATGAGATTACCATTCAGCATTCTCCTTGTCTTAGTCACTAGAACCAATATCTCCAAATTTATACTATGTATATATTTTTTTCTCCCCTGAGAAAACAGGATTGTTTTTGAAAGACCATTATTTCTTTCAAAAGAGGGACAAAGTGTTTTATGGAAAATGTACCCCGCGCCTTAGTTGGAGCTTCAAGATGGGGTAGTACATTACCTCTTCAACATGGCAGAAGAAAATGTCTTTATTGTTAGCCCCACCCTAAATCACATGCATGTTATCAGTCCCCCAATGGCCATTAATTGAAACTGAATTCTCTCATTGTTCGCTATTGTATGTCTGGGGGAAGAAAGAACACATTTTTGACCCTCTCATACTCTTGCATTCATTAGGAAATCAACACTTACCCCAAGTACAGTCCAGAGACCCACAAATTGACGAGCCACCTAACCTGACCCTTTAAGGAAAGAAGACAGGATGAAGAAATGGAAAGAGGTGGCCATATTTTCTCCTCAGACATTATATTTGTCTCCTTCTATTAGATTTATTTTTGGCACATAGAAGAGCCCATCCATATGGGGAACATTTTAAAATTGCTTGTGAAGAGTAGGCATATTTCCAAGAGGAAATGTAACCTTGCCTTCATCTGGCATATCAGATCAATGCGCTGTAAAAGATCATGTTCAGTTACCTCATTTTTTTGAATTAGAATTAATGGCTCATTAGTCTTGATCATATCAATATTATAACACCACTTACATTTGATAGAAAAGGGAAGGAGGCTGACGGAGTGCACTTATTCCCTTTTACTCTTAGCAAATACACCATGTGCCAGCCTCAGGGAAAACCGGACAGATCGAGGAGGTGGCCCTTTTCAAACAGGCCCCATTTAGGGCAATTGCGGACTCTTTTCTAAGAGGCGGTTGGAAGAAGAGTTAAAAGGTTCTAAAGGTTTTGGTCATTTGGGACGTAGAGCAGTGTTTTCCCTCACTGGAGGCAGCAGGCCAGAGTGCGGGGAACCAGACACCCTGAGCAATTCTTCGGCCACATGTTGGACCATATGTTGGAAACCGGAAGAGCAGACATTAAGAATCTTCTCTTGACCGTCCCTCCCAGGAGGAATGCCCTCTACAAACGAGGATCTATTTCTGCAGGGCTCAGAGAGATAGGCAGGTTGACTCTTTTGAAATAAAAATCAGAAATATCGCAGGGCACCAGATGATATTATTGAAGACAGGCATCGTTCCCAGTCCCTAAATTATGCCAAAACAAACAGGAACTAAATGGGCTGGAAAATTAAAGCAAAGAAAAATAAAACAAACAAACAAACAAAAACTACCTTTATGGAGGGAAGCACCAGACCAGGAGTCCAGAACTCTGGCTGTATTATTGATTCTGTCACTAGCTAACCGTGGAGCTGTAGGTGGGGGTATTTTGTTTTTGTTTTTTTGCCTGCGTGGCACCTATTTCCTTTGAGAGTTGTCCCCCCTCTCCACAGCTCTACACCTGGCTGGGCTGTTAACCTTTGGCACAGGAGTTCTATTTTACCTCCCAGGCCACAGTGATTGGCTCAAGGATGAATACATGACCAAACCAGGGCAATTAGGGTCCTCCTTGGGATTTTGCTGGAACTGTCAGGAAAGAAACACTTGCTTCTCACTGTTGCTATGAGTTAAAGGGATAATCTAAGCCAAGAGCTGCTGATCCCTATCTTTGCCACATAAAGGCCTTCCAGGGACAGGCAGATGTGAGAAATATTCAGAGGGAAGCAGAGTTGCTTTTCTCAATCCTTCAACCTCAATAGGCCTGGAATTCCTTTGTATGCTGGGAAATTCATCCCCCTCCTTTTGGTTTGGACTTGGCTACTTGGAACCTGGTTTGTATATTTATTTGTATATTTATATTCTGTATATTTATTTGTATATTTAGATCCACCTCTCTGAGCTTCCTTTTCCCATCTGGAGAGGACATAGTCAATAGAGCAGAGTCCTATGTTTCATTCCATCTCTGAGCTTTGTATGACTCTAAATCTCTTGACACAGAGGCACCTGCTGGTTCAGACAGTAGAGCATGTGACTCTTGATCTCAGGGCCCTGAGTTCAAGCCCCATGTTTGGTGTGGAGCCTACTTAAAATAAAAATAAAATAAAATATTTTTTAAAAAATCAATCAATCCATCAATCTCTTGACTCACCTTACCTAATAATTTGTTGTGATATTTATACTCAAGATGGTAAGTCTCTCACCAATCTCCAAAATTTCTCTCTAAAATTTCTTCCAGTTTTTTGGAAGTTGTGATGATTGCACTTGGGGTTAAATTTATCTTTATACTAACAATGAATGAAGTGTTTGATAAGAATGTTGATAGTATAAATAGGATCAGAATGTACCATTAAAAACCCTTTTAAGAATATAGACAGCTTTTAGAAGAGGAGACATGATGAAAATTCAACATCTATTCATTAATGTCCATCTAAGTGTTAAATATAGCTATTGCATGGACTTGAAAGCAACAAAATGAAATATTTTTCCTAAAAACTTAATAATTAAGACTGGGCAATCCCAGCAATGATTTTAATTCTCTATACCAATCAAAAAAACAGAGATAGAGTTCCATTATGCAAATATCCTTAACAAAATCTGCCTCGCCCACCCCCTTCAGTGGCGTGACTGCATCCTGGCAAGGAAACAGAATTTGAGTGGAGAGCAGTTTGCCTTGAGAAAAGGCGCTCAAGAACTTGGGGGTGCTGGTAAAGATTAACCAATGACTAAAAAAACCAAAAAACAACAAAAAAACCTCAAAACCCCAAAAAGACAGTGTCCCGTGTTCAGGTTTCTTTCACTGCCCCCTGGCCAGATTTATTAACTGAATTAAGAGGGGACTAATAAATATTCTGTCCTCTCTTCCCCCTTTGAAGAGGCTCACCAAATGTTACCAGTTTCTTAACGGAATCTAGTATAATGGAAACGTCCTTATGACAGTTCTGAAAATACGACATCTCTCTGCAGGACAGGTATGAAAGTACAGTAGCCCTCAGCGTTCATAGCACTGGAAAGAGATTAATTAGCTCACTTCACATCCCTTCATGATATCCAAGTGTCGCTTGTAAAATGATGCAGATCCCCAGAGTTGGGGGAATGAAGGCTTCCATCAACAGGAGGGGTTTAGAACTCACAGATTTTGACCAAACCATTATGGAGCTGTCTGGTGGTTCGCCTGGACTACCAGCTCTCTCTCGAGAGGGGCCTCTCCTTCACCCCCTTTGTTGTCCTCCTGGGGGTGCCTGCTTTCCTGCCCAGCATGGTGGTGACTCACGTTGTGTGGTGCCCTCAGAGTGGTTTGGCTGAGGTTTTGGAAGAACGGCCGCACTGCAGTTGCAGAGTCTCTAATGCATCATGGAGAGCCGGAGGGAAAAAGATAATCTATTTTCTAAAGCAGAAGTGACTTAGGAAATCCCTGATGGGGGAGTTCATCTCTGACTATTTTGGAAAGTATTTTCCAGCACTCAGTTCTAAGAGCAGATTGTGCGGTTTGAGGGCCTCGGCTGAAGGAATCACAGACACAGCGTCTGAGCCTTGAACGTGTTAGCCACCTGGTGTGGCTCTGAGCGAGCAGACACTTAGTCGAGTCACCAGGGTCCATGCCCACCCTCATGTCTGGCAGGCTTCCTCTTTATATGTGGAGGATGAATTCATCCAACAAACACTTGCGAAGTCCCCGTGGGTGTGTAGCCTCGGGTCGATCAGCAGGTATCTAACTTCGGTGTGAATCACCTGGGAGCTTATTAAATTACCAATTTCTAGGCCCTGTCCCCAGAAATAGTGATTCAGCAAATCCAGAACAGGGTTTAGGAATCTGATCTCCATTCGAGGGGTTCACACTTTTGTATCCCTAACACCACTACTCAAAGTGCTAGAATAGTATAGTATAAATTCTTCACTGACAGTCACTCAGGATGCAAAATGGGGCCCAGTGGCCCAAACACGTCACCGATGATGGCAACTCCCCACCCCTGAAACCCAGACAGAGTGGTACGGCTCAGGGGTCCGAAGCCATGGGAATTTGAGAGTGGTGTGGTCTAGATTTAGACACGAGTTTTACAAAGTATTTTAAAAGTGACTTGGGTTTTAAAGAAAATGAAATCTGATCCAACTATTTCCTTTTCCTCCCCCCCCCCCCCCCCGCCACAATCAGTGGAATGAGATCCAGAGAGTTAAGTTACTGGCCTATATTCAGCTAAGACTTGAAGAGCAGAGCCTAGAAGCAAAGACTTCTAATTGTTTCTATAACAGTCTTGGTCTGCTTTGGATGCCCTGGAAGTGGGTCTACAGGCCAGGATCCTATAAAAATGACATGGGGGAAACATGGCTAAATATCAATGCTGTTTTTTGATCTAGGTTGACAAAGCAAAGGATGATACGTCAATAATCTTCCGTGATATGCAGAGAAAATTCCATATGGAAGGAAGGCTGCTTCAGGATTCTAATCTGTACTTCTTCATCCCTGGCTTAGAGGTACACAGACAATATTATACATTACAGTTAATACATTAGCTAAAAATTACAGAATATGAATTATGTGCTTTGCCTTGTACATGAATTAACTCACTTAATGTCCTTTAAAAAAACCTTATAAGGCAGGTAATATTATCCTTAATTTATAGATGGGAAAACTGAGACACAGAAGGATTAAGCAACTTGCCTAAGTTTGGAGAACTGGTAATCAGTGGAGTGTGGATGCAAACCAAGGCTGTCCGCTTTCCCCACCCTCATTATATCCTCCCCCTATAGAGAGGCTCATGAATCTGCCCCAGATGGCTCCACACCTGGAGATGGGGCAGAGTACTGGGTGACAGATTAGGATTTTGAAGAAGTCCCGGTGGAATGAAACTCAGGATGTCCTTTAATAGAGACAAATGTAAAACTCCACATTTAAGTTAAAAAATCAGTTGCGGGGTGCCTGGGTGGCTCAGTGGGTTAAGCCTCTGCCTTTAGCTCAGGTCATGATCTCAGGGTCCTGGGATCGAGTTCCACATCAGCCCTCTGCTCTGCGGGGAGCCTGCTCCCCCTCCCACTCCGCGCCCCAGTGCTGTCTGCCTCTCTATCTACTTGTGATCTCTGTCTGTCAAATAAATAAATAAATAAAATTTTAAAAATCAGTTACACACATATAAGGATGCTAGCAAGACCTGGCTTAACACACTTCCCACGAGAAAGATTTAAGAGCTTCAGTGGACTTTGCATTCATGAGAATGAATTATGTGAAGGGGCTACCAAAGAGCTTATGCAATTTTAGGCAAAAGTCAGAACACGGTAGATGAGTCCTACTGTGTGTGTGTATGTGTGTATATATATATAAATTTATATTTAGGCTTATACCCAGCATGGAGCCCAGTGTGGGGCTTGAGCTCACGACCTTGACCTCAAGACCTGAGCCGAGGTCAAGAGTCAGATGCTTAACCAGCTGAGCCACCCAGGTGCCCCTAGGTATATTCCACTGTAATTAGAGTGAAGTGGAAAATACATGGCTTGGCATTTTTTGAAGAAAATAGAGACGATCAAATGGAGTTCTGAGGCGGAAGTCTTCTGTGTGGCAAAGTGGAAATCTGTGGGTTTGGGGAGTCCAGCATGTGTTTCCCCAAATAGGCTCTCTTTCTCTTCCTCTCTCTTGGTAACAGCATGTAATTATCCTTTATGTTTCCTCTATGGTACTACCCACACTCACCCCATTCTTTGTGGTCCTGGTGGAAGTCTAAGTCACAGTGTCCTTGTACCCCACACGTCTAACACCCAACCAGACTCTGCTCTGTCCTTTAGGGATTTTTAATCTTGGATTGCGTGATACATGAGAAAAGAAGGTAGGAGCAAAATAATTCTGAAACCAGTATCCACAGGAGACTGTCCGTGTGCTCCTCACCAGGGTATGGCCCCGGTTCCTGTGTTTTTTGAGGCTGACAGCTCAGTCTCCCCAGGTTCATTTGCGCGGATCATTCTTCATGATTGATCAGCTCATTCATTCCAAGAACGTTAACATCCGAGGAACAAGACTGTGAACGTTGATGCCTCCTTGTCTTTCCTTCTCTTCTCATCCTTATCCACCTCCTTCTCTTCCTCTTTCTTATTTGGGGAAATGCTCCAAACGTGTGTGTAGGAGTGAACATGAATACAGCAAGCAAGTTCTTAGCAAGTTCAGTAAAATGGAACTGTGTGTTTCCACTGGTCTCGGAACCAGGTCATGTGTCTGGTGCAGACGGGGGACAGATTCAAGGAGAAAAGTGTAGCTCCGGTGCCCCTGAGGAAAGAAAGAAATAGTTATCAAGGCAGGAACAGGACTTTGGACAAAAGCGACCACCCTAACCGAGAAGAAAGAACCAAGGAAAAATAGGTGAACCGACCAGAAGAGAAAGGGAAAGCGGATGATGATGATGACAATTCACTGTATGAGGCTGAGTCTTTTTGTTTGTTTGTTTGTTTACCAAACACATCCACAGATTTTCCTCCCTGCTCCTTGTGACCTCCTTACGGCAGGTGTCACTGCCCCTGGTTTCCATGCAAGCATCCAGAGGTCTGCAAATTGTGACTGGCTCAAGGCCCGGAGCTACATGAGTGACATGGTTAAACCCCAGTCATGCCCACTGACCTCCTGCCAGCTCTTCCTCCCACCTTCTTCCCTTCCTCATCTTCTTCTTCCCCATCAGTCGGTCCCTCTGGCTAGGAATCTCTGTTAAAATTCTTCCTGAAAAACTACCAGTTTCTTTCTCACCTTCGAGCATGCGCTGTGCCTCCCATTTTGTTCAGCACCGATTGCAAACTCAGCTTTGATTCATGAGACAAACACCCTAAACCGGGTTATATTGAGCACATGGTTTCTCTCTCCTGTCTTGCTTTCCAGTCAATGTCTCCTGGGCCAGGTTTGCTATTTCCCTGGATTTACTGGGTGAAAACCCTAGAGCACCAGTGAACTGCCTCCCTCCTCAGTCACCAAGAACCCTCTCAACCCACCCAAATGCTGGCGCCGAGTCCTGGCCAGCTCCAGGGGAGTTGGACATGAAACCAAAATAGGATACCATGTGCCCCTGAAGCTGGAAGAAAGAAAATGTTCTTCAGGATCCATTAGAGACTTTTCTGAAAGCAGAAGGCCCAGGAAAAGAAACAATGGTGTTCTGAGTGGAGTTTGTTTTAAGTACCTGATTCCTGCTGTGAACGGTGATATGTGGTTGTTTTATAAATTAGCCACATTTGAATTCTAAATCACTGTAGGTAAAGCAGGGCTTTTGATATAAGACTAAGCTTATTTTTCAACAAACAAAGTAATCGCTCAACATTGGTAAGTTGGTGGGGGTGGGGAACGGAGAGTCAGCTTTTTGAGGAACTCTACCTGCTTCTCACATAATATTCTACATACCTGACAGTACAAAATAATGGTATTGATAAGATGAATAAATCTGATCCTGGTTATTTTATGTCAAATTGGTAGAAGAAAAATTTTCATGCAAGTGTGCAGAAAAGTAATAAACCTGCTTACAGAACAAATTTAATGGTTCCTAAGCCTATATATTTCTAATAATTGTTTATATTTTTAATTTAATACTATTATTCCTAGCAGGAAGTTTGTTTTAAGCTGTATAGAGCTCTGAATAAAACTGAAGAATCAGAATTTTCCAAAAGGCAGTTTCCAAGGGATTTCAGCAACGGTTGGCCACAATTCCATCATACTCGCTTCTTTGCCTCAAAGTTCTTTGTTTGTTTTGTTTTGTAAATAAAAAAAATTTAAAGATTTTATTTATTTATTTGACAGAGAGAGAGATCACAAGTAGGCAGAGAGACAGTTGTGGGGGTGGAGTGGGGGGAAGTAGATTCCCTGCTGAGCAGAGAGCCCAAGGCGGGGCTTGATCTCAGGACCCTGAGATCACGACCTTATCTGAAGGCAGAGGCTTAACCTACTGAGCCACCCAGGCACCCCGGTAAGTAAGTTTTGAATAGACCTTTGTCCCTCTTCTCCATTTTCCCTCAGGGATGTGGGAGGTGAAAAGGGAGGAGGGATAGGTCTTAGTGAATTTTTCTATAGATTATTTTTTGGTTTATTCCTAAAGGTATCTCCACGGATACAATTTATATGCATAAATTTTAGATCTAATTTAAAGAGTTACAATGTCAAACCCTGACGTGATGGTATTACCAAAAGCCAGAGGAATGTTTGAAAGCATCTGTAGAGCGTCTCTAGGAACAGTTACAGGCAAGCAGTAAGCCATCAAGATAATCATTTCTGGCTGTTCTCTGGATGCTGAGAAGTTAATATGGGCTTGGCTAGCTGCACCATCACACCTTCCCAGTACAGGAGTCTCTCAGACGAAAAGTCCAGAATTAAGCTTTACCAAGCAAGTTTGAAATCTTTTGGCAAGCCAATGTGGAAAGCACCTGCTACCATTGCTTCGGTTCTGCCCCTTCTGGGGATATATAAAACCCTGGGTCTCTCTGGTTGCCAGGTCAGCACTTTCCGGGAGCACTTAGAAGCCATGACATGCCCACCTCTCCATCAATGACAACCGAAAACCCTAACTTGGTAATGGCCCCTAATGGGGAACAGGGCGGGGGCGTGAGAAAGGAGCTCGGGAAATACTTTTCCAGGGCAGGTCAATACCAATGTGAGGCTGTCTTCCAGAGGAGCCGTAAAGCCCTGCCACCGGGATTCTGCCCCCTCGTGCTATTCTCCGGCTGCTGCCCTCCTGCCCCGCGCGGTGATCAAACACCAGCAGTGCATTAGGCTGTTGCTGCCGCCGACTTAGACAGAGTGTCTGGAGACGAAGCACTCCGAAATGTTCCGCAGGAAACGGCCGCGCTGACACCGACAGCGGAATGGATGGTCTCCTCCCCAAGTCTCTGTTTCCATTATAAATTAGATGCCTACTTAAAAAATGAGCGAGGTATAAATAATTTAAAACAAATCAAAGGCCTTTATTACCACCCTCGTACGCTGGTCTTTGGAGATAACTGGGCTCCCCTGCCCATTGTGGGAGCCTCGCTCGGCTCTGCTCTCCTGTTTCTCCCGTGATGATGTGTATCCTGAGAAAAATAAAAATGCATCAGACAGAAAAAGCAAACGTCAGTATGGTATCCAGGCTGATGTCCCTTGGGGGTCCCAGCCCCAAGGGAGGCAGAGTTCCTTCTTGGGAGTCTAATGACGTGAGTCCATCTCCCTCTTCCTCCCCAAAGGAACTATCACTTGAACACAGAAGTGGAAGATCCCAGGACAAAACCACCAGGGATCCTCTGGGAAAGCATTTAAAAGCAAATATCCAATGGCCTATGCTTGTGACTGCTTCTAGCTCTGGTGGAACTGCAACTTCCCTGCCTGCGCTCCTAGCCTCCCTCTCTCCCTTCTGTTGCATCCATCTCTCTGTCTGTCTCTCCCTCCCCCTCTTTTTCTCTTTTGCTCTCTTTCTTTCTTCCAGTTATTACCAAAGATTGATAATCTTGACTATCCTACTGTAACTCTTGTTTTGTTACTTACCCACTTAACCATGTTTACCTTGGGTTGCTACATGACAAATGATCTGACCCCTCGGTAAATAAAATGCAAAGACTGTCTTTCACAGGGAAAGGTGGAATCCAAAGGAAACTTGGTAATGGCTGGAGCAAAACAACTGTTTCTACTGTATTAAAAAAAAAATCTTAGAAGTTTAAGTGAGACACTAAGAATGAAAAAGTGGAAGTGAGAGTGCAGGTGAGTGATGAAACTTTTGTAAAAAGCTAGTGCCCTGCAAGAAAAGAAAGAAATGAATTAGGGTGGCCAAATTTGAGAGGGTTGGCGCAGCAAAATACTCTTAGTTCCCAGATCCGGCTGCACATAGCACTTGGGGCCCTTATTAAAAATGGAGGTTTCCTGGATTCACACTAGGGGATTCTGCATCAGGAAATCTGGGCTGGGGCTCAGGGATAGGTACCTTGGATATCATTGTGCAAGATGCAGTAAATTGTTAGATTGGGAGTTCACACCTGTAGTTTAGTTACTTACCGAGGAACCGTGTAGACAGGCTAGGACCTGCAGCTAGCCGGGGAACGGAAAGTAATTCAGCGGTTATAGTTGTATTTCTTTTAAAAAGTTCTAAAGAGTATAGGAAAATGACATTGGATTTATTTGCCACAAGGCAATTGACTTGATAGCTGTATTACCAGAATTAGTATCTCCCTACAATCCTTTGACATCCCTTTTCTCCAATAGATGTCTAAAGAATCTTATCCTCTTAGACAAGATGACATCTCAGCCAATGTAGGGAGCAGAACAGACAACATCCATTTAGAATAGCAGTTCTCAAAATCTAAGGAGATTTTTACATTCTCAAACATTACTGAGGGCCCCAAAGAGTTTCTTTTCTTTTGGGGTGGGTTATATCTATTGATATTAACCGTGTCAGCAATGAAATCCAAGAACTTTTAGAATATTTTAATTCATTTAAAAATATCATGATAAACCTGTAACATGTTAGTATAAATAACATTTTGAGCGGGGAAATAATTATATTTTCTAAAACAAAAATTTGTGAAGAGTCCTGTTTTGCATTTTAACAAATCTTTTAAGATGTCTGGCTTTGTAAATGACTCTTGGATTTTCACATCTGCCTCTGCACTCAGATCATTGCTAGATGTCCTTGAGGTTGAAGCATATAAAGAAAATCCAGCTGGACAGGGATACGTAATTGGAAAAGAGAGGTCTTTGGTGGGTCTCAGGAATGTGTCTCAGGGACTTGGTCTCCCTGGGCCAGACATTGAGAAGGTCTCCTGTAGAATGATCTCAGCACCTTCGTCACGGTGGTGAGCTCGAGCCATCAGCTTTGAGGTCTGGTGGCTAGTTCAAATCTCAGGAGTTTCAGATCTAAGGAAAAGGCATGGGAGTCCCATCTGGCCAAGAGGACACCATCAAGAATTAAAGTAGTGTGGGTTCTAGAATGATGTGTGATAAGGGACCTTTAGCGGGAGTATTTCACTGGAGAAGTTTGGGAGAGCTGCTACACATCCTCCTTGCTGCTTTGTAATCTGAGGGCAGCTCAGGTCCACCGTTTTAGGCATTAAAAAAAATTCTGGGGGTGCCTGCGTGGCTCAGTCTTTAAGCGTCTGCCTTCGGCTTGGGTCATGGTCCCGCGGTCCTGGGGTTGAGCCCCACATCGGGCTCCCTTCTTGGTGGGAAGCCTGCTTCTCTCTCTCCCACTCTCCCTGCTTGTGTTCCTGCTCTCTCTATCTCTCTCTGTCAAGTAAATAGAAAAAAATCTTTAAAGAAAATTCTGGTTAGTTTCTCTGAGGCATTCAGATAATCAACAAGCCTTGCTTGACGTTTCTAAGGTGTCTTTCTGAGGCAGTCAGAGACTGGAGCCTTTCATTCAGTTAAGTAGAGGATTGCCCATCGGCTCTACCCTGCTTCTCTAAGTGAATGTCTTCCCTCTTTTACCTTTTCCAGAAAGTTCATAATCTTTTATATTTTTGACCAGCTATTTCCGTTTCTCTCTTCTCCTGTGTCAGCTACTTCAGCAGTCCGTGGAATAGGTGGTAGGGTCAGTTCTTTTCATTGTCCTGTGAATTTCACTGTAGAATTGATCTAGGCTCATTGGTTCTGTGACCCTTCTCCCTGGTTCCTGCTTCAGCCTCCTGAACCTAGTAATTAAAATAGCCAGCTGCTTCAGCTGTGAAGTCTATTAAGGATGGATTTCCTTATGGCATGAGGCTCCAGAACTTCTCTCAAGTGAGTTTAAAGTCCATTGGCCCTTTTCAATATTTTAAATTTATATTCCACATTAGTTACAAGGTCACAATTGTGGTTCTGTGGCCAAGGACATCTCCCAAGTTTTGGCTGGTTGTTTGCAAAAGAAATCTGCACATTGACATCAACCTCTTATTTTATGTACCTTTGCCATGAGCCCTGATATCAGGACGTCAGCCCCATGATAGAGCCACAGAAGCATCCCTTTCTGCCACCAGTTTCCTTTCTCTCTCCGTCTCTACCCACCATCCCCATCCAGATGGAGATCCTGGGGCCAACTCCAATCTCAGTGTCTGCTTCTGAACCCTTGTCTTTCCCTGCAAGTTCCCTGTGGAATTTCAAAGACAGAGTAGCTTTGGCCAGAGCAGGGAGGTTAAACCTCGGGTAGCCATTTCCTCCCTCCTTCTGTCTTCTCTCATCCATGGTTTCAGCAAGGAAAGAAAATGAATGTTTACTGAATGCCCCCTAGGTACCAATCACTTCTGGAAACATTTTGTATTTCAATGAATCCTTACAAATCTTTGTGCAGTTCTTGCTTTTGCCTCACTCTGTGCTGTGCTGCCTTTGTCCAGGAATGCCTTGAGTGTCTTCCTTCCAGTGCCAAAGTTGGCTCCATCTGAATCCTCTTTCTCATATTCTCACAACATGAAATGAACTCATTCCTGAGTCCTATCAATTTTACCCTTGTTGAACTCCTCAGAGTTGTCTCTCTGGCCCATGATTCTGCTTCCAGACTCTTCTCTGTCTCAGCTGCCTTCTGATGATGGCCAGCCTCCTCCCTGGCCTCCTCACACTACTGCCCCCGCCTCCTGGAGCAGTGGACTATGGGGTTAGTGGCCAAGGGCACAGGCACTGCAGCCCGATTACCTGTATTCAAATCCTACCGCTGGCATTTCCTGACTCTCTAATCTTGGGCGGTCGATTTAATGTCTCTGTGTCTTGGATTCCTCACATGTAAAATGGCAGCGACTCACAGGATTTTATGGAGACTAAATGGGTTGATGCACGTAAAGCATTTCAGACAATGCCAGGCATGTGCTGAATGAGTGTTAGCTGCCAGCTTGCTTTGCCTGCTGCAGAGCTCAGATCAGCTTATTCTCCAGGGGAGCAATTCAAAGATTTCCCTATTTCACATCAAATATAGACCAAACTCTTGAGCTTGGCCTTCAGGGCTCTGTTTTTTTTCTCCAATCTATTTTCTAAACCTCGTTTCCATCAGATTGCCACATATACCTCTAGCCAATGGGAACTCCTAGATACCTCTGTGTCTCAGATTCTTGCTTCTGTATCCTTATTCCTTTGCATGTGGAACTTTCTGCATATTAGCATTCCATTCACTTTTCCAGACTCAAAACCCAATGGCATCTTTTTCAAGAGGGCTTCCCTGATCTTCCCAGCAGGAGGTAATCTACTTACCTTGTGAATTCCCATAGCTCTTTACACCTCACTTGGAGCACTTGACTATACTTCATTGTCAATTATAGTTATTTATGTCATCATCTCCCCAACTAGAAGGTAAGCCCTTCCAGGGTAGAATTTATCTTTGCATTTCCTTAAGTATCTATATAGCGTCTTGTTCATAATGAGAATTCAATAAAAATTCTTCATTGAATGACTGAGTTTTATCTAATGATAGCTGCCCTTTATTGAGCTCTTCTTCCGTGTCAAACACTGTGTGGCCGGTTGTCTCAAATCTTCAGGACCCTGTGCGGTACTAATGACTCTGTCTCCCATTTTTCAGAGGCAGACATTGAGTCACAGACTGGTTAAGTGATTGACCTGAAATCACCCGCCTGGTTAATGATGTAGTGTGGACTTGATCCTCGTGCTGGTCCATTCCACGCCCACGCTCTCATCCCCTGTATTAGAGTGCCTCTCTGGTCGTCAAAGGAAGACTTTATGGAGCTTGATCAACACGCGCATGCGCGCACTTTACTCTTGGTACCTAATTGGTCATTGGGCCTGCTGCCATCTCCGAGGCGGCCTCCTGCACACCCAAAGCTCTGTCTTAGCTGAAATGCACTTTCTCCTTTCGGGGGAGGGTGAACTCTAAGAGCAGTCCCAGGGAGACCTCTTCTGCCAGCTCTGCTCCTAGGGAAGGGCACAGAGCATCACTAGGTGGACCAGCTACTGTAAACTCTCCAAAGGATATGTCAGCATTAATGCTAGGCTGATTAAAACGCAGCCAACAAATCATTCGCTGCCTAATGTGCAACGCACTGGAGCTTATTTGATAGTATATTTATGCGCACATCTTCAGAAGCAATATTCTTGTAAATCTTGTATCAAGCCCTTGGGGAGATATTGGTAGTAAGCAGGAAATCAGCAAACACATTGATCCTACATGCTCTGTGATGTTAGCAGTCGTCATGAAATTGAATTTCATCTTAACATATTAAAATCAATATACAGTGTTCAGTTTAATTTAGAATGTAAATACCATCAAGGGTTTTCAAGACAGAGAAAATAATAGTTTCTAACTCGGATATATATCATTACACAGGCCATTTTCCATTATTTAGAATAAGTATGACCCCGGAATAAAAAAAAAATTGCTCCGTCTGTTAGAGTCAATGGGAACTCAAGTTCTCAATTGATCAGAATCAGTAGCTAAGACGGGGTTTCCGTTTTAAATGGACATGGAAAGTTTAGCTATTTTTCTCCATAGCCTTATTTTGAAATAAAATCTGGTCTAAAGTCGCACTTATTGTTTTTAATTCTCCGAACGCCACGCCAGAGAGTACTACTTTGATGCAGTGAGAGGGCACTGACTTTTTACAAAACCCCAGTAAGATTCTCTTTGACATCAGGAGGGGTGCGGGCCCAAGGGCTACCCCTTATTTTGGCATATGGGCGGAGGAAGTTCAGAGGGCAAGTTTCCCACATTCTCTTAGAATCCTGTTCCGCTTTCTCCTCCAACCCTGTCTAATTTCAGAGGTAAAACTGGACATAGTAATTATTGTGATTACCCTTGTGTTTGCTTCTTGCGTGTTTATTGGTGAGTGAAGAACTGCCAGGGACCACGACATTGACTTCTTGACGTGTGTGGTCTTAGGTGGCATCTTCGTAGCCCTCTGATGTGGCCATCATTGTTATTTCTCTTTCTCGGGTGGGAACTGGCCCCTTAGAGGAGGGAAACTGCTTGTCCAAAGTCACCCAACCTGTAAGTAACAACCCGAATTTGAACCTGGGTTTGCGGGACTCTAGACCTGGGGCTCTTCTCCACGACTGGCCTGGAGGAGGCAGCGCTGGCCTCTTGGGGATGTGATGCACAGTCTTCAAGCACCCTTCATGTCTCACTTTTAGAGAGACTTGAAACGGAAGCAGGGGGAGAAAGGCTTGTCCTCTGACCTCAGTGTGAGCTTGTGTGTGTGCATGTCTGTGCGTGTGTGTCCCCGAGCATAGGGGTAAGGGAAAGAGGAGACATGGGGGCTCTTAGCAGCAGCATTTTCGAGGCCTAACCCCTCCTCTCATTCCCATTGTTGCCCCCAGCTCCTGTGCACGCGGTGGTTGGTGGTTCTGTGGCTCTCTTGCAAACCGCTGAGAGGCTGCACGGGAGGTAGGCAGGCGGGTGGGTTGCTCTCCCAAGCACGCGGCCACATGAGTCAGGCACATTCATTTTTCCTTTCCTCAGGACCGGCACGTGCGATGCCCAAAGAATGCAGAATCGGCCAGTCCCAGAAGCTTACGGCCGGTGCTACCTAAGCACTCGAAAAACAAACAAATAAATAAATAAAGCACCTTAGTGGCATTTAAGTAGTCCCACTTTTATCCTTAAAGGAATATATATTACCCACTGGTTTCTAGATTTCTTGCGGTGATTGAGTAGGGCCGTACTTTTCGGAGCCACTTCTCAGGTTAGGATCACAGGGATGTTGTGAGGTAATGTCTGGAAAGCACTTTGAGCTCCTTTGAGAAAGGTGCTACATCAATACCGTGTATTATTATTTATTGTCAGCCTGAGAGAAAAGCACAGGGAGGAGATGCCTTTTGTCTCCTTCCCTGGATGCCAACAGCACTGCGGCTTCGGAAGCTTTTGGTTGGGGGAATATGCCGGCACCTGCAGCCTTGGACTGGAAAGATGCTGTCTGCATCCTGGATACCTCCAGGGACAGGAGACCGGTTTAGTGCCACAGAGGAAGAGGGACAGACACTGCAATTGTGCAGATCAGACGCACACTCCCTTAACGAGGGGCAGCTGTGCTCTCCTTACATTGGGGATTGAATTTTGTAGGGAACGACGGAGGGGCATGGATTTTGTGTATCTGTCAATAATGAAGCACCCTTTAAAAAAAAAAAAAAGAAAAAGTGCTCAGTGAAGTAGCATGTGAGCTGGGGTTCTGTCACTTCCTGCCCAATTCTGTTTGTAAACGGTATGCACATCCCAAGTCGCCCAGGTAGAGCACCCATGGTCCCCTCAGTGCCCTGGAACAAGCCTCATCCTTCTTGGCTGCTGCAAACTTTAAGTCATCTTCAAAATCCCATTTCTGATGCCATGATTTCCTCTTTAAGCTTTCCCAAACAGCTGTTATGGGTGAACTCTGTGCCCTCTGGTACCCCTAACATTTGTATGTCGAAGTTTGACCTCCCAGCATCTCAGAATGTGACTGCAGTTGGAACTAGAGTCTTTAATGAGCTAATTAAAGTTAAATAAGGTCATCAGGGTGGGCCCTAATGCAATTTGACTGGTGTCCTTATAAGAAGAGAAGATTAGGACACAGACACGTCCAGAAGGAAGGCCATGTGAGGTCACAGGGAAAAGGTGCCCATCGACAAGCAGAGGAGAGAGATCTTAGCAGAAACCAACTCTGCAAACACCCTGATCTTAGACTTTGGGCCTCCAAAACTTACATTATATAAGCTGCCCAGTTTCTGGTACTTTGTTATAGTAGCCCTTATGAATGAATACAAACCCCCAAAAGTGGTAAAGAAAAAGATTATTCCTTTATAAAATATTACTCCCCAAAATGTAGTCCACAGGCTAACAACATGGGTATTTACCTTTACTTGGTAAGAACTGCAGGATATTAAGCCATACCCAGACCTTTGGGATCCAAATTTGCATTTAACAAAATATCCAAATGATCTCTATGCATGTTCATGTGTAAGGAGACCTGCCTTTAAATGATTCAGTTTGGTTTTGAAACTACCCCCAAACTTAGTGTTTAAATGAGCAACAGCTTACTATTTTTCATGATTCTGTGGGTTGTCTGGGTCAGTGGTCTACATGTGGCTTCACTCGTATAGTATTCACTAAGCAACCTTATCTTCTGAGAGTTTTATAACTTTTTGTTTGTTTGTTTGTTTTTGTTGTTTATACTATATGGCTATCTTATACTTAGGATTAGCACTAATGTTTTTGCATTTATGTGGGAATATAAAATTTCATTTTTAAACAAAGGCATTTTTTAAAAAAGAAGTCAATGCAAAGAAAATGAAGTAAATGTTATAGGCATATGAGGCTCTAGGAAAAATCATGAAGTTTGATGTGAACTATTCAAGTTTGAGAAACACTCTAACACTCTCTTATTTCAAAATTTGCCAATTTTCCAAGGAGTCAAAGGCTCACCTACTCTTCTCAATCCCTATAAGATCTTCAAGAGGGTGGTAGGGATGTGAAAAGACATTGGGTCATCAAGATCTTTCTTCTTCTCTCTTAGACCCAGGATTGGGAGTTCAGATGAAGGTGAGAAGCATCTCCCTACTTCCCTTCTTACTATGTTTCTTTTCACCCAGGATTATTATGGTAATATCAGCACCTGACATTTATGTGGAATTTTATGGTTTGAAAAGCTCTCACGTGTGCTTGATGTCATTTGATCTGTAAAGCATTTGATCTGTATGGCATTTTATCCTATATAGAAAGTGAGCAGAGTGATCGCGCCTTTGAAGGAGAGGAAAGCCTGGTTATTGTTGGGATTGCTGTCCCAGTAGGGAAGAGTTTCTCCTATATGCATAGTTTCCTGTAAAGCTGACCCTGTTTGTTGGAAGCCAACTGTGATTTTGGTCTTCTGGGAATCGCCAAGGGAAGCACAGTCAACAGTAATGGCATGAATTCCAGGAAAGGGCAGAACCAATGGATCGAATCGTGGGGTGAAAAGTGGTTGGCCCCAAATCCAGGACCACTGCTTGGCCCCATCAGAGTCCTTTGCTGTCCTGCCTTGTGGTCTTGGTGGAGGCACTGAATACTTGACAAAAGCCGCAGGAAGTTGTGGGCCCTCTACAGTCCCTGCATCCTTCCCGCGCTCATTTAAATGTTAATTTTCTCTGGTCAGTTCTGGTAGAATTTCTGTCTCCTTGCCCTACAGTTTCACAGAGACTTTAAGGTTTTTCTTTGGTATCGTTTATCTTATGCAACTTTGTCTTGGAGTTGTTTGTGTTTGTCTATTTGTGTTTGTTTATTTCAGTGCTAAATGGCAGACTCTAGTCTTATCCCAGGGGGCTTCTGTCTCCAGTGGCTTGCGCCTACTCTGTCTGGGTCAGGTGCTGAAGGAGGCTTTGTGTATTTGAGAATAAAACGTAAGAGACAAAATAGTACCAAAAGGGAAAACATTTAAGCATGTTGTTTTACTTCAATGTCCTCTTAAGATTTATATTTTGTGAGCTGTGTTCAGGTATAAAATTATGTGGTCCAGTTCACCTTTTCTTTCTTTCCATTTTTTTCTCCCATATTCTACCATCCCTTGTAGATGTGAAAGTTCAGGGCCCTCTAGGAGCTATGGTTGAATCAAGTACTCCTGTCTTGTGGGACACTGAGCAGATTTTTATTCTTAATTAAAAAAAAAAAAAGTGATCCCCACTCCTCTACTAAATGTTGACAATCACAGCATATGATTGTGAAATAGTCCTATTTTTATTAAGGAATTATTTGCACATTAATTAATAGTTATTCAGACACTCTTATATGTTTAAAAATATTCCAGGGGTACCTGGGTGGCTCAGTGGGTTAAGCCTCTGCCTTCGGCTCAGGTCCTGATCTCAGGGTCCTGGGATCAAGCCCCACTTGGGCTTTCTGCTCAGCAGGGAGCCTGCTTCCCCCTCTCTCTCTCTGCCTGCCTCTCTGCCTACTTGTGATCTTTGTCTGTCAAATAAATAAATAAACTCTTTAAAAAAATATTCCAGAAGATATCACTTGGGTAAGATTTTAGCAAGTGGAACTAATACCATGTATAGCAATTTAATAATTTACACGAGAAGTATGATTGGCTTAGCATTCAAAATAAAGGCTATTTGAACATTTTGCCAGTTGCTTTTTAAGTTTTCATGTAATCTATAATTAAAACGATTTGTGCTAGATATCTTTCGGTAACTCTACAGAATCAGAGCTTGACTTCTCATGAACACTTGGTTATCATCTCTAGTACTGAGCATTGCACTGGCTCTCTTCATTCAGGTCCTGAATTTTACTAAAGGTAAGTGTAAGTCTTATTTAAAGGCTAAGCAATGTTTCTGATCATGGGTTAAACCCTAGATATATTTTGTTTATTTGTGTAATTACTCCTCTTAGCTGTGAAAATTTGGAAGTGCAGGTATAGGATCAAAGTCTGCATGACTTCTCTATTTGTTCCATATCTTGACTTAAAAACCCTCACGTATTCAGGAGCGCATTGAGCAAGAAATAGTCCCTAATATGACCTTTCTCAGCTTCCCATGAAAATGCTCACAGAAAGTGGAATATCTTTTAGAAAACACGAGCTCTTAAAAGCTTCCAAAATGTGTCCTGGGGGACTGAAATGCACAGAGAAGAAGAGCGACAGAGGGAAATAACTGTTGACTGACTGTTGACAACAAGGGAAAATGGGCTAGGATGCATATATTTTAGTCAAGATTTAAAGTGTATTAAAGGGGATGAAGATGAAAAATTTGAAAGGCTTGAGTGCTCCGAAAGTTAAAGCTAACGCTCAACCACATGGCAGAGTCCTGGAGGGAGGAGGTCTTGCCATCTGTGGTCTAAAAACACTGGTTTGAAGAACCCAGTTGGGTTCAGAAATGTTCACATCCCTGAAAGCTAAGAAACTTGCTTTCCTAATAAGTTGGTTAACATAGAAATCAATAATGAGATTGTAGATTACTTCAAACATGCAAACATGAGAATATTATTATCTATCAAAATGTGTGGTGTGTTTAAAGATGTGCTCAGAACTGTATTAGTTATTAAAAGAAAGTGAATGTAAATCACTTAATCACTGAACTCAACAGTTAAAAGAATGAAAAGAAAACCTGACAAAGTAAAAAAGATGAAAATAATAAAACTAAAGTCAGAAATTAGCAGATTAGAAGACAAAATGTATGACTAGAAAATGAGTCTAACAATTGGTTTATTTTTTAAGGAAGTCAACTGGATAAATACTTAGGGAAGTTAATGAAGAATTAAAGAAATAAAATACAAATGTATGAAATTAGAACTAAAAAAGTGATAATAACTGCTTGCAGGAGCATGTTATATACAATTTTATAGTAACATTTTGAGTGAAAATGAGATGTACGATTATTTGGGGAAAAAATCATACATGGTCAAACCTGACTTCTAAGAAAATGTGCATAGATGATGAAAATATTTTTAAGAACCATAAAACCTTATTGTCAAGAAAAATTTTGCCAAGGTAATTGTACAGCCCATGGTAAAAAGAAAAATCTACAAAATTTATTGAGGGGGGGAAAAGTACAGCACAAAAGCAATATACATTTGGTCAGACACCGGCATGACATCTGTGATTCTAGAAACGCACGTGGAGATGGGTCCTTGGACAGTCAGGATTCCTGAGTGATGGTGATAAACAGAGCCCCCTACTGACCCCATTTGACATATAACTTGAGTGAGAAATAGAACTTAGGGTTTGTTAAACTGTTGCTATCTTGAGGTTATCTGTTACTACCTCATCTATCTTGACTAATACTACACTAATATAAAAATCTATTTGACAAATAGAATAAATAACTCAAAAATAGACCCATTATCTAAAAGAGTATCATATACAATAAAAAGGTATCACAGATAAGTGGGGAAGGCATGATGATTAGTTAAATGGAAACACAGAGCTTGCAGTTTTCACCTTATATCATAGAACAAAATCAATTTCACACGGATTAGGGAGTTACATGTAAATACGCAACCCACAAAAATAAAGAAAAAAGAAAAAAGAATGGTGGTGATGGTTGAAACTCTGAATAGGGCTGTATGCTTTCGAGGGGCTGAAAATAATTTTGGAACCGGAAGAAAAATTTATCTCCTACGAAAGCCCTATAAAATTTAAATTCATAAATGTTGAGTTTAATAGTAAGAAACCATAACCTGGTCAGTTGGCATTTAGCTCAACCCATATATAATTATATGAGTTTAAATCACAAGAATGAAGTCACATAAATAATTTATTCTTCGGAAAACTCATATTTTAGCTTATAAGATCTTATAATCAAAATTGAATTTGACTTCTAGAATTCCAAGGCATCATCATTGGCAGAGCAAGAAGCATGGTTTCTTGACTTGGTTCCTCTGCTTATTAGCAATGCGAGCTTCTACAGCCATACAACCTCTAGAGGCTGTTTCTTTTTCTGTAAATAAAGGTATTGGACCACAGTATTGTTAAATACTGTGATAGTCTAGCTATCCCTGTGGATAGTGTAATCAAAATACGAATGCAATATTGTTATAAGACGATATGAAATAGTACACAGACAGACTGGTTTAAGGCAAAGTATGTATTTATAAAAGCATAAATTAAACAAGTTATTCTTATTTTTCTCTTGAGATTTGAAAATATGATGCATGACCCTACTTAGATAAGGTCCAAAGGAAATATGTCAGTCTCTTATAAAGTAAAACTCCAGAATTTCACAGTTATAAATTCACCCAAATGACCTGGCGACCTATTTTTTGATGATTGAAATTTTGCAAATTATCCTGTAAGCAAGCCAACCAGCAACGTAAAAGAATAATGTATCACAAAAAAGATTTAGGTTATTTATTTTGATATATGAGGTTTGATTTTAATTATTTATGCAATTTCATAGTGCCGTAGTATCATGTGGTATTTTTCTAAAAAATAATGAAGATGTTGAACTACGAGCTCTCACTACAGCTTTTTGCTGTTAAATTTTTACAGAAACATTTATTTAGTGCAACATCGAATGTAAGGATAAATTGCATTCAAATCAGTGAGGTTCTGATAAACCAAATGTGCTTTTAACTTACAAAACAAAAGAAAGTGGAGATGTATTCAAGAGTGGGAAATGATGTAACCAAGTAGTACAATTTGTGCCTGTGCTCAGCTGGGCACTGCTTCTTCTTCAGGCCCCTGGCCTGTGGATGAAATCCTAGGCTTTCCTGCCACATTCAAGGATGAGAATAGGTGTGTCACAGACAATGTAATAGCAGGTGAAGTAAAAGTCTGTTCCCCGATGGAGGTATGACTGTCAGCACGTACAGATGAGCAGCTCTCCGTGTCTGTTACTGTCCTGGGTTCCAAAAATGTGAAAGTGAACGAAACAGCAGTCCTTGCTCTCAAGAAGCCCAAAATCTAGTATAGAGATGAGCACATCTATTAAGGTAAATGATACTAATATATATTAGTATATAATATATAGTATACAATATATAATATTGTCTAATATGCAAACACCCACTGCTCAATGGCTTAACATTATGTAAATTTACTTTTTAAAAAAGATTTTATTTATTTATTTGAGAAAGAGATAGTGAGAGACAGCCTGAGTGGGGAGTAGAGAAAGAGGCAGGCTCCCTGTTGAGCAGGGTCTCTATCCCAGGACCCTGGGATCATGGCCTGAGCTGAAGGCAGATGCTTAACCGACTGAGCCTCCCAGGAGACCCTGTGTAAGTTTACTTTTATGGGGAGGGGCCTTTGTGTTGTCACTCAGTCGCAGGCTTCTTCCATGTGTGTTTGCTTTCTCCTGAGGCTGCGAGATCCTCTGCTGGACCCTTGAGTCAGATCACCAGACGAGTTTACAGGTCAGGACAAGGAGTGACATCTATAACCTCTGTCCCACATTTCATGGCCTGAAACTTAATTGGAAGTCATATTTAAATGCACTGTCATCATTTTTCATTTTAGTTATTCTGACAGTTGTGATTTTGATTTGTATTTCCCTGATGGCTAATCATGTTGGAGACCTCCACCTGTGCTGACGTATAAACTCTATCAGAACTGTAGCATTTTTGATTTGAAACAGACTTTAGAAGTTTTATAGTTCTTACAAATAACTTCTTTTTACATTATTTTTTTTTTAAATTCTGGGAAATTCCCATTGGTTCTTTTTTTCTTATTGGTTCCATATAAATGCCCCATATTCTTTGAAGCCCTCTTTAATCCTGAAGCCCGAGTTAATTAAAGCCTTTCTGACTTCCAAAAGCAAAGTGAATCTGTCTTCCCTGGTTTCCAGTTAATTTCTTCTTCTGTTGTACCAGAAATCATTAAGGTACCTACCTGTCTGTGCTTTCTACTAAACTGTTCCTTGGAGGAAGGGACCGCCTTACTTTTTTTTTTTTTTTTTTTTTGCCTCCCTAGAACCTAGTATGGTATCTGATGCTTTTAGATACTTAAATCTTTACAGTGAGTTTGGGTACTAAATTATGTGCTGGCTCCTTCCCAAAGGACTTGAGTGTCTACTTTTTGTAGACACTGCTGGGCGCGTTCACAAATGTTATCTCATTTAGACTTCCCCACAAGCCTGAAAAATAGGGATCTTTAACTGTATTTTTCAGATAACAAAGCAGAAATTAAGTGAATGAAGTAATTTGAAAAGTATGATCCTACTAAGCAGCCCAGTAGAGGCCTTCCTGTGGATCTTCCCGTTGCTGTGTCATAATTGCCCAGAGGGGGCGCAGCTGAGTTGTATTCCTTTCCCTGTACCATGTTGGTGCTGCCCTGGCTCACATCCTACTCATTAAGGACCGTAGAATTTTTTTGTGCATCCTACTGTCTGTGCTTCCCTGACCATTGTCCAATTCAGAATGAGCAATAATCATTGCTACACTTCCTTTCCTGCCCCACTGTGTTCTGAACATCTCCTTCTGCACCAGCCCTGCAGCTTAAAGTTCTTCCTAACCTCATCAAACAATTGTCCGTTCCCCAGGGGTCTTCATTCCTTATAGTGACTCCTGTGCCCTTGGCCTTTAGGTCTCTCTTCATACTTCACCTCTGTTTTTTTCTGCATTCCTCCAGTTTGAGGCTCCCTATTTCTCAAAGGAATTAGATTCCATCTAACTGAACATTTTTGAGCCTATTCCATGAAATAGGCTATATGAAGAATACAAAGATGGAGAAATCAAGACCTTTTGTGTCATGATTTTGGCAAATGACAGAAATGTATTCACATAGACTTAAGCAAAAAAGAAAAAAAAAGTCTCATGTAATTGACAATCTAGAGGTAGAACTTGCTATGGGGATGGCTGGCTGGATCCAGGGGCTCAGCCAATGTTGTCAGGAATTTGCCTGTCTCTCTCACTTGTTCTTTGCATCTCTTGGTTCTGCTTCCCTCTGGGTTGGCTTTATGCTTAGCCAGCAACTTGGCTCCATGAATTTTCAATCATAGGGAAATCATCCCAGAGAAAAGGGAACATCTATTTCCCAACAACTCCAGCAAAATCCCTGGGATAGATTTTGCTGCCTAACTTGGCTCTCATCCCCAAGCTAGTTACTGTGGCATATCATCAGAAGTCAATAACAAACTAACGTTACTCACAGTGTGTCATTGATTTCACCTCATCTCATCACCTAGGCATTTTGTCATCTCACATCATCACAAGAAGGAGGTTCTCACCAGGCTGCACAAGAGAAACACCTCAGTAAAATAGCCCCAACTAATCAGTTATTAACTCTTCTTACAGCAGCTATGTGCTCACGTGGAAAAACATCATCCCCAACTCCAGAATCATGACTGGTTTAAGACAACCATTATGGCCAATGGTTTGGACATGGGCAAGTAGAAATGGGCATTTTGACTTACAAGGAAAGTTGACTGTGAAAGTTTCTGAAAGACAGAAGGAAAAGAATGTTTCTTAAGGCCTCGTGGACCTTACCATGAAGAAAAAATGGCTAAAGATGCTAATGTCATCTGGAAACCATGGAGGAAAAAAAGCCAACATGCCTAAGAAGAGCAGGGAAGGATGACAGCCCCCAATCACTGAGAATGTCTTTGAACCACTGAATAAACTTACTTTGTGACCAAAAAGAAAAGGAATATTCTAATCTATCAAGCCTAGTACACACTTGCACCTAGGGGAAAGACTGGCTTAATGGCTTAGATTGAGTAACGGAGTGGTTTCCCCAGAGGGAAGAGACACAGATTCACTAGCCCAAACTAGTAGATGCTCAATGCAAAGAAGATGACCAGTAGTTCATGCAAAAAATCCCTGAGATCTAGACCAAGAGGATTCTAACAACATGTCCCATTTCTCCACTCCAAACAATAGATTGCCTCTCTTTATTCATCCTCTTGGAATTCTGGAATCTCTGGGAAGATTTTTGGGAAAGGAATCCATGGCTACTGGGAACCTGAAATTTCTTGTTTCCAAATGACAACTCTATGGAGAGGGAAGACCACATAGACAGTAAATCAAAGATAAAGTAAGGTAATTCATAATTGGTTATTTTAGTTGATTTTTGTCATCAAATCGCATTAGAGGCCATACACAAGGAAGAGGGGAAATGCTGCTTTCATCGTTTACAAGCATGGTGACCCGGAGCAACTCTGCCTCCATCAGCCTTGGTTATCTACAACACGGAGCTGGTACAAGAGCCTACAACAGAGGCCATGGTTTTATGGAGCAGAAGTGCTGAGCTGTCACAAATCTGGCTCATATCATCAAGAGAAGTTAAATATTTAATACATACCATTTCAGATTAAGGGAGCATTTAAAATTGTCTAAGAAACAGCTTCTAAAGATATCCATCAAAAAGAGAGAGAGAGAGAAAGAGATTAAAGTAAAACATTTCAATATGCTTCCAAAAAAAATTTATTCCAGTAGAATATTATCTCACCTCTGGGTTCTGGGTATTTCACTGATCTTTCCAAATTCTAAAAGATTCTAAATTTGAAAGTTCGGGTATTACCTCTTATATAAGGAAAATTGTTGTGGAAAAGTCATCTCTTCTTTTTTGTCGTTTGTATTTGGAAGACTTTAACTCTTCTCTGGGCCTCTGAATCTCCCACTAGAGAAAGGAGAGGACTCCTAAACTCTGATGTAAAACAGGAGAAAGTGACTGTCTGAAATGGAAAAGGAAACAAGAAAAGGGTGAAATAGGTATACTTTTCTCCTTGTCTAATTGGTAACATAGATATCACATTCTTCTAAATTGTTCCTTAGGTGTTATGTTCTAACTGTTGACCTGCTAAAATAAAATTTAGACTTTGAAATTATTTCCAATATCAAGTAATAGACCGAGACAGTGGCGTGGAATTTGCTAACCTGTTTTTGTCCAGTTGTTGCGCAGCTCAACCTGTGTAGACCACGTGGGTGCCCCCTGACTATTTCTCACCTGGAACTGTTACAACTTTACCCCTCTGTTTCTCAAGAGTGCTTTCTTACTTCCTCATGTATAAATGACCATGCCTTTGTTCTTTCTCCTTTCTCTTTTTATTTTGGTGAGACACTGTTTATTTTGCAATTAGACTACATTTATTTGGTATCGTCAGGAAGCAAGTTCTGACTGACTGAGCAGGGAATTTCAAGTACACAATGGGGGTTGAAATATCTAAGAAAGGAACTATTGATGAAAACCTTTGCAAAAATATATCACACATTTCCATGCCTTAGTTAACAATGAGTTGACTAAATTCGAATTTTTCTTACAAAGCAGTCAGGTGGAAATGTAAAGTAATATCCCGGATGTTAAGTTTCATAGGCTCAACTTACTTTTATTAATTATTTCAACAACAATTTACTGAGCACCCATTGTATTCCATATAGCCTTTGGTGTCTTCAGATTGAATTCCTCCCAATTGCCACAATACTGAAATGACACAGAATATCTAATATATAAGAAGCAGGAATATACATGTGCACCTAGGTTAAACATTTTTTAAAAATTCATTTTCAGGAAGCAAGAGAGAAAATTCTTAAAGTTTTAAAAATCTTAAAAATGTACTACATTTTTGATGTATTTATACGACCTTTATGCAAGCCACTCTATCTGGTTTGCTCAGTTCTAGCAACTTTCACCTTTCCATGCAGACTCCAACACAGATGTACAACAGAGGAAGTGGAAATGTATCAGAGACTGATTGGATAATTGTAGCAAGGAGCAAGAATGTCACTCTAATGGGATATAAGGAGCAATGACCTGCTTTCTCAATTATAGACCATATCTGATGAAGTGCAAACATCGAGGAAACTTCCGGCTCATCCTTGATACTCGAGTTCTGTGGGGAGGCAACCAGCAGAGGCGACGGATAGTGTACAGGTGAGTGGCTGGTGTGAGCCGAGCAACCGCGAAGCCCACCGATAGACCACACCAAGAACCAGCCGAAAGAGAACCACCGATTGCAGGGACCAAGTCTTGATTTCAACAGGAACTTTGAGAAATTACAAAAAGCAATTGAAAAAAATCTTCAGGCATCTTATAAAATTTAATTAGAAAAAAATTGTTCATCAATCACTCGATATGGCAAGAGCTGAAAGTAAAAATGCAATCCAACGAACAGGAAATAATTCAGGTGATTGGGAATGAAGTGTAATTGAAAGGTGAGACTAAGAGAAGTAAAGAGGAGCCAGGAAATAAAGGGGTCCGCGAACAGCCTTCTCGGAGGATATGCTTAAGCAGAGGAATGACATGATAAGATTTACATTTTGAAAAGATGACAGGCAGTGGTGTGAAAGCAGAAAGGAGAGAGTGAACATAGGAGCCACAAGGAGGACATTTAAAAATAACCCAAGTCAGGCAGCAAGATCTGATGAGTTGCATGAGGTACTGGCTTTGGGACTGGAAAGAGAGATGGACAGGTTGTGGAAACATTTGGGAGGTCAGAGCATTACAGCCTGGTGGTTGATTGGTTGTCAGGGGACAATCGGAGAGATAATGTGGAGAACTATGCCTTGACGTTTCTCCTTAGGTGGGGAGTAATACGCAAAAGTGATAGGATTTGAAACATTTTCAAGCATGCCAGACACCATCATACATATTTGTCTTTCTAATCTTACTGCTCTTTTGAAACTATATGGAAAGCGCTTATAGTCCCAGATTCTGTCCCTGGAATTCAGCTGGATTGGTGTTTACCTGGTATATTTGATTTACAGCATCTACCTCGTATCTGTAACTTGAAGCAGAACTGAAATGTTTATAAGTCTGTGGTAGAGATGGAAATTGACCTCTAAGCTTAAATTGAACTGCCGTCCAGTAATCTTTGAAGTGGCAGTCTATAGGGGGGTCCTATTTTGTATGGTTTTGAAAAGTTATTTTTAGGGACTTACAGTTCCTAAAATTTGTTGCCTTGAGCTGAGAAATAGGTCACTGGTGACCAGAACCTATATAATTGAGCTCACGGAGAAATAATTTGATGAAATTAATAAAGAAATGGAATGTTCTCTAGGCAATCGTATGCTGCCAATGTGCTAAATCTTTGTCCGTTAACTTATTAAATTATTGTTTTATGAATCTTCTGGAGGACTATATCCAAATTGAATGTTTTGCCAATATTAATCCGCTACCAGTGGTTCTAACAAAGAGTTCTCTTTCAGGGACAGGTCTTTTTCCTTGGGGAAGTAAATAGAGTCAGTGATTTACTGATAAAGCTACCCAGTATATACATCATCTCTGTCCCATATATCAATGTCAGGGGCAACAGCTTGCCTTACTAAGTGATTCTGCAGTGTCTTCTCAAAGACTGTTTTGTTTAGTAATCAGATTGAAGTGCCAACATGCGTACTTTCTAGCATCGAATGAATTGTTTTCATCTTTAATCGCACAATTAGTTCAGAGTCATTTTTGTGGAATGGTTTGCACGGCGGAAATTTTATCCCACCATATTGGTCTACTTAAAAAAATGTTAGTCCATTTATCACTTGTGTGCACTTAAGGATGAATTATTTGCAGCCCACTGCAAATAATTGAAAGTATTGAAAACTGAAATGTTATTCTTGTTACCAATTAGGAGAATTTTCATATTTGCAGCTCTTCTTAACTGGCCAGTTTTTAATTTGATGTTAATTATCTAAATGGTTTGGGAGACGAGGCTGCCTTTCTGTTTCATGCTATTAAGTGGCATTAAACATTCCCTCCAAACCCTTGAACATGGATTGTGAAACTAATGAGTGATGGCTTTGTGAAAATTTACATGGGGGTGAATAGAAAACCATAAAGGAAAAGGGCCCCTTTGATGATGACTGACAGATAATGACAGAGCTTTCCGTCTTGGTTTAAAAAAGGAGGTTTTACTGAGTGGGTAGTTCAGTTTAACATCTTTGTAGGTCGATCTGAAAGGACTTTAGGAAGACAATTGGAAGGACGCAGAATTTTTTTTTTAAATAAAACATTAAGACAAAGAATAAGTTTTTAAAAAAATGATATTTAAAAAACAAGTTATTGATTTTCTTATTGTACTTGTGATGCAGGCGTTTTAGCGAGTTCCATTTAAACTGTTTCTCTGTAGAAGCGTGTTATGCTATGTACATAATCTTTGGAAAGGAATTCTACTTGCAGCATATTTTTCTTCAAAGGCTTTGCATTTCTGCATAAAAAGCTTATTAATTATTTGTAGCTGCTTGTCATCGTGTTCTGATAATAGAAGTCTGGTCAAGGATAATAATTACCACTTCACCTTTTTGGATCATATATATCCACTATTCCTAGTGCAATATTACCCAAAGCATCTCTCCTCTCCCTGTACACAGGACCAAAAGTGCAGGCACATCATTTATTGATAAGACAAAAAGAATGTAATGAAATTATCAATGTTCTTGAATTAATTATGAACATGATTAAGAAAGCTAAAATCTCAGGAGCCAGGATCTCATTACCCATTCAGTCTTAGGGATTGCTTTCATTCAGCTAGGCAAAAAGGCTTTGAGCAGCCCTACAATTGCCTTTCTCTCATTTATTTGTGCTAGAATTCAGGTTTATTTGTTTTCTGTTTTCTTCTCCTTCAGATTGTTCCTCTGTCTTTATCCATTTAACAAACTGTTTCCTCCTGTATCTCAGAAGGACGCACCCATAGGGCCTACATCTCTGTCTGCAGTCTGCACACCTTCTTCTTTTGACTGTATTTCTCTCAACTCATTTTGCTGGAGCTCCTAAATATCTCTCAAGGTAAGTCTGAGAATGTAGCCAAAAAGTTCTTTCAGATTTATGTCTGCAGCTATACAACAGTTCTGTCTGAATCCCATTCAGCTAGGAGTCTTAATGACATCATTATTACGCTGTCTGTACTGGGCTAGATTTTACTTGGAGCCTGCACTGTTCTATTACTTATCTTCCTTTCTGTGTGAACATACTACGAGTAATACTTATTTAAGGTGGGGGAAATGATTCAAAACTAACAGGGAAATACATTTTTTATTCAAGTCAATTTTCCAAGAGGAGTATAAACAATAAGCAGAAAGGAAAATCCACTTAAAATCTGTATTTAGTGTACAGATAGCCTAACGGCTCTGGAATTCCTACCCTCACATCTTTGCTGTTATAATGGAGTTGAGAAGGACAACGGAAGAATAATACTAGACTTAGATTTACATAAAATTTTCCAAATGTTCCCTTCTTAAAGGCCTTCTGAATTTCTGGGGCTGTCCTTTCCAGTGCAGAGGAATATTGAATTGGGGTCTGATATAAAATGTCTTGAAATTGTCCTAATGGCTCCTGACTGTTTTGTTTTGTAAAATTGACCAAGGGTGATCTGGCAGCAAACTTTTCTGAAATGTGTTAATAGGGCATTTATAAATAAGGTCATTGGTAAAGGTAAAGTGATGTCAGCTTGCATTCTAGAGGCACAGACAGACTGATTATAAAGATCACACATTTGCATGTTATTTGGGTTTCAATATATTAATAGAGGGCTCCTGTTCTTGTATAAGAGAATGAAGAATTGCAAAGATGAGACAGGGAGAACTCTAGCTTTAGGCCACTGAATAAATATGGGATATGTGATACTAAATCCATTGATCCTGGCTTTCTTTAAAGTGATGGTTTGATAAGATGGCTAAAACATCCAGGAATCTGAATGTATAAATTCATCGAAAAGCCAAAGCATGTTGAAGTGATAACTGACAAAGTAATGTGATTATAGCACACAAAATATAAAAATGCCCATCCCTTAAATCTTAAAAACAACCTTGACCTTTGAAGATTGGTTAGAAAATGTGATTAAAGAATACAAAGGGAGGAGGTTACTTGCCTCTTTCTTTAACCCTGAAGCCTCTGGTTACGATATTTAAGTAATTATGTATGTTACATTAAAAAAATGTTTGTTTCATAACAACTAAATATCCAAGGTATTAAAAGTGTATTGTTGGAGTATTCTATGATTTGTGAATATCGTATATTTTCATCTGGGGGCACATTAAAGATTTTGGTCCTTGTATTTTCTGTGTTGCTTTTTTGAGTTTTATTAATTTGATAAACAAATGATTATTGGTACTGACTGAGATTGTAGTTGCTAAGCAAGGCATCGTTCTGCTTAGTTCTTCTGTGAAGTACATTCATTGAGATAGGGGACTTAATTTGAAAGGGTAAAAATGCAAAAAAGGCACGAGATCTTGTTTTCAGACATCAAACAAAAATAACAGTAAAGATAATTTTATCACTTTATGAACCCAGAGTGCCAGGGAAAAATAGCATGTTTCTTAAGTAGACGCTCCCTCGCACTTCATCTCATTCTGAGAAAATGGAAATATCTCTGAATTTCTTTTGATATTTCTTTCATATCTTATCAAAAAGGGAAAAATGAATCATAAAATATCCTGCATGCCGTTTCTACATGAAAGGCTGGAACAGAAGTCCCATGTGGCTCTCTCAAGGGGAAGCCTATTATCGCGGTTCTCTAGGTGCTGGTCTGTACTTCCGCAATTGGACATGAGCAGGGGAATGAGTTTGGAAGCTGAAATAGACACAGATAGCAGAGGAGAAGCAAGTGCATCTCCAGCAGCAAAGTTGGTAAAGGGCATTTTGCTTTTTAGCTTGCTGGAATCTAAGTAGTATACATTTTAAAACTACCAAAAAAAAAAAGTGTGTGTGTGTGTGTGTGTGTATGTATATCAGTGCCTCAGCAGACCAGCTGCAGTTAATTAAGGCAACCTTTCATAAACTTTAAAAAAGTCGCCCTATTGAAAAATCTCTAAACGCTGATCTGAGAAAAACAGAAAAGCATGCTTCTGTTTTACAAAGTAACTGTCAGAAGCATTGTGGTTTACTTGTTTTCCTTAATTTCTCTTGCAATAAGATGAAATGCCCATTCCGTGTGTTATTACTAACTTCGCCAAGTTCAGAGAGTTTGAAAACTAACAATTGAATAACGGAGGAGGGGGGAGTTCAAATATTTATCTAATTTTCTGAAGGCAACATTATGCAGGGGACAAAGCAGAGATGATACCCAGAACTGTGCAAAGCTGCATAGCACCAAATTTTGTTTTTCTGTACGTATCTGACTTTGACACTTTACACTCCTGATAATGAATGAAAAGGTGAATGTATTCAAATCTAATTGATATGGGAATAAAACATCAACCAAAAGTCAACATAACTAATCTTAAATATTTAATACATGACTACTGTTTTTGTTCATCGCTGGAATTAGCTCTGAAATCCAGAAAGTGCTAAAATCTCACATGTATGTGGAGTTATATATATTCACAAAGATATTCACAAAGTCTGTTTAAAAGCAGCAAGGTATACTAGAGAGAGCATTAGCAGGTATTAGGAGGTTTCAGTTCTGTCAGTGTCTGGTTGTGACCTTGGTAAGTCATTGAATCTCTCAATGAGATTTTCTCATTTTTCTCTCTGTAAAATTCGTGGGGTAAATTGACAATATTAAGGTCCCCCTCACACAGCAAAATCTATAACTTTACATCCATGTGTGTGTTTATGTAAACATATGTTCATTCGGGTGTATAAGGAAGCCTGAAATCTATCCTTAACATTTATTTTCCCCAGCGTTAGGCTATTCAAGAACACTTTTCATTTAGAACATGTGAACATTTAATATCGTGTGTCCATCGGACATCCCTGCTCACTTAATTCCTGAAATGCAGCACTTAATTTGTTCTTAAACATTCTTCCATTTGCATTTATGCTGATCTGTGCTCATAAACAGTGGGACTTGCTTCCCAGCGAATATGTCTTTCACAAAATTCCCCAAGTGTAGAAGGGAGTTGTTTTATCTTCCCATTGCTCACAGCAAGTTGTTGGGTCTTAGCAAATTGCTAATGGGCTCATTAAGTTCCTGCTATGTATATCTACCCAGTGAACACAGAAGTGATCATTGCACCTAAAATTGGATTTCAATTTTTGCTCGGGAGGCTCAATTCTATCATCTTTCCGGGCAGCAAGAATCTTACGAGCTGCTGAGTTTCGAGGGCAAAAAGTGACGTTTGGCAGTCCGTGTCTTCCCGGGGAGTTTGAAGACGGGCAGTCTCTGGAGAGAGTTTGAGGGTCGTCTGTGGAGGGGGTCAGGTCTGCTCTGAATGGGTTAAGAACTACCTGCTTGAGATTGATTGAAATCAGTAATGGATCATCTCATAAAGCTGCTGTTACTAGATATTACCCTGCTATCTCGGTCCTCTGATAGCACTGATAAGAAGTGCTTACCGCAGAGGAGGCTCCTGGAGGACAGATACTGTTTCCTGTACCTCAGGGAGTAAAAAGCCATACTGCTGGATCAGTGACTTTTCCGAACAGCAAGTAAATTCAGGCCTTATCAAGTTACAGCACAAACTGCACTCATGTTTTATTATTCTCATTAGAGATTTAAGGACTAATTCCAGTTCTTAGCGCTTAGCAGTTTAATGTTTTCCATAGATAAGAATTAAGATTCTTCTGGGGGATTTTTTTATTTGCTAAAGCTTGCAAAATATAATGCCATGATGCACTTACTGTGATGTAAGGCGGTAGATTTTCTAAATGTCCTGAATATTTTTAAGGCATACATTTTAAAAATTTAAATGTAATGACCGAATTTTTCCAAGTTGGACACGTACCCATTCCACTGAAACATGCCTTTCTTTGTCTGGGAACCCAAACCTGCTGTCCTTCTGGAAATGTGACATAGGAGGACTGGACTTCATGCCTCCAGAGCTGGTCTTGAATTGCTGTGCCTTTTCTCGAAGTAAATTCATGTGATCGAGACTAAATGTAGTGTCTGATTCCAAAGAAAACCTTGAACAAGACCTGTTTTGTAAGTAAACTTGGCTTTAAACTCTTTCCTGGAAGTGAAGCTAACTTTCCTGTTTCCAAACAGGTGGAGAAAAGCAGTGACTGTCATGTTCACGGCATATCTGTGTTCAAAGAGATTACGACATTGAATTTAAAAACATAAATCCTGTCTTACTTTCTGCTCGGTACTCATGTCAGATCAATATTACAGGGACTCTTCGGTAATGAGAGTCTGTGATTGCCCAAAGTTAGTCTCCCTGACATTCTTGAAGGGGGGAAAAAGTCATTTTTGAATAAGGAAGTTTCATCTGAGTTACAACGTGATAGCATCATTACTGCAATTAAAGCTTGATGATTAAAGTCCTACTTTTTGGTTACATGTACTGAAATTAGTTTTTTTATATGACCACTCTAGTATAAGAAACTTTCTCTTACCCCCTAGCTTTGCTTTGGCTTTTCTTCAGATTTTTCATTACGTGTGGCTCATGGCTGTCTGGTACTTTCAGGGGCAGCCGAATTTCAATAGTGTCAGTCACGGAGACTATGGCTGTCAAGGTTCGGGGTTGTTTGGAAGAAAATGTGTTACTTACAAATGAAAGTTGTCATTGTTAAAAAGGCCTTCTTTGGCTGACACTCTGATATCCTTTCTTGGAAAATTGTTTTCCTGAAGTGAAATCGTTTTGGAAGCATGGTCTACTTCATGTACTTCATGGCCGTTCGGGAATCCTGAGTGTGTCTACCGAGTGGGATTAATAATACAATAATAAAAGTAATAGCTATCATTTATTGTGTGCTAGACCCTGGGATAGATGCTTAAACGAGTTATCTTCTCTATCAGCTGTTTCCAAGGACATTCCCCATGTGTAAGTTTACCTTTGCCATTTTTTAAGACAGGGGAACCTGGGCTAGTGCATGGTCTGCTTATTCCTGGCTTCGTAGGCTTTGTGCCTGTTCATACCCCAGATTGTTTATCCCTTTCAGCCAGTGATTCTCTGTCTGCCAGAAAAATTTAACATGCTTGTTCCAGTTACATTACTGGGTGCAATCCTCCCTTATACAGGAAATAAATTTATTATGAAGAACTCCCAGTAGCAGCCTTGGAAAACTTACACAGAGCTGTGCTGTGTCCAAAATGCTGTTCAGTAGGTTTTCCAAAGCGCCCAGGTAACAGCTGGTGCAGGCCATGTGCCAGCTCTGACAGCCCATATGCTCTCTTTAGTGCAGTAATTATCTCAACACAAAACTCTGATAGCCTGGTCTACTGGGTCCAGTTTCCCTAGGTTAAATTGACTCAGTGGCTTTGTTAGTAAGTTCCTTTGGCACAGTAAGAACTTCATCAAGAGTTTAAGTATTGGGCTAGGCCTCAAAGACCAATAGGACTGCTACTTTCAAGACAGGTGGCTTATTAACCCGGAGAGATTCTAGGTGACAGGTCGTTAGGCTCTCCCCCTGCAACAGCACTCTAGTTAAAGGGCTGTCATTGTTTCTCCCAGATACCCTGCGTGGGGATGATGGCTACCTCATCCGTCGTGGTGGTAGGCTAAGAGTTCAATCTTTGTATTTCGGTTCGGAAACAGGCACAAGGATCTCTGCTGTATTCCAGCGGTCGTGCTGGGAACGGAAGGGCTGGAGTGGGGCATGATGGCACAGGAGGGGAGATGAAGAAAAGTGAGCTGGATCAAAATAGATTTTCTTAGAGCATCACAGGGAGGACTCTTCTCTCTTTTTATCTTCCTGGGTCCTCTGAGATGTTAACAGTTCCTCCGTGTGTGTAAATTTTGCATGTTGGAGGCTTGGAATTCCTATTTGTAAGTGATTGGTTTCTTCCCTTCCTTCACTGCCTCCCTTCCATGTCCCCTTCCTTTCTTTCCATTCCTTTCCCACTTCCTTCCTTCTTTCTTTCTTACTTCGGAGAAACACAAGCATCTGAAGTACGGCGCAGACAAAACTTCCCATAAATGGAGCAGCCATGATCTTGAAGAATGTTTCCTGGTATGGAATCATAGCCACTGGTGCTTGAAACTAAATGAAGGTGACATGATATTAGCATTCCAGCTTCTTTTCTGTCTTCTGCTCTTAGCACAGACCTTAACTGATGACTGTGCTTGTCATGACATGCTTACATGAGGCACACATTTAAACCTTGCTCCTGGTCTATTCAGATAATACCATATACTCATAACGTTAGCAAGAAGGTTGGGCTGCTAGAAAACATGTTGGCCAAGAGCAAGCTTACCTTCAGGATGCTTAGTTGGTGCGAAGCACACAGATGTCTGCTTTTCCAATGGACCTTTTGTGGGGGATGGTCTCTGGTACCCCTCCGACCAGGGATTGCTTTATGCGCATTTGAATCATTAAGTATCAGAAAGTAATTAGATTATATCAGTTATTCCTCAACCTAAAGAATGTTTCAAGCAAGAAGGGCTGTCTTGTTTGTCAGTACAGCTTTGACTTCTTGTACTGAAAGAGAATTGTGAGGTAGAGAGGAATGCACTAAAGTGAATGAAATGTAAGATCCAAGAGGCACTGGGTTATACCTTAAAATTCTATGTAACCTCATAGCACTCAAAAATTCTGATCATCGGATTTCTTTCATTCTTTATCCAATGCCCAGGATGATCTGGTTCTGGCCAGACCTTCCCTGTCTTGTTCATTCCTATAACTTCAGAGGGCAGAGCAGTGCTGGCAAGTAAATATTTGCTAAACAAATAAATAAATGGATGGAAGTAGGCTCTCTTATTTATGGAAATAGTCCAGCCGCACGTGGCAGTATACAGTCTGGAGTGAGTAGTGGTGAGAGGGACAATGTAGTCCTGAGTGTTGAGCCATCCAGTGGGATGAGAGCGTCACACTCTCTTGGTGACTATTTCTGGTTTAAAAGATAGTAGGGAAGCTCTGAGTACCCAAAGCCCTTTCCAGTGATCAAGGTCCGGGGGCAGGAACATGATCAGGTTTGATTTATTTCCAGCTGGACTCTAGTTGAAATTGGTTCCCTATTAATGTAATGTCATTACATTATTGTGTTTGCAATTTATTGAGGCAAATTATAACCCCAAAGAGCTTCTATAGAAAGCTACATCAGCTAGTTTATAAAAACCCAAACACGAACCTTTGTTATTTAGTTTTCAACTATAGGTAGTTATACTTCTAAAGTCATTATTTATATGTTGTCAGGAGTACTCACCAAATTTATTGACTTGTACATTATTCTTTGCAAATAAGTTCTGGCTGCTCTCTGCATATTATAATTAAAACGACAGGGACTTTAATCATTTATGAAATTTTAAACTACATACTGAATATAAATGTATCATTCAATGTGATAGAATGAATTAAATTCATCATTGTCAAATAACTGTATAAAAGATGAAATATCTCTCATCCCACATCATTAGCTTATAAAAAAAAAAAGAACCAAATTTGCAAGCATTGTAATAATACTTTGATGGTCTTTTAAGGACGCTTTGAAAACTAAGATATTTGGCATATACAAGAAAATTACTTGTAACCAAAAAGTTGGTTCCTCATTTTATCTGGCAGAGTTCTATTTGAATTTGGTGATGAAGGGTAACTTTTGCCTGGATAGAATCAGATAGATGGAAACTCTTCTACAGAGACAAAAAGCATATTTTATTACTATGATGTAAATATGTGGGTGTATTTAAAATAGGGTTTGGGCAAACCAAATCATTTAGGCACAGTCCTTGAGGAAGGTTGAGCGGGTGAATTGGAATAGGAATGTAATTGAACTCTTTATCTGGTGTAGGTGAGTAGCTGGCATTCGCTCAGTTCTCAACCAACATTTTGTGTGTATCCATACATAATGTCAGCACCTGTACCTCTGAAGAAAACAAAACCAATTTGGCAGGCAAGGATTCTGAAAATTATTTTCATTTTCTAGTTTGCTATGATCATCACATCACTATTTTTAGCTGATATCTATACTTGTTTAATACTGTCAAATTCAACTCCAGATAGACTTTACTAGATAATTTTGCATCAAAACTCTTTCTCAAATGTGAAAATCTCTGTCACTTATTGATTTATTTCAGGAAAATATGGGCTACGGACTTTTTAACCTTTTCCCTCTAATCTGAGTCTTCTCAAATTTTAATTATTTTGCCTATGTTTCTTGATTTCCATTATTTCTTGTGCAGGACATTTGTTAATTCATCGATTGATTTATGCGTTTATTTAATAAACCTTCATTGAGCTTGGTAAGGGGTGGAGAGAAGGGTGAAGAGGGTCTTGGTTTGGGGGACAAGATGAAAATCTGCACCCCCCCCTCAAGAAATACCTAGCTGTGTAATGGGAGGTACAAGAGTCTGGATAAAGCCTGAAATGGGCAGTGTTTTCATAAGCTTATGGAATTAATTCATTAGCTAATTTTGGGAAACAAAAGTATAAACTAAATAAGGATCTTTCTACTTCTTTTGTTTAATCCAGCTCCCAGATAACTTCGTGCGATATTTCCAACCGAATATAAAGAAACGTGACATTGGCTAGAAGGATAAATAAGTCTTTTTTTGGTATGCCAGTATATACGATGTATTTTTATGTAAATTCAAATAGGAAAAAAATCTCTAGCCCAGGCAAGATACGGTACTGTGGAAACCTAATCTCTTAAGTTTCCCCAATAATCAGTGTTATCTTCAGTGATATTTTATCTTGTCAAGAATTTTAGGTGGGGTATTTTGAGAGTCTAGTTAAATGATATTCAACTCCTTCTATTCTCTGAACTGTTGAGGTTTTTATCCCATAACACCCTAAACTAGGAACATCAATGTAATTAGAATTTTATATGTTATATTAACGACAAGATACCTGAGTGACCTGTAGTCACTTAAAAACTCTTCTTGATAAGTAAGACTTTTTGGGGGCGGGGGGAGGGAGCAGAGGGAGGAATTGTGTGTAAGACTTGGGCATGAGTAGCAAACCCATATTGCTGGGGGTTATTATACCCTGCCCTGACAAAGCCTCTTAAGCACTGAGTAGAAACCAAAAGCAGCCTGGCTTTTATTTTTATGATGTTAACTTCAGCTCTATTTTAATCAGCAAGTTTGAATAACAACAAGGTGATGAAAAGGACTATAGTGATTAAAAACAAAACACACACATACACCAGAGAGCAGAATCAATAATGCAAAGAAATATTTTAGATGAAAAAGTTTGTTACGAAAGGCATTTTTATTGTAATGTGCAGTACGAGCCACCCAACACACGGGTTCCTACCCGTGAAATGCATTCCGTATGCATTTTGCCTGCCTTTAAAAACGGCATTAGTACTGCCTTTGCACTCCTCTGTCTTGCTCATACTTTTTTGCCCGTGTTTGCTTTCACAAACTGGTGTTTCCTCAGCAGCCTGCTTTAGGAACTTCTACTAGACAAGTTTGAATACTTAGCCTGATCATTAAGAGCCTGTTGTGAAAATTATCAGTCTGTCTGAAAGCAAGAAGTCTTGCTGAAATGCTCTGCCAAGGTTTCTAGCAGCCTCTATCTGTATTAGAGACCTGTAACTGCGTCTGGTGGTAGTTGGTATGAAGTAACAAAGCCTGGCTCAAGATAGAAGATGCTGGCAATTTCGGCATCTCTTTCTAATAGCTTTAGAATAGGACCTTTTATACTGAGAAATTTTTATTAGGTGTGAAATATAATTTTTACCAAGTTGCCACAGCGTCGGAGTAAAGCATGTGCTAAATCCTTTATCCCCCCCCCCCCCACACACTGCCTGCCCCCCGCCCCGGCTCTTCAGTATTGTTTCGGAGTAGAAGGTGAAGCTGTACTCCTTGGTGTGCCGTTTAAAGTCAAGAGCAGCAATATTTAGCACATGCTTGGGCAACCTTGTTTGAAATCCGTGCCGCCCCTCTCTGGTGTTCTGATGTGCCTTTAGGGATGCTTGCCTGTTTGTAGTTTGTTTTCTTTTGTTTAAGGTTTCAGCTACTGCATTGACTAATGATTATATAGCAGTAAACTCTCGTCCCTGCTAAATTCAGTAGTGATGCCTCAAAAGCATTTTTCCCTTGTGTGACATAAAACAATAAAAGAACTAGACAAACCCCTTTTGAGGAAGAATAATCCTTTGTTTAAAGAAAAGAAAAGGCTTCTTCTTGACGCCAGAGGGTAGAGAATTCAAATCAAAGGCTGAGCTAATTGATAAAAAAGAAAACAAGTGCTAATTCTGAAATTTTTTTGAAATTAGTTATTATTTGTTCAAAATGGTTACTAACATACTGGTTTTATTTGTGCATACCATCTTTATTATATGGATTCCACAATGTTTAGTTATCACATTATTACTGAATAGACACCTCTATTCTTCAGTCTAAACTCTAAATAATAAATCTCTCTTCAGAATGCTGTTATCAGCATAATTTATCAATAGAATTTTGGTCAGATAGTTGTATTTTGCTTCTTTGAAGACAGTGACATGGAACCATTTTCCCTTGTATTTGTTCTTTAACAAAAATAAAGCAGTTTATTAAAAAGTACAATTTATATATTACAGATATGACTAAAAATTAAAGCAACCAGTAGATTTGCATAATGCATATTATTAGCCTTCAGATTTACCAATGCCAAGTCCAAAGAATTTTACCGTGCCACTTAATTGTTCTCCCTGCAATTTTTTTAATGAGACTTGTGGCCATGATTCTGAGTGATAAATTCTTCTTGATTTGCCTCCAGTTGTCACTGGCCAAACCTTAGGGAATGAAAGATTAGTTACGGTTGCAAAAGACTTATTATTTTTAACTGGAGAATTTTTAATGTTCTTAACCCAATTAAGCAGGGAGTGAAGAATCTATCAATATTGTCGTCAGCTTATTAGAGGAAAAAAAATCTTCCAGATTTTAATTTAGCCGGAGACGCTGTTCAATTTCTGCCTTTGACTAAGAGTAAAATAAGATTGTATTAAATTAGTAGCTGACCCTGGTGCCTAAATGTCACTTCGCTAACACTGGAAAATTACTTTCTGACTGAAACAAAGATTTCGATCAATGAGTAGGGTTTCAGCCCCTATCCAATTTTTAATAGCATTTGTTTTTCATCACCCGAATCCTTGAATGAATCGTACGATGATCTGCAGATGCTTGGTTCTATAGTGAAATTAATATGCATATCCATAATTTTAATCCCACATTTCAAAACTCCAAGGAAAAAAAGTTTTCTTGTTAACTTTAAGTCATGAATCTAGGAGACTATATTCAGGCCACGAAATCGTCCAAGTTGGCCCCAAACACAGGTGCTCCCAGTTTGAACATCATGCCTGGCTTTTCTGCAGAGCCACAAAATGAAAGAGCGACTTCAAACACAGGTGCAAAACCCCGCATCTGGGAGGGACAGCCCGAAACCATGGCTTTCTCCTGACCGTTTTCGGCTTGTAAACCTCATCCTCCACGGAGCACCTGTGTCAGAACCAATCAGAGACGTGTATAAATGTTATCAACACCTACACATCATTACTTATTCATCAACATCAGCACCAAATATTGATGCAAACACGCAAGAGTGTTTTGTTTTGTTTTTTTTTTTCTTTCCTATGGAGCGGCTCTTTCCTGAAGCTCGTGTCCATTTGCCCTATGGCTAATGGGAAGAAGGAAAATATACAGATTAGAAATTTGGAATATTTCGAGCTTCCCACGCTGAATTCACGTTGGTACCACTTTGTAATCCTTAAATCTCATTCTTTTGGTGGCAGAAACGGAGTGCACACAAAAGGTTCGAGCACACTGATTGCCTGGCGGCCTAATTGCAATAATTTCATACTTTGTGGACTACTTTTACGCAGGCACTTCCTCCCCTGATTGTCGGGGGGCCTCCCTGCTTGATTAGCACTCAAAGAACCTACATGTGAAGCTGCATAAGATTTTGTTTTGCAGTAGCTGTGGCGAGCAGCAGAAACAGCAGGGTCTGGCTTCCTGGCAAACTCCACAGGCATTTGGGTTAGTGGCTTTGTATTTGCCTCTGGGTCTTTCCTGCACAGGGCCGGGAAGGGGCCATGGAGCTGTTAGAAGCTTTGGAAACCATTTCTTCTTTGACAATTTAAATTTATGTGGTTTTTAATTGTCTGTAAACAAAGCCTTTTAAATCTCACACTAAATCTCCATCGAGGTCAGCTGGCATCCAGAGGCATGGTTGCTGATTTAGTTGGGAGTCTGCTTTTCTTTTCCTAAAAAAACCCCTCTCAATCAGTATATTGTCCTCCAAGAGAGATACACAAAACACACAAATCACTTGGCCCCTCCCCCCAACTTTGAATGAGTAGATAAAAATCCATCTGTTTTTTATCTGCCTGTTTTGAGGGGCCAAATTTGTGTCCTTTGTAAAAAATGGCCTCAGCGATGCCTTTTCCTAGCAAGCCAGGAAGACTGACCAACACTTAGGTTTTCAGTCGGCGATGGTTAGAGTTGAGAAACTTGCAGCCTAGTCTCCGTTCGGAATGGTCATTAGGCAGAGGTCATTAGTGTTGTGAATAACTAAGAGCTGAAGATGTAGTACAGTAAATGTGTGTTGTTATCATGGCTCACAGACTATTGATTACATGACTCTAGAAAAGAAAAAAAGCATACAAAAGTGGGGAAAATGGTGGAGAAGAGCAAATGTTTGGTTTTCCCTAGATAGATGGTCATACATCTATGTATGTATGAGTCTTTCGAGAACGTAATGGAAGGTGCATGCGGACAAATGTCTGACTGTAGGTCCCTGGCTTCTGGGGGCCCCACCAAAACTGGGCCACAGTTCCTGTCTGCACCCCGCTGGGCTGGGCCCTGGCCCGAGCTGCTCTCCTGCCTGCCTCGGTCCTGGGCACTCCCCGTCCCAGTGCCCCCATTTCTCTGAACAGCTCATTCTGTCTCAGCGGCAAGTGTGAAAAAAATCAACCGTTACAAATGAGGAGAGACACAGAGCTCTTAGGAAAAAAGAAACATAAAACCCACCGAGCAACTGTGTTCAAATCAAAGCTGTCACTGCTGAGTGAACTGAAGATTCAAACTCTGGCACAGGATTCCTGTTTTGAAGCAGCCTTGGCTCAGCACTCGAGAGGAATAGAGAAGAGCTTTCAAATAGTCCTTTCTTTGTCTCCTATGAGCCCTCAGTGCCTGCTTTGAGAAAGAACCATACAACCAAAAGGAATACTTCTGCTTGCTTTCTCTAAATGTATCTGGATATGTGAGTTGTTCTCTCATGGAGAGCTGATTTTTTTTTTTCCTTCCAAGTCTATTTCTAATTTTTGGTGGTGCTGGATAATAAAAAGGAAACTGCCCGTGTTTTCAGAAGAGACTGGGTTTGACTCCTGACTTCGCTGGTTCTGCGTCCTTGAACAAATTACTAAATTGTTCTGCTCACATTTTTCTCCCCTGTAGAATGGGAATAAAAATACCTGCTGTGTGGTGTTGAAGTATGGGCTAAAATCAGATAATTAAGAACATAATTTCTTGCACTACCTGACACCTATTAGCATCAAAAAACATTCCAGACCAAGAACTTGAGAACAAAACAATAAACGATAAGGAAAAAGACAACAAAGACAAACAGAGAGAGAGAGGGAGAGCGAGCGAGAGGGAGAGACCCTAGTAAATAAGAATATTCAGAGTGAATCTCCAAGATACAAAATGATGAGAATTAAGTTAGGACCTTAAAAAGTCATGGATTAAGATAGAAACTGCATGCTAGGCTGTCACTGGTTTAGATGAAGTGACCTGGGTTTGGTGCTTGAAAAAATAGTTCATTATGGAGAGCAGATGTTTGAAATGGAACAGAGATTGTCCTCCCGATGCAGAGATGAAAAAGTTCGAAGCATGAAAATTGTGATCAACAGAAGCTGAAAATCCGAGCAGCCCCCAGTTACCACCGAGGCAGTGGGCCGTGGCCCATACCAGCAGGGCCTCTGCACGCTTTGCAGAAGGAGACTGTGGCAGGATAGGGACCGCCTCTCCCACATAAGGCGGGTTTGGCCTACCTTGTGCTTGTGCAGCTCCATCTATGGGCGCACATTCAAGCCAGGTAAGCCACCAGTGCGGCTGGCTTTGAAGATGTATGGACTTTATTTTGTTGAACTATTTTGCAATAAAGTCGTTCTTGTTGGAATTTCAAGGCCATTCAGGATGAAAATGCCGGGGAAACTAGATTCCTACTTCCTTACCCTAGGGTCTCAGTGTAAGTTCATTTGTTCATCATTCATTCATTCATTCGTTCATTCATTCATTCATCTTTTCATTCATTCATTCACTTGTTCGTTCACTAGCTCAACTTCTACTAAGCATCTACTGAGTGCCAATGTGCTAAACTTTGAGAATGAAACTGAGCTACAGAGACATGCTGTCTGGCCTCTAAGGGATATGATTATCTGAGGTGGGGTTTCCTCACCCTATCAGCAGCCCTCCACCATTGCTTCTGGGTCCTGTGGCTTCCCTGTTAATCAATATGCATCCAGACTCCTTTGCACGAGGCTGTAGCACACGAGAGAGTCTCCTGGGCTTCTTCATCAGGAGGTTCGCTAACTAACCTTCAGTAAATCAGATACTCCATGTTTGGATCCTGTGAGGAAATAGCTGGATTGGGCCCAGAGGGTTAATCTGAGATCTAAGGTCAGATGGGAAAAGAAGATATCAAAAATAGGTGCCAAACAGTAAATAGCAAAGATGAGATAAATTAGTGGATGGATTAAGGGACAAATGGTACATGAGACATATTCTCTTCTCTGATTGTAATCTTCCTTTCTGGTTTCACCTTATTCTAATCTGTTAGACTAGAATATTAATTCATGATTATTAATAAATAAAAGTTATTATTTAGCTAATTATATATTATGATGTATAATTATTATAAAATCAGCTATTAGTTATTACTGGTAAACATCTAGTCATCTCAGAGAGATGTCTGTACTCTTTGAGTAAATCTCACCATTTTACACACCCACAGCTCCTGGAAACCACCATTCTACTCTGTGTTTCTATTATTTTAGTTTTTTTATATTCTACATTAAAGTGAAAACACAGTATTTATATTTCTCTGTCTGACTTATTTCACTGAACATAATGCCTTCAAGGTCCATCTGTTTTGTTGCAAGCGGCAGAATTTGCCTCTTTTTATGGCTGAATAAGATTCGTGTGTGTGTGTGTGTGCATGTGCGTGTGCACACACGCATTTGCATTTCATTTTCTTGCAGGTGAACTTTTAATTTTCCCTATGTCACTTATTGAAGAGACTATCCTTTTCCCATTGAATATTCTTGGATCCCTTGTCAAATGTTATTTGATGATATGTGTGTGGGGCTCTTGATTCTGTCTTATTACTCTGTTTTTATGTCAATATCTTAATGTTTTAATTACTATAGCTTTGTAATATAGTTTGAGATCAGAAAGTGTGATGCCTTTAACTTTGGTCTTCTCACGATTGCTTTGGCTATGCAGAGTCTTTTCTAATTCCTTTATGGTTGCTTTTACTATTTCTGTGAAATTTTGATAGGGATTGCATACAATCTATAGATGGCTTTGGATAGTATTAACATTTTAACATTATTATTTCTGATCTATTGAACATAGATATCTTTCCATTTCTTTGTGTCTTCTTCAATCTATTCATCAAAGTCTTAATTTTCAGAGCACAGAATTTTCACCTCCTTATTAAATTAATTCCTATGTATTTTATTTTATTTTTAAAAGATTTTATTTATCTATTTGACAGACAGAAATCACAAGCAGGCAGAGAGAGAGAGGAGGAAGCAGGCTCTCTGCTCAGCAGAGATGTGGGGCTCGATCCCAGGACCCTAAGATCATGACCCGAGCTGAAGGCAGAGGCTTAACCCACTGAACCACCCAGGCGCACCCCTATGTATTTTATTAAACATAGCATAATTCTTTTCTTTTATAGATTGTTTTAAGGTACAGAAATGAAACTGATTTTAGTGTGCTGACTTTTTTCCTGCACCGATTTTATTTATCAGTTCTAATACTTTTTGGTGGAATATTTGGGATTTTCCTGGTTTTTTTTTTTTTTTTGAAGTTTTATTTAAATTCCAGTTAGTTAACATACAGTGGAACATTAGTTTCAGCTGTACAATATAGTGATTCAGCATTTCCATACAATACCCAGTGTCCATCATATCAAGTGCACTCCTTAATTCCCATCACCTATTTAACTCATTTGCCTACACCACTTCCCTCTAGTAACCATCAGTTTGTTCTCTATATAGCTAAGAGTCTGTTTCCTGGTTTGCCTCTCTCTCTTCTTCTCCTTTGCTCATTGTTTGTTTTTTAAATTCCACATATGAGTGAAATCATAATGTATTTATCTTTCTCTGACTGACTGGCTTTGCTTAGCATAGTACCCTCTAGCTCCATCCATGTCACTGCAAATGGCAAGATGTCATTCTTCTTTATGGTTGAGTAATATTCCTGTGTGTGTGTGTGTGTGTAGCCACCTCTTCTTTATGCATTTCTCTATCCATGGACACTTGGCTGTTTCCATAATTTGGATACTGTAGATAGTGCTGCTATAAACATCAAGGGACATGTATCTCTTTGAATTAGTATTTTTGTATTCTTTGGGGAAATACCCAGTAGTGTGATTGCTGGGTAGTAGGATAGCTCTGTTTTTAACTTTTTGAGGAATCTTCATTTTGTTTTTCAGAATGGCTGCTCCAGTTTGCATTCCCACCAATAGTGCAAGATGTCTTCCATTTCTCCACATCCTCCTAACACCTGTAGTTTCTTGTGTTGTTGATTTTAGCCATCCTGATAGGTGTGAGGTGGTATTTCATTATCGTTTAGATTTACATTTCCCTGATGATCAGAGATACTGAGTATCTTTCATGTGTCAAAGATATTGAATATCTTTTCATGTATCTTTCCATGGTGGCCAACTGTATGTCTGTTTTGGAAAAATGTCTGTTCATGTCTTCTGCTCATTTTTAAATTAGATTAGTAGTTTTTTAGAAGTTGAGTTTTGTAAGTTTTTTAATATATTTTGCATATTAACCTTTTTTGAATATGTCATTTGCAAATATCTTTTCCCATTTCATAGGTTGCTTTTTAGTTTTGTTGATTGTTTCCTTTGCTGTGCAGAAGCTTTTCATTTTGATATAGTCCCAATAGTTTATTTTGGGTTTTGTTTCCCTTGCTTCAGGAGAAATATTTACAAAGAAGTTGCTATGGCTGATGTCAAGGAAGTTACTGCCTGTGTTCTCTTCTAGGATTTTTATGGTTTCAGGTCTCACATTTAGATCTTTAATCCATTTTAAATTTTTTTGCAGTGTTTGGTGTGAGGAAGTAATCAAGATTCATTCTTTGGCATGTTGCTATCCAGTTTTCCCAACATAATAAAGTCCATTAATGAAAATCCCACAGTTAATATTCCTAAATGAGGAAGAACTGAGAGCTTTTCCTCTATGGTCAGGAACAACACAGGAATGTCCACTCTTACCACTTTTATTTAGCATAGTACCAGAAGTCCTAGCCACAGACATCGACTAACAAACAGAAATAAAAGGCATCCAGATTGGTAAGGAAGAAGTGAAACTTTCACTATTTGCAGATGATGTGATATTATACTTAGGAAACCTGAAAGATTCCACCAAAAAAACTGCTAGAACTGATAAACAAATTCTGTAAAGTCACAGGATACAAAATCAACATACAGAAATCTTTTGAATTTCTATACTCCAATAATGAAATAGCAGAAAGGGAAAAGAATCAGTTCCATTTACAATTGCAATCTTCAATAAATGGTGCTGGGAAAATTGGACAGCCACATGCAGAAAAATGAAATTGGACCATTTCCTTACACCACACACAAAAATAGACTCAAAATGGATGAAGGACCTCAATGTGCGAAAGGAATCCATCAAAATCCTTGAGGAGAACACAGGCAGCAACCTCTTCGACCTCAGCCGCAGCAACATCTTCCTAGGAACAACGCAAAAGGCAAGGGAAGCAAGGGCAAAAATGAACTATTGGGATTTCATCAAGATCAAAAGCTTTTGCACAGCAAAGGAAACAGTTAACAAAATCAAAAGACAACTGACAGAATGGGAGAAGATATTTGCAAATGACATATCAGATAAAGGACTAGTGTCCAGAATCTATAAAGAACTTAGCAAACACAACACCCAAAGAACAAATAATCCAATCAAGAAATGGGCAGAGGACATGAACAGACATTTCTGCAAAGAAGACATCCAAATGGCCAACAGACACATGAAAAAGTGCTCCATATCACTCGGCATCAGGGAAATACAAATCAAAACCACAATGCGATATCACCTCACACCAGTCAGAATGGCTAAAATCAACAAGTCAGGAAATGACAGATGCTGGCGAGGATGCGGAGAAAGGGAAACCCTCCTACACTGTTGGTGGGAATGCAAGCTGGTGCAACCTCTCTGGAAAACAGCATGGAGGTTCCTCAAAATGTTGAAAATAGAACTGCCCTATGACCCAGCAATTGCACTATTGGGTATTTACCCTAAAGATACAAATGTAGTGATCCAAAGGGGCATGTGTACTCGAATGTTTATAGCAGCAATGTCCACAATAGCCAAACTATGGAAAGAACCTAGATGTCCATCAACAGATGAATGGATCAAGAAGATGTGGTATATATACACAATGGAATACTATGCAGCCATCAAAAGAAATGAAATCTTGCCATTTGCGACAACATGGATGGAACTAGAGCGTATCATGCTTAGCGAAATAAGTCAAGCGGAGAAAGACAACTATCATATGATCTCCCTGATATGAGGAAGTGGTGATGCAACATGGGGGCTTAAGTGGGTACGAGAAGAATAAATGAAAGAAGATGGGATTGGGAGGGAGACAAACCATAAGTGACTCTTAATCTCACAAAACAAACTGAGGGTTGCTGCGGGGAGGGGGTTTGGGAGAAGGGGGTGGGATTATGGACATTGGGGAGGGTATGTGTTTTGGTGAGTGCTGTGAAGTGTGTAAACCTGGTGATTCACAGACCTGTACCCCTGGGGATAAAAATATATGTTTATAAAAAATAAAAAATTATATTAAAAAAAAAGTTAAAAAAAATAATAAGATACCTAGGAATAAATCTGAACAAAGAGGTGAAATACTTAAACTCTGAAAATATAAAACACTGTTGAAAGAAATTAAAGATGACATAAAGAAATGGAAAGATGTTCCATACTAATGGATTAGAAGAACAAATATTGTTAAAATGTCTATACCACCCAAAGAGATCTATACATTGAAGGCAATCCTATCAAAATATCACCAGCATTTTTCACAGACCTAGAACAAAGAATCCTGAAATTTGTATGGAACCACCAAAAAACCCCAAATAGCCAAAGCAACCCTGAAAAAGAAAATCAAAGCTAGAGGCATCATAATTCTAGACTTCAAGTTACACTATGAAGCTGTAGTGATCAAAACAGTATGGTGCTGGCACAGAAACAGACACGTAGATCAATGGAACAGAATAGAAAACCCAGAAATGAGCCCACAACTGTGTGGTCAATTAATCTTTGACAAAGCAGTAAAATAATATCCAATGGGAAAAAGAATGTATTTTCAGCAAATGGTGTTAGGATTTTCTATATGAAGACTAAACGATCTTCAAAAGAGATCAGTTTCTTTCTTTATTTCCAATATGTAGGCTTGGTATTTCTTCTTCTTGCCTGATTACTCTGGCTAGGACTTCCATACTATGCTGAATAGGAGTGTGGCCCCCAAATTTTCTATGATACTTTAACCATTTCCAAGCCCTAAATTATCAATCATGTGATACTAGGGCTTAAATTGAGCCAATTATCAGTTATCAGTTCTTCCTATCTATCTAAGTCTACAATGTCACATACAGACAGATCAATATGTTAATTGCAAAAGATAGACTCTTAATGAATTAACTAAATTAAACAGGGTGCAGTATTTTAAAAGTTGTGATATGGTAGGGGGAAGGCATGGATATACTTTAATTTTTTGATGCACTTTTTCCTTCTTGTGCCAAGGGATTTTCTAAAGAACTTTTCTTGTCTTAGGGAGAGATAAAGTTGGTCATAACTTGTTCCAATAGAGTTAAGACTCCCTGGAAGAGAATTTTTCATGATAAAACTTGTCAAAATGTTGGTAAAGAAGGGTTAGGAAAGGTTCCACTAGACTTAGATCATGTGGAGATAAAATGGCGGCAGAGACCAGTATGGGTAAAATATCACAGCAGGCAGAAGAAGCATTTCCTTCGAAGTAGCAGCCTCTTCCATTTTGTTGTTGGATGCTATCTGAAGCTTGATGTTTCCTGAGGTTCAATCCAATGCTGAGTTCTCTTCAGACTCAACACGTTGGCCTTGGAAGTCTTACCCTCTATCATGGACTAAATTAACAAATATATGGAGTTGGGGTTGATTCTCAAATGTCTAATTCCAGCCCTACCTCTCTCTCATCTCCAGACACATTAATCCAACTGCCTACTGGAAATTACCATTTAGATGTCTCACATTATCCTCAAACTTAAGACATCTGAAATAGAATTCATCATCTTCCCATTAACTGCAACTGGGTCCATTATCCCTACAACAAAAATGACATGCCCCAATTGCCTAACCTGAAACCCTGACTCCTCATTGTCTCTTCTTCTATTCTTGACATTAATCACCAAGTCTGCTTGAATCAGCTTACTAAATATATCTCCTATCTGTCACCTCTCTTCACCCTCACTACCACGTGCCCTGCCTTCATCATCTCTGGGCTAGGGTACTGGAAGATTCTCCTAATTGCATCTCCTTTTATAGTTTTGTTTCCCTTTAATTCATCTTCTTCCTTCTCAGCAAAGTGGTTTTTCTGAAATGCAAATACACAAGCACATGGCCAGCTTTGAATCCTTCAAAGGTCCACAGTGACTCATGTTCCAACTTCTTAGCTTAGCAAGAACTACCTTCTGTCTCTGTCTCTGTCTCGTCTCCTGTTGCATCCAGATGGAATATCTGTTTGTAGTTCCCAGGATATGCTGATGCTTCTCAGATTTGTGTTTTTGCTCCCAATCTTCCTTCTAAAAGGAAGGATTCTTATCCCTTTCTTCTTAATATAGGTTCTTAGATTTTGTTTCCTTTTCATTATCATAAAACTTTTCTCTGTATTGTTAAAAGTCTATCATGGAATTAACACTTTCCATGGAATAATTATCTTGCTTTATGTTGTTTCCTATCTGCAACATTCCCAAGCCACCCTGAGATTTATTTAACTTATTTTGTTATATAGTTAACAGCTTGAGAATGTTAGAATTTAAATTGATTTCTACAAACACATCTAAAAGGATATTTATGGGGTTTTTTGCTATTATCATCATTAAAAATCTTCTTTCATTCTATTAAGACACCATTGCCTCTTGCTAATTACAGTAAACATGTAAAGAGAGTTAGCCTCTTATCACTTCTACTTTGGTAATTTGGTATGGTTGCTCTGGACACTATTATTAGAAACTGATCTGGAGTCTAGATATTGTAAATTTGATCAGTTGTTTCAAGGTGGAATCTTCTTAACTCCTTACTTTGGAAATTTCATTCAGAAGGCATTGAGAGCTTAGCCTTTTCCAGTCACATACTAGGTAGAAATCAAAAGATTAGTACAACTTCTTACGTGAAAGAGTTTATACTAGAGAAGGAAAACAAGATGGCTGGCTGCCCAAAGAGCTGGAATATAAAGATAGGGTAAATGCCAGGAAAAACATACAAAGTATTGTGGGAAGTAGTTCCAGGAGGGTGATCCAAGGAAGGCTTCGTGGAAGAAAGGAACTTTCAAGCTTGCCTTTGAAAATTGAACAGTATTTCATCAAGTGAAAGTTAGGGAAGGACACTGAACACTAAACATCAGGGGTAGTGGGTTGAGGTGGAAAGAGTGCATTGTGTGTGAGAAAAAGGAGTGGAGGATTGGTACTTCTACAGGATGTTGACAACTGGAAAGATAAGTTACAGCCATCTGAAAGAACTGCTTGAATACCTCACCAACAATTAAGACTCACATGAGGTGTTTGAACAGAGATGAACCTTTTTTTTCCCCACTATTATCTACCCACAGTAGCATATTATGTTCCCCTTATCTTTTATACTCTGCATTTGCAAAGAAACTACTGTGATATCACTTGTTTGGAGATGAGTTGTTCTTTAATGACTTCGAAATCATGCTTCCCCCCCACTTTGTCAGTCTTTTGGGACAGTGTTTTGTTATTTGAACTTCAGCCACACCTTTTTATTTTGTCCCTTTGGGGCACTGCTCTTAGAGACTAACTGATACAGGGTATAAACCATTCTATAATTATACTCACTGCAATAAAGTACTCTTATCAAAACCTTCTAGCTCACTGTCATTTGATTTAAATATTATAATCTCCACCTGGAATCTGTTGCAACTTATTAATGATGCACACTGAGCAATATTCTCTTGGGAAAGTCATATCACTTTTACTCATTACTCTTTTCAAGACAAAAAAAAAAAAAAAAACACAACAACTCAGATTTCACCCACCTTTTTGAGGGTAGGGTACATGACCTGCTGGACATGTATTGTGACTCTTCTCCCAGCTGTGGCTAGCTGTTTCATTCATCTTAAAGGAATTTTTAAAAACAGTTCTATCCAAATGTAATTTATATACCAAAAGCCCACCCGTTTTAAGTACCCAATTCAACAAATTTTAGCATACTTACAGAGCTTATAACCATCACTGTCATATAATTTTAGAACATGAAAACTGTACTAAAAAGAAAACTTGTAGCTCATTACAGTCATTCTCTGTTCCCACTCTCAGCCCTACACTATCCTACTTTGTTTTTTTATACTTGCCTTTTTTGGACATTTTACATATTTCTATAAAATGCAGTTATACAGTATGTGTCCTTTTGTGTCTGGCTTCTTTTGCTTAGCATGTTTTTGGAGGTTTATCTATGTTGTAGGATACATCCGTACTTTCCTTTTTATGGCCAATAGTATTCCATTGCCTAGATATACCACATTCTGTTTATCCATTCACTGGCTGATGGACATTTGAGTTTCCACTTTTTGGTTGGTATGAATAATACCGCTATAAACACAAGGGTATAAGCTTTTGTGTGGACATGTCTTCACTTCCTTTTTGTAGATGGTTAGCTCTAGTTTCTCTGCATCTACATTCACAATTGTTACTGTCTATTCTTTTTGATTATAGCCATTGTAGTGGGTGAGATGATATCTCATTATGGTTTTGATTTGCATTTTCCTGATGACTAATGGTGTGGAGCATCTTTTTATATGCTTATTGGCTATTTTATATCTTCTATAGATAAATGTTTATAAACATCTGTTGCCCATTTTTTAATTGAGTTCTTTTTGCTATTGAGTTGTAAGAGTTTTAATCTGGATGCAAGTCTATCAAATATATGACTTATATAAACATTTTCTCCCATTCTGTGAAATTTTGTTTTGTCTTTCCATTTCCTTGATGGTGTTTTGTGAAGCACAAAATTTTTAAATTTTGGCAAAATCTAGTTAATCAATTTTTACTTTTATCTCTGCTTTTATTGTTCATTCTTTTTTTTTTTTTTTTTTTTTGAGATGTGGGTCAGGTTAATTTATGGAAACTCTAGAATGTTTATGATTACATAATAAATGGAGGCCTTTATCACTTTATTTGCAAGATAGTTAAGCCTGCTCCCCCCAGAAGCTTTGATTTACTGCCGTGGATTTCCTGAAATTACAGCAGTGAGTTAAAATTACTTTCAGCTTTGAAAGTAATTTGCACTGCCTCTACAAACTTTTCCTTTTCTTTCTCACTATCCAGGAGTAATAATGAATCTGTCACGAGAGTTTCAGAGGTGAGTCATCTGCCCACCTCCTGAGGGGTTCTAGCACCATAGAAATGACTCAAGTACATTCAAAGACAGCCCACGTGCCTGGTGTTGCTGGAAAGGAACTATCGAAGCCTGGTCTCCCAGACTTTGTCCAGACAGCAGAATTAAGTTATGAAAGAGCCTGGACTAGCAGCCAGAAGACCTGGGTTGTAGTCCTGAATCTGCCTCTTACTTGTTTTCTGACTTTGATGAAATTAATCTTACCGTCATCTAACTCTTTCATTTAGAAAATGAAGTTTTGAGGGGGACACCTGGGTGGCTCAGTGGTTAAGCATCTGCCTTCTGCTCAGGTCATGATGCCAGGATCCTTGGTGTAAGCCCTGTATCCGGGCTCTGGGCTCTCGGCTCAGCAGGAAGTCTGCTTCTACCTCTCCCACTCCCCCTGCTTGTGTTCCCTCTCTTGCTGTGTCTCTCTCTGTCAAATAAATAAACAAAAATCTTAAAAAAGAAAGAAAGAAAGAAAGAAAGAAAGAAAGAAAGAAAGAAAGAAAGATGAAGTTTTGGATCTCTAATGCCTCTCCTTGACAGTGGTGGCTCTCAGGGGTGGTGAGTCGGGGAACGGGGGATGGTTGCCCCTCCAAGTCCCCTACCACCCTGGGCTAATTGCAAGACATTTTTGCTTGTGATAACTGAGGGAGCACTATTGCATGCTTTGGCAAAGATGCAGGTACATGTCCTACAATGCTAACTCCTACAACAAAGAATTATCCAGCCCCACTTAGCAACAGTGCAACAGCTTGAGAAGTCCCACATAGTGTTTCCTGTATTTTAAAAGAAAATTCCTCTGTCTTGTTTTATCTTGTTTTACACTTTTTTTTTCCAAAGTGTAACTCCAAAGTGGAACCTCTTTGTCCACCCTAACCCATAATGATTCTTTTTTCATTTTCCGAATTGCTACACTACTTGCTATTATGTTACAAATAAGCATCATACCATAAAGATAAAACTATATATTTTATTTTTTAAACAGTAGAAAAAATATCTTAAGCAGATCAATTAAAATATTAGATTTATAAGATTTTCACTTTTTGTCATTAAAGTAATTCAGGATGTCAGAAACAGTTTTAATCCCAGCTGATCTCATGGTGATACCTGCAGCCACCGTTAACTCAGTTACCATTAATGTGAAGGCTAAAAATGTGGCCAATTTACATGCCAGGGGCATCTGAGAATCTTTCCCAGGCCCAGCCCATTTGAGGCTTTTCATTGGGGCCCAATCCAGCAAGGAAAGATGTGGTTTCACTCGGGGGAGTAGAGACCCTGCTCATGCTCATTTAGACGCAATCTGTCAGCCAAACAGATGAACGCAGGGCCTGCGTGGAGATGTCACAGCAAGACCACTGACACATATAGAGAATTTGTTTTATAAAATAGATTTCCTTGTACTTTGCCTGTAAGTCACTCTTTTTTAACGTGTCCCTACTTCTCCACCATATCATGTAGATCATGAATTATCATCTTTGCCAAAAATATGACCGCCAGCTTAAGAAACACAGTCTAGAGCCCATCACTGGAGTCACTGGTGGAAACATTAACCCGCACCAGGTGCAGGACTGACCCCTTGAGGACAACTACTCAATATGCCCCCAAGGCTGACATTTAACCATTGATGACTTCTGAGTAGGGCCCTCTGACCAATAACACATCAATCAATAGTGTGCTCCCAAGCCCGCATTCCCAGAATCACTTCTTCTCTTCAGGCCTGACCCCATTTATTCTCATTAGTTGTTTCACTCAGCTTGCATAGCTAAAATGCAAGGACAACTGCAAAGGACTTAGAATAGACCCAATGGTGTGATAGACATCAGTTGGCTAGCAACCATAAAAATACGATGATTTTTTAATTTTTCATTTTCCATTAACAGGTTAATAAAAGAATTTCTGTCCTCATTTGGTGGATGTGTTTTCTTAATTGTCTTCACTGAGCCTTGATTTGACCATATGGACTCGGGGTGTGTGTGTGTGTGTGTGTGTGTGTGTGTGTGTGTGTGTGGTGTGTTGTGTGTATGTGTGTGTATGGTGCTGAGGGGTTAGTTAACCTGTTCAATCAGCACTGGATTTTACATGACATTCTCTCTGCAGAATATCCACTACTCAACTGTATAATTTTACCAAATAAATCCAAACTGTAGACTTTTAAAAATTTATTCATTTATTGGATTGTTGTGTGATAAAAGATTTTTAGGAATCAAATAGATATTTTTATCAATAAATTTTAATTTTTAGAGCATTTTAAAGGTGTACAGAAAAATGAACAGAAAGTACAGAGTTGCTTTTTACTTTCTGCCCCACCCCTCCCCCAGCTTCCCTATTATTAACAACTTACATGAGTGTGGTCTATTTTTTACAATTGTTGAGCCAACATTGATATATTATTATTAAGTGAAGTCTGTAGTTTAGGTTAGAGTTCATTCTTTGTGTTGTACAATTCTGTGAACTTTGCCAAATACACAATGTTATGTATCCACCATTATAGTATCAGAATATTTTCATTGTCCTAAAAATTCTCATGTTCTGCCTTTTGATCCCTTCCCTCACTGATCTCTTCACTATATTCATAATTTTGTCTTTTCTTTTTTTTTTTTCTTAAAGATTTTACTTACTCATTTGACAGAGAGAGAGAGAGATCACAAGTAGGCAGAAAGGCAGGCCGGAGAGAAGGGGGAGCAGGCTCCCTGCTGAGCAGAGAGCCAGACGCGAGGCTCGATTCCAGGACTCTAGGATCTCGTGACCTAAGCCGAAGGCAGAGGCTTAACCTACTGAGCCACCCAAGGGCCCCAATTTTGCCTTTTCTAGATTGTCATATAGTTGGAATCATACAGTGTGAGGGCTTTTCAGATTGGCTTCTTTCACTTAATGATATGCATTTAAGGTTCCTTCTTCTCTTTTTTGGCTGGATAGTTCAATATTCCTCCTCCTCCTCTGCTGTGTTCTTTATTATTATTATTATTGTTTTGTAGAATAACATTCCATCATATGGATGTACCACAGTGTGTTTGTCTGTTTATTGGGAGCATGTGAGTTTTTCCCAATATTTGCAAATATAAATAAAGCTGCTATAAACATTCTCCCACTGATTTTGTGTAGACACAAGTTTGCAGCTCACTCGGGCAAATACAGAGTAATGCAATCGTTGGATCATAAGGTAAGAATGTGTTAAAGTTTGTAAAAACAAACAAAAAAAAAAGTTGCCAACTGTCTTTCAAAGTGGTTCTACAATTTGGTCTTTCCACCAGCAGTGAAAAAGAATTTCTCATGTTCCACATCCTCGCCAACATCAGGTATTGTCAGTGTTTGGGATTTTATCCATTCTAATAGGTGTCTACAGATATCGCTTTGTTATTTTAACTCGCAATTCCATAATGTTCTTCTTTCTCTTTCTCTCTCTCTCCCTCCCTCCCCTCCTCTCTCTCTTTTCCTTCCTTCCTTCCTTCCTTCCTTCCTTCCTCTTTCTTTCTCCCTTTCCCATGTGGGCATCCAGTTTCTCCAGCACTATTTGTTGAAAATACTATCCTTTCTCCATTGATTTGTCTTTGCTCCTTTATCAAAGATTAGGTGATAATCTTTGTGTTGGTCTATTTCTGGGCTCTTGATTCTTATCCATTGATTTATTGGTCTATTCTTTCACCAATCCTACACTTTCCTGATTACTACGGCTTTATGGTAAACCTCGAAGTAGGGTAGTGTCGGTCCTCTGATTCTGTTCTACTTCACTACCATGTTGGGTCTTCTGGGTCTTTTGCTTCTCAAAATAAACTTTAGAATCAGTTTGTCAATAGTCACAAAATAACTTGCTAGAATTTTGATTTGGGTTGCATTTAATCTATAGGTCAAGTTGGGAAGACCTGACATCTTAATAATGTTGATTTTCCTATCTATGAACGTGGAATATCTTTCCATTTATTTAGTTGTCTTCGATTTCATTTATTTGACTTGTAGTTTCCTCATATAGATCTGGTACATATTTTGTTAGATTTACACCTAAGTATTTCATTTATTTGGTGCTAATGTGAAGAGTGTTGTGTTTTTAATTCCAAAATTCAATTTTTTTTATTGCTAGTATATAGAAAAGCAATTGAATTTGTATGTTAACAAATAAAAAACTTGCAACTTTGCAACCTTGCTATAATCACTTAATTTCACGAACTTTTGTTGATTCTTTGGGATTTTCTTCATAAATAAGCACATCATCTGTGAACAAAGACAGCTCTATTGCTTCCGTCCCAATCTATATACTTTATATTTCCCTTTCTTATGTGCTCAAGGAAAAATTTCCTTTTATTTTTAACATTTGTTAAGACTTCCAATGTAATACTGAAAACCAGTGGTGAGAGGTGACATCCTTGCTTGTTCTTAGTATTAGTAGAAAGCAGCTAGTTTCTTACCTTTAAGTATGAAATGGCCCATAAGCTTTTTGTAAACATTCTTCATCAAGTTGAGGAAGTTTCACTCTATTTATAGATTGCTGAGATTTTTTAAGAATCATGAATGGGTTTTGGATTATATCAAATACTTTTTTCTATACCCATTGATATGATCATATGCTTTTTCTTTTTTAACCTATTGATGTAGTGGATTACATTAATTGATTTTTGAATGTTGAACCAGCCTTGCATGGCTAGAATAATCCCACCTGCTCCTATATATAATTTTTCTTCATAGGTTGTTGTATTTAATTTGCTAATATTTTCTAGAGGGTTTTGTATTTATGTTTATGACAGGTATTGGTCTATAGTTTTCCTTTCATTATAAGGGCTCTGTCAAGTAGTTTTCTATTTCAATTCTGCCTAATATGACATCCAAATGGATTACCAATTACCAATAATTATTAAGAGAATTATTTTTATCTTACAATTTTTAAATTATCCAGGTTAAATTAGATAAAGAAAACTAGTTCTCAAAACCTTGACTAGTAGAGATGTTCTCCCCAACCCAAAATCATTAAGATTGAGAGTTGGCTTTTATTTTAGACATGGTTAACCAATTATATAAAAGTGATTTGCCATGGTTAAGGCTATGTTTCTGATACAGATTTTCTTTTATACTCATCAAAACCTTGAGCAAATGTGGTTGAGAAAAAAAAAATGACTGCAAAGACAAACTTACAATTTCTTCTCAATATCAAGATTAGGGGATGGGGTGAATAATATTTTCACTTATTTATTATTTTGAAAAATGATTTACACAGTAGAGAAGAGACACAATGAGTTTAAAGTTTTAGCTCTGTTAAGAAGGATTTGGGGCGCCTGGGTGGCTCAGTGGGTTAAGCCAGTGCCTTCGGCTCAGGTCATGATCCCAGTGTCCTGGGATCGAGCCCCGCATGGGGCTCTCTGCTCAGCAGGGAGTCTGCTTCCTCCTCTCTGCCTGCCTCTCTGCCTACTTGTAATCTCTGTCTGTCAAATAAATAAATAAAATCTTAAAAAAAAAAAAAGAAGGATTGTGGATGCTTGGTGGGGCATGAAAAGGACTTACATTATTATATTTACATTTATATTTGATTTATCTTGAGGGATATGTACACTGTCACATTTGCAAATGACATAACAAGGCATTATGAAACTGAATGTTATTCAGACAAATTACTTATTTTTATGTTTATGATTTATTCTGTTATTTATATCCATGCTCTACCCACTATTTCTGGAGGCAACATTAATATCATTTACAGTTACATGATTAAGAGCCTGGTATAGTGATTACCACTCACAGGCTAATTCTGCTGTCATTCCTGAAATGCTTATACACAGAACAAAAACCCCTAGTCTGATTGTTTTCTACTCTGTTAGCCCTTAATAAAATTTATAGAGTGTTACAGAGTACCAAGTGCTTATATGTTACAGGCATTAATTCATTAAATTATTACATCAACCCTGAGATGCAGGTACAGTTATCCTTTATTTTACACACCAGGTACCTGAAGCACGGAGAGGCTGCATAATGTGTTCACCACCCAGCTAGCAGCTGGTGCAGCCAACGCTTAAAACCAGGTGTTATGAATTTAGAACTTTCTCTCATCTACTGCGCTATACTGACTTCCACTTAAAGAAGAGACAATACAAGCAAATACTTTCAACTCTCTTTAAACAAGTTCTCTATTTCATCTATTGGAATCTCATAGACACTTTAGACAAAATATAGAAAGAAAATAATTGTATTTCTATCCCTTTGAAGTAATCTTCATATTTTATTATCGAGTTAATCTAACTTAATTTAAATTAGCATCCAAAGGGGATTTATTTTTTTAAGATTTTATTTATTTATTTGGCAGGGAGAAATCACAAGTAGATGGAAAGGCAGGCAGAGAGAGAGAGAGGGAGGCAGGCTCCCCGCTGAGCAGAGAGCCCGATGCTGGGACTCAATCCCAGGACCCTGAGATCATGACCTGAGCCGAAGGCACCGGCTTAACCCACTGAGCCACCCAGGCACCCCCAAAGGGGATTTATTAACTCCACTAATAAGGGAATTGGAAATGTCTCAGACTTTAGGAACAGCTGGATCCAGAGGCTCAAATCCTATTCTTATGTTGGTCTCTCTACATCTCTCGGACATCCATTTTTTTTATGGGGTGGGCCCGATGGCCCTCAGTGGCTCCGTCTTCATAGCTCAACAACTCAGATGGGATAATTATATTTCTATTAATAATGTTTCTATCAGAGTTCAAGCATCAACTTCATGGTTTTGCTGACACTTACTCAATTGACAAACCTGATAAAATCGGGATGGGACTCTCGGTTCCTCTAAGTTGTAGAGACTTGGAGAGTTTTGGCTTCCTTTGGATATTTACTTTTAGTTGGGAGTGTAAATTATCTTATTAACATGGCCCACACCTCAGCCTGATTCATTTTTGGTGAAGAATGAACTTGAAACACTTTTATAGAGTTGCTCGTTCTGATTTTGCTTCCCTAATGCACTGCCCCCATAATACACTGATTATGCATCTTCCTGTTCCCACGGAGATGAGAGAGGAATGAAAAGCCTCCTGCAGAGTGGGAAAGGTGAACTAGGTGTGAGTAAAGTCACTAGCCTGGGTAAGGGCTCCACAAGGGCTGATTAACTGAGCATCTTCTTCTGAGTTCCTCTGCCTTACAGCCAATTCCTTACTGACAGCATCATGAAGGCCATGGCCAGCTCCCCATGTAATAGTTATTACTACTCTCTGAAGCTGTAAGGTGTCCTGTTTGGTCTCCAACAGTACACATGGGAGCTTGTTTTCCCCCATCATCTAGGTGTCCTAGGTCTTCTCTAGAGCTTATGAGTGTCCCAGGAGAGGGAAGACAGGTGTCTTCAAGGAGTAAGTAAATGATATGTACAAACCTCAAGGCATAACCAGGTCAGGATTCTCCCCCACACTATCGTCATTTTCCCCTCCTGGATGTTGGGGAGGTGGGATCTGGCAGTGCCACTGGTCTTTGCGGGTTGTCCTCATTCAGTAGGGGGAGCTGGGCCTCTGGTCCCGCATAGCACCTGTACACTGGAATAGCACTTTGGAGAGTGGTCCTTTTCTTGAACTATTTCCTGGTACTTTTCTGAAATATGTGTACCCTGAGACCTCCCTCTAGGCTAGGGCCTCCTTTAGGCATTTCAGACACAAAACTAGCGCAGTGCCCTCTTACTTCGCCCTTGCTCCCTTCTTTCAATCTTTTCTGGATCTGAAGCCACTCCAGGTTCCTCTCACACAAAAGCCCCCAGTGGTTTTTGTCTTCCACTGTGGGACTTGGTGGCCACTAGTTCAGGGCCCCAAGTAAGATCTTGGCAACATGGAAGTGTACTAACTCTTCAGGGGCGCCTGGGTGGCTCAGTGGGTTAAGGCCTCTACCTTCAGCTCAGGTCCTGTTCCCGGTGCCCTAGGATCTGAGCCTGGTGTCAGAATCTCTGCTTGATGGGGAACTTGCTTCCCCATCTCTGTCTGCCTGCCTCTCTGCCTACTTGTGATCTCTCTGTCAAATAAATAAATAAATCTTTAAAAAAAGAAAAGAAAATATACTGACTCTTTAAAAAAACAAAAAAACAAAAAACCTTTTTACCAACACAAGTACTCTTAGGAGAAGAGAGGTTTTCTTGTACCCTGAGAAGTTTCTCTCTTTGTAAAAGTGAGACAAATAGCTCCACAAACAGTGAAAGTAAAAGCAATTGAATTAAACACGTGAACTGAGCTTTCTATCTTCCTCTTTTCTGCTCCATAGCTATCCAATCTGCTTAGCTTGAGGAAGTCACCAGTTCCTTATCTACACCTTTTTCAGGACCAAGCAGAAATTCAAATGGTGCCATGATTCCATTTTCCTTCTGGATCATTCTTGCCTCAGCACTATCCAATAAAACTTTCTGGAATGACGGTGCTGTTTCCTATTTGTTGCTATTGAACACTCAATATATGGCTAGTGTCATTGAGAAGCTGAGTCTGTACATTTTTTTTCTAACACATTTAAATTTAAGTAGCCATATGTGACTAGTTGCTATCACATTGCACAACTCAGGTATCAGGTTTCTAGAAAGCAACTTAATAACACATATCAACAATTCAAAAATGTCTATATATGTATAAAGATTATATATATATATTTGTAAAGATTTTATTTATTTAGATCAGTTTTTAGGTTCACAGTAAAATTGAGTGGATGTCACAGAGATTTCTCACATACCCACTACCTCCACTTAATATATATCTTATTTTTAGTGCTATATCCCATGGTAAAATATATAAGAATGTTTATCATAATACTGATATTCTAAATAGAATGAGAAGAGCCAACTAAATGATGGCACAAGCCTTGACTGTGAAAATTTTGACTCATTATAAAATTAAATACATGGGTAATGGTTATGCTATAGTGTTAAGTAAATATACATAGAGTCAAACTTTCCAAATAGTGTTATCCCAAATATATATACATATACATATATGTATATGTATATATATAAAAAACACATAATTAAAATAATTGAAGTAAGCCAAATATTAATGGCTTTATTTTTGAATAATGCACATACAGATGATTTTAGTTTCTTTTTTATATTTATCTTGTAATTTAAAAATTTTATGTATTGAATATGATTACTTCTTAAGTGGAAAAATCCTTAGTAAATATTATTTTAAATCAGCTGTAAATATTACAGAAGACATGAAAATAAGAATTGAGGAAAGCGTAGTGGCTTTGACAACTGGAAAGTGAGTGATGGAATTTGATAAAGCAAATTAAGGTAGACGGTCTTGGAAGAGGTCAAAAAGGACCATAGAGTAAGTAGGGAAAAGAGGCCTGAGCCCATCAGGTCGGCCTCCTCTTCAGGTGTGGCTCTGAAAGGAAGGAGGAAAAAATGTCATAATCGTATCATCTTTTGAGAATCTACCGAATATTGTACTTGATTTTTTACGTTTAGCTGACAAAACAATTAAGTGTCCATAATGTCCATGTATAATAAAAAAAACCTGAGGCACAGAGACACTAAGTTGTCTTGCAAAACCAAAGCAACTGATATTAAAACCTGGTGGTTTCCACTATATGCCACTGTCTCTTACAAGATGAGAAGTAAGGTCAGGTGAATGGGTCTTCTTTCTTTCTTTCCTTCCATCCACCCCTTCCCTCTTCCCCATCCTCCCTCCCTTCCCCCCTCCCCCCCTTTCTCCTTCCTTCCTTCTAGCAAAGACCCATCAAAGGACAGAGGGAAGAATCACAGAACACTGTGTTCTGCTACAAATTTAATTTCCTTGTCCACAGAATAGAGCAGCCAACTGAAGAATTTGGACTCAGGCCAGCCTGGATTCTGATCCCTGCTCTAAAACTCCCCGCTCAACTTCACGCACACTGTTTTGCCCCTCTGGCCTCAGTTTTCTCACTTATCCAGTGGAGGTAACATCTACCTCAGAAAGTTGTTATGAAGATTAGGAAGATAACGTATGTAAAAGCATCTAGCACAACGCTCGGCACAAAATAGCCCCAACACATGGCAGATGTAGTTATTGATATGGTTTTGTTATAATATGATTGAATTATTCTTGATTTTTTTGAGGTGATAGAGGGCAGGTCTCGATCCTGTCATATATTTAGATACATCCCATATTTCAGTATGAAATGATGAATAAAACTGTCGTCACTGGCTGATTCATTCCCTTAGCAAACTTCCATTAATGCCAACCACGTGCCTAATGCGGCCCTAGGAAGTGGGGATAGAAGACTGAGTTAAACAATGACCCTCTTCTAACAAGCGCAGAGACACTTACATAAAATGATTATCAGGAAACAGTAATTGTTCTGATAGAGACATAAGCTGAGTGCTGGGGAAGCCTGGGCGAGGTAGAGATCTGGCTGGGGCAGTTGCAAAGGCATCAGAGAGAAGGTGGCTTTTGATAGTGATAATACCAAATACTATCTTCTAGGGACGAAGAACAATGCTAAAAGTTTTGCATATTTTATTGCATTTGCTTTTCACTACATTATCCTGCCTCCGACCTCATGACGCTCAGTGAGAAGTTGCAATATTAACACATCCTCTAATATGCCATCCAGAGAACTAGAGGGTACAGGGTTCTCCAAGTGTTTTCTATGGGAAGCTTAAGTCAAATATATTTGAGAAACAAGGAATGCTTTTGCCTCTTGGAGTATTGCTATGCATGGTGATTTTTCTAGGTTCTGAAAAGACTTCTTGAGATTTTTTTAACTCAGACTTTTCTCAACGGCACCTATATTAAAAAAAAAAACAACCCTGTAATGTTATCATTTACCTTCTAAGCAAATATCTGTATGCATTCTGAAGCGCTCTTTTGCACAGGGAGAGTCACAAGAGTAATAATGACTTCTGTTACATATTTTAAGGTATTTCTGATCAAAGTGGCACAAGCTTGATTGAGGGGCAGTAGCAGTAAGAGAAGCTGGAAAATCGTGAAGTGATAGAAATTTCGGGACCAGAAAACAACAGATCTGTGTTGTCTCGGAGACTGTGTTGTTAAGAAGAGGGTGACTTGCTAAAAATGTATGTTAAACTCCTGTAGAATTTCAGGAAGTTGATGTCAGGACAAAGGGTTCACAAAACCTATAACTATCATTACACTAACATCAACCAATACACTCAGTTTTTATTATTTTGCTTGGTTTTACTCTTTCTCAAGCCATTCTTAATTAAAATTACCTTTGTCATTTTTTTCATGTTTCCCCAATATTCTAAAATTTGATTCTATAATATTACCTGTCGATGAGCAAAGCTTCTGAAATCTCTGAAAAACACTTTAAGTAGTTCATAGTATTTAACTGCATGATTGGTTTTCAATGATACTGGAGTCATGGCCTGAATTTTCTTATCAAGCACGATGAATCTTTTCTTATGTCTGGTTAATTATTACCATTGGATGAATATCTGTTTAATGTAATGAAACTGAAGTGAGTCTTACACTGCTTCATTTTGATGTTGTGATGTAAATGGTCGTGGAAGTTGAATAAATGATAAAAAGACATATTCTAGGGATGTCCCTCCCTAGGATCTCACCTCTTTTGCCCTTGGGCTCTTTATTTAAGTTTCTAATTGTCTTTAAATGGGCATTTCCTGGAAGTGGCCGGTGCTCCAGTGGGTGATAGACACAAACACAACTTTAGGGAGAAACTCAAACAGATCACCCCTCAGAGGAAAATGTTAAGTGACTAGAAAGGAACGAGACGGAGTTTGACAGCTCAGGTGCAAAAAATATTTATATCGCAGGGGTGAGCACCCGGTGTTGCCTGGTTCCCTTTCGGTTTGGGACAAGCGTGATGGGATGCGGGAGAGCCTGGTGGGATGCGGGAGAGGAGGACTCCCAGACACCCGCGAGTAATGGCCTCTGCTGGAAGGGGAAAGGGCTAGAAGCAGCAGGAGCACAAGTGTTCAGGAGATCCGCTTTCCTTTCCTTCTCCGCAGTCAACCCAGATTTTACAACGTACATCTCCTCTTTTCCTTACGCTACAGTAAGGGAGAGAAAAAAAAAAAAATTAACTAAGGGCTTACTTTTTTAATTAAATGTAGTACCACTTAGGAAGATGTATGCTAATCTGAGGCCAAATCTGCCGCCCTCAGCTTTACAAGATGCTGGCCCCAGCAGAGGCTGTAAAGCTCTCGATAAGAGCGGCGAGGAGCAAGGTGCAGGTCCCCCAGCGATAACCTCCTGACTCCGATATTATAGGTCTTTCTGCTGGAATTGAGTTCTACATCTTACTCGATGGGTTATTGTCACCGATGAGTAATGAACGCACCCTGCCCGAGTCCCAGGGTGCAGGAGGCAGTCGGCCAGGCCGCGGGGAGGCCCAGCTGCGGGCGGCGGGGCGGCAGATGCGGCAGATGCAGGGAAGGCAGTTAAAGGCGCAGGGACAGCGGCGACCGCGCGGGCCCGGCCGGGGGGGCGCCGCCGCGGGCTGGGCTGTGGGCCGGGGCGGGAGCGCGGGCATCCATCACGGCGCTCCCCGGGCTCGGCCGCGGCGCCGGGAAGGCAGCCCCGACCGCAGAACAAAGGCCGAGCGTGACGAAGGGCGCACCTCTGCGGACGGGGAGGTTGCGGGGCCGGGTTCCAGAAGGGGACAGAAAGGGTCGCCACCGCCCGCGGAAGGCGGAAAGAGGTGTCGCGTTTAGGGCAGTCCGTTTCCGTTCCTTCCAGCGCTCCTTTGTGAACCCGAGTGTGTTTATTGGGGCGCCTGGTTCCCCGCCCCAGGCTCCTAACGAGGTGGGGAAGGCGCTGCAGGCTTGATAGGAGCTCTCAGTTCGTTTCTGGTGAGAATTTGAAACATCATGTTTGGGCAACTTCTAGGATCTAACAGAGGACACCGTGAAGTGTGACTTTAAAATCCCCGCGTGCCATGCATTTACATATTCTAAAATTTACTGCTGAACTGAGAACCCGACCAGTGGTCTGCAGTGAATCCTGATGTTCTGCTTGACCATTTCCTCTCTGGAAGTTGGAGTTTGGGGGCGGGGGTAGGAGAGAGAGAGAGAGAGAGAGAGAATGAGAATATGAACATGCTTCTAGCTAAGGACAGCAAGACTTTTAAGAGCGGAAATTGAAAACCTGTGACCTTTCTCTGAGCTTAAGATAATGCCCAGTTTTTAGGAATGATGACTTAGAGCCAAGTAAACCAATTGACATTCTCTTTTATACTTCTGTAGTGATGGCATTGCACTGAAGGATGTGATAAAGTGATTTATGCATAATGATTCTTATTTGGAAAGATTTTTATATACTCTTCACGTTTGGCAAAGTAGTTCTAATGCTTATCTTAAGAAAGGTGTTAAGTCAGAAATTCTTGGAGGAAAAGGATAGAGAATGTGGAATTAAATACTGATAGGTAGAGTAAGTAGAGTTCAGGTCTGGGGGGAAAATGGAGGAGACAGAGTCTCCCCCACTTCAGACCAAGAGTTCAAGGGTGTCTGGCCTGGGTGACACAGGGCAGCCGTAAACTTGCAGCCTAGCCAGTCACCTGCAGGAGAATAAGGAGGGTCCTCTATATTCCTTTTTTTTTGCAATGATGAAATTGTGTTAGAGATACCTACTGACCTGGTAGAAGTATGTTTCTTTCTTGTGATTCAGTTCTTTTTGCAAGATAACTCATTTTTTTTTCTTTTTTCATTTTTAGTCAGTATTCTATGGCAGAGTCCCACCTCTGCACTGCCCCTATTCTATGCTGATTAGAGAAGAAGCAAGTAAGAGACATTGAACTAGTTGTCAGCCTACCTAGAATCTACTTCAGTGCTGTTACTAATTGTTTGGCCTTTGGCAAGTGGTTTCATTTTGGGGTGTATGGGGGGAGGCTCCTTTTTCTCATCTGTAAAATTCACACTTGACCGTGGAGTTTTATTGGCTTTTTACTCATTCCCCATAAATGCAATTGAACTACAAAGTCTTCTCCTGTCTCTACTTGCCTTTGAACAAAGGATTCAGAAATTGAAATGAAAGGTCTATCCTGAATCAGGATACACTGTCCATTCCGGCAGTAAGTTTTGCTAAACTCATGTGTATAGTATATGAGATGAAGTACCCTGGTGCCTCAAATATGGGGAAATCTTGTGTGTTTTTAGATAATTACATAGAATATCCCAGTAGCTGCAAAATTAACACATCAATAACCATAACTTTTGATCCCCAATTTGCAGGGCTGTCCCCTTCTGATTTCTTGTCTGGGACTATCTGTGTGGTTCAGGCTCACTTCTGAGGGCTATTAAAGCCTCACGTCTCATTATAATACAGCGTCCTGAGTCCAATACAGTGCCGTGAGTCCAAAGCAGACCCAGTTCCAACAGAATCCTGGTGCATTAGTTAGCAGATATTCCATGCAAAAACGACCCAAGCCTGTGTGGGGTTGCAGAACTCTTCTAACAGCAAGACCATCCTTTGGACAAATATATTTAGTTTCCATGGTCCTGGAAATAAAAAAAGTTGAACCAGAGAACTCATAGCCACTCTTATTTCAGAAGAACAGTTGACTGTCCCATCACTTGAGGTAAATCAGGGAGTCCTATTTTGAACCAAAGAGATCAAACAAGTACATCATGATTTGGAAAATCAATTCTGTTCGTTCTCCTGCCACCCACAGCAGTACCCCCATAGGCTCGTGTCAAATTAGCATTAATGAATGTTTTTCGGAATGTGTGATTCTAATGGATAGGGTCATCATATGGTTATTTTTTACACCCAATTTTTCAATTTTGCCAATGGCTGAATTAGCTTTAAAAGTATACAAATTGCTTGATTTCCAGAAGAAAGGGGGAAAAAGTCCTCACAACTAGAAGACTGAGCATGAGACCTAAAAGTCTAACTTAGCTTTAGCTTAAGATGTTGATTGGAGAGGGGCGCCTGTGTGGCTCAGTGGGTTAAAACCTCTGCCTTCAGCTCAGGTCATAATCTCAGACTCCGGGGATCGAGCCCCACATCGGGCTCTCTGCACGGCGGGGAGCCTGCTTCCTCCTCTCTCTCTGCCTGCCTTTCTGCCTACTTGGGATCTCTCTCTGTCAAATAAATAAATAAAATCTTTAAAAAAAAAAAGATGTTGATTGTAGATAAGAATCTGAAAATGTTATTCAGCGACAGAACACATTAAAAAATGTATATACACGTGTGTGTGTGTGTGTATTTCTCCAGATTAACATTTCTCAGGTGGTGTTCATTTTGATTCTTGCAGAGGTATCAAGAAACCAACTTCGTGGTGTACTAGAGAGCAGATAAAATCATGGAAAGCACAACTATTTATTCCTTGCTCCATAGAGATTATATTGGCGAGAGAAAAATCTTCTGGAGTGGAAGTAATTCCAGGGCTTGGTCTTCTGAAATGGGGTGCTCTCTTTGTAGAGTCCGCTGTGGCCCGTGCCCTTCCACGTTCTAATGCGTTTGAATCGCTGCTAAAAAGAAACTAAGTTCTTGTTAGAATTTAAAGCACAGGATCCATTTCTGCCTAACAGTCTTGTAGCTGCACATTCCCTGAAGTGTATCCCATCTGCTTTTGGGAGCTCTCATTGCAATATGCAGTGATTGCAGGATAAGCACACCATTTTCCTGTCAATACTTTCCTATTAGCCTCCTGGATCCATACATCATCATCTTGCTGGCCTGCAGTTTGCTTATCTTTGTCTCCGAGGCTGCCTTTGATTTATCTAACACCCAAGCTAATGAGGCATGGAGCCCAGGGTGGCTCCAAGGATAATGCACTCCTGTATAAAAATGCTTAAGGAAGGATCAAGTGCTAATCCATCCTAGACTAAAAGGCCTAGCCCTTCAACAAATGTTGTATTTCTTAATCGCTAAACTAAGACTATAATAGCTACCCCTTAAGCTACTACCATCAGTAAAACTATACACACTAACTACATGCAATTTACCAAAAGAACTGAAAATTGGATTTTAATTTGTGCTTCCCAAAAAAGAAAAAAACAAAAAATAGTTTCTATCTTAGCAACAGTTATCACCATTATTTGACAGCATTCTTATGCAAAAATAAGTTAGCTTTAATATTTAATTTACAGTAATAGTTTTATATTCCCTCGCTGGGACCTATGTTTTTCCAAAGACAAAAATAACAGAAGCTACAATGTTACTGTGGTAAGGATAAATCAAGCCAGCTATTTCAATAATGGAGGTAATTACAAAGTGTACATATCTGAAATGTACTGAGTGGTTAGGGGTTGTTTAATTAACATAAAAATTTCAATATCTTCAGCAAGTGTATTGGTATCACAGAAGCATTGTTAAAAATATACTTTAAAGTAGTAATGATCTTCAGTATTTCAGTTACACACATTTTTAGCCATCCAAACAATTTTTACTGATACATGATGGATTCTACATCATTGCAACTCGACAGCACAGGCTAAAGAAGCTAGTTTGGATTAAATTTGGTCCATATAAATATGTAACCTCTAAATGTAGTCCCAAAATATTTCTCTTAGAAATAATGTCCAAGTAGGACATCTACATTAAACTTTATGCACAGATAATCTCCATATACCTACTCCCCGTCACTTGCTTTATTCAAGGTCAAGAACCTAAGGTACAGAGGTTTTCTTAAAATGTTTTGCTCTTTCTTTTGATCATATGCAATGACATTATTTGCAGAAGATTCTTCCCCTTGTGAATTTCTCACCAATAGGAGGCTCAACACTATTTCACTTAAAAGCAAACACGGAAGGAAATAAAGGAAGAGAGGGAGAGAAAGAAAATGAGAGAGGAGAGAGAATTAGTGGAGAGAGAGAGAGAAAGGGGGAAAGAGACAGAGAGTGAAAAAATGCCCATCTGCAACTAGATCATGGCAAAAGTCCCAGGAGAAGAAAGGTTTGCTCGGGAGCGCAGCGCAACAAGAAAATCCTTCACCCACTGGTTCCCTTTATGCCCCTGAGGACCTGACCAAGGTAATAAGTCCTTTTATTGGTCACTAACTGACATTATTGAGAACCAAGGTGGAATTTAATGATGTGACATTATTAGGAATTGTTATTGAGATGTAAATGATCTTTGGTTGGTTTATTTAAGTCACATAGAGAACCTAGTTTAGAATGAAAATTACTTATTGATTATTAGAGCAATTAACAGAATAAATTTTAGTGCTGCTATTAACATTTTCCTAAAGTCCAAAACTGTTTCAGCGTAAACTCAGCAGAACATTTAATTGGTCTGGGGCTCAAAGATTATCTTCTATGGGGAGAGACTTAAAGGATTTAAAAAAGGCTTTTTAATTTTAATTTTAATTTTAATTTTAGCTGGTTAGCATACAGGGCAGTGTTGGTTTCAGGAGTAGAATTCAGCAATTCATCACCTGCATACAATACCCCATACTCATCACAAGTGCCCTCCTTACTTAACAGGACTTTTAAAAGACCATTAAACAACTGCCAAAATCTATTCTGAAATATTTGGGGTCCTTCTATTTTGGCTTTAGCAGGGGGCAAAACAAACAAATAAACAAAATGTCAGAATGAGGTGAAGCTTCATAAATTTTACTACATTAGGAATGTCATATTCGATTTTTGCTCTACAGACACAACCAGCCAGAAACATTTGAGACCAACTGAAGTGGAATCTGTATTGTAGATTTCTTCTTCTCTTTCCTTTTGTTAACATCTATCAGTCAGCATCGCTCATCACTATGGGGTTGACTTCCTTTAGTTGTAATTCTTTCTTTCTTCTTTTTGTCTTTATTTGAAGGGTAAAATCAGTTTTTGGAATATGGCTTTTGTCAAAACTGATCATCCTTTCTACGACTCTCAATTCCATACACTGAGATGTAGAATAAAAATTAATTAGGTGCCTAATTCAATGCCTAATCTTTGAAATTTGTTTGCATTATTTTGATGTCATAGGCAAACTTTGTTTTGTTTTGTTCATTTTGTTTATTACTATATTATTGCCATAAATCTCATCTTAGGAGTCCAGCCTGTCCATGGTGCTGTGCTGGGTACTCTTTCAAAAGGAAACCTGATAGACCCAATCTGTTAACTGATAGCCATGGTTATGCAGAGTCTTAAAAGATATGCAAAAATCTGAGTAAGAATTTGGGCTAAATTATTGTATTGGTTTCTTGGGGCTGCCATAGCAAAGTGATTTAAGACAACAGACATTGTCTGAAGGCCAGAAGTCCAAAATCAAAATGTCAGCAGGACAGGAGTGTGCTTCCTCTGAATGCTATAGGGAAGAACCCTTTTTTGTCTCTTTTCTAGCTTTTAGTGGCTTCTGGAAATCCTTGTCATTCCTTGGTTTATAGCAGCACCACTCCAGTCATGGCTTCTGCATTCACAAGGCCTTCTCTGTGTGTGTCTCTGTCTTTCTCTGTGTCCTATCCTCTCCTTGGGAGGACACTAGTCATTGGATTTAGGGCCCTATTCCAATACATCCTCATCTTAATTGGATTACATCTACAAAGACTCACTTCCAGATAAATTCACAGGTTTTGAGAAGTAGGACTGTCATATCTCTTTTTTGGGGGGGTCACAATTCAATCCATTATAGCCATATATATGAAACCACCATTTTTCACCTGTGCCATCAACAACAGCTACAGCTTTTTAAAAATTAACATATAATGAATGTATTATTTGCTTCAGGGGTACAGGTCTGTGATTCATCGGTCTTACACAATGCACAGCACTCACCATAACACACGCCCTCCTCAATGTCCATCACCCAGCCAGCCCATCTCCCCCTTCCTCTCCCCTCCATCAACTCTCAGTTGTTTCCTGAGATTAAGAGTCTCTTATGGTTTGTCTCCCTCTCTGGTTTTGTCTGTTTCATTTCCCCCTCCCTTCCCCTATGATCCTGTCTTCTTTCTCAAATTCCTCATATCAGTGAGATCATATGATAATTGTCTTTTCTCTGATTGACATACTTAGCTTAACATAATACCCTCTAGTTCCATTCACATTGTTGCAAATGCCAAGATTTTGTTTTTTTGATGGCTGCATAGTATTCCATCATATATATATATCACATCTTTATCCATTCATCTGTCAATGGACATTTGGGCTCTTTCCATAGTTTGGCTATTGTGGACACTGCTGCTATAAATATTTGGGTGCATGTGTCCCTTCAGATCCCTACATTTGTATCTTTAGGGTAAATATCCAGTAATGCAATTGCTGCATTGAAGGGTAGCTCTATTTTCAACTTTTGGAGGAACCTCCATACTGTTTTCCAGAGTGGCTGCACCAGCTTGCATTCCCACCAACAGTGTAGGAGGGTTCCCCTTTCTCCACACCCTTACCAACAGTCATTTTGACTCCTTAATTTTAACCATTCTGACTGGTGTGAGGTCATATCTCACTGTGGTTTTGATTTGGATTCCCCTGATGCCAAGTGATAACAACAGCTACTGTTCAGTGAGAGCCTAACATGTGCTAGACATGTTGCAAGCTTTCTAAACCTGTGAAAAGAAAGTACTATAAGGGACCCCTGGGTGGCTCAGTTGGTTAAGCAGCTGCCTTCGGCTCAGGTCATGATCCCAGCGTCCTGGGATCGAGTCCCACATTGGGCTCCTTGCTTGGCAGGGAGCCTGCTTCTCCCTCTGCCTCTGCCTGCCATTCTGTCTGCCTGTGCTCTCTCCCTCTCTCTGACAAATAAATAAAATCTTAAAAAAAAAAAGTACTATAATTCCAATTTGTGCATAAAGAAATGGAGCTTTAGATACCTTCCCCAACATCAGAAAGCTTGGGAATGGCACAGCCAGTATTTAAGTCCAGGTCCTTCCTATTCCGAATCTCATGCACTTTTCCTTCTGTGGTCTTTGTGTATTAAAAAGAATGTAAAGGGGTGCCTGGGTGGCTCAGTGGGTTAAGCCTCTGCCTTCGGCTCAGGTCATGATCCCAGGGTCCTGGGATAGAGCCCTGCTTCGGGCTCTCTGCTCTGCAGGGAGTCTGCTTCCCTTCCTCTCTCTCTGCCTGCTTGTGATCTCTGTCCGTCAAATAAATAAATAAAATCTTAAAAAAAAAAAAAGAATGTAAAGTGCTTATACTTGGTTTGGTAGTAGATTCAGTCTTTACATAAAAATGACTTAAATATATATGTAAATATTCAGATTTTAGAGAAGAAACCAGTGTTAATCAAAATGACAAAAAAATACCACCCCTGTGAGTACAGCTCCAAACTTAGAGTATCCTGAGAAACAATGACATAAAATACGAAAACTCCTTCCAATGTTCATTTTTTGTAGTTCTAAAGGCATCATATATTTTAGAAAAAATGTCTGTTAAAAGACATTATAAAGCAGACCAATGAAATTTTTTAAGAAGTTGAAATGACTGAACAGATTTCTCTTTGGAGAGGTCTTAAGGGGATAATTTCAGATGTGGGCACTCTGCTTATATTGATATAGGTATTTTATTTTCAAATTGCTTTACTGTGAAGTTTCTAATTCGACATTATGCTTGCTGAAGCTTAAAGTACTTTATAAAAACAGCTTAATTCTATCTCTAAGTGAAAAGAGGAGAATTAGTTTTTAAATATGCTTTTATTATTTCTTTATCATGCAACTGAGAGGGACAATAAGATATTCTAATTAGAGTTTGCATTTATTTGTCTTTATTAGTGAAGGTGAGCATTTAAAAAATTTTATTTCTTGGCCATTTACAATGATTTTTTTGCCTGCCGATGTCCTTAGCTCTTCATATGATATATGTGTTTGAAAGGGAACTGGGCATTTTTTATCCGATGGTTTGCAAAAATTCTTTCCTTAGTTAGGGTATTAATGATTTGTCTGTCATATTTGTTCCTTAATGTTTTTGCCTGCCTACCTATTTCTGTCTAACTTTGCTAATAGCGCTTTTCTTTAAACTTTCTTTTCCCTTTCTAATTCTTTTTTCTTTAAGACTTTTTTTTTTTTTTTAAGATTGTTTATTTATTTATTTGGCAGGCAGAGATCACAAGTAGGCAGAGAGTCAGGCAGAGAGAGAGAGGAAGGGAAGCAGGCTCACTGCTGAGAAGAGAGCCTGATGTGGGGCTCGATCCCAGGACCCTGGGATCATGACCTGAGCAGAGGGCAGAGGCTTTAACCCACTGAGCCACCCAGGTGCCCCTCCCTTTCTAATTCTTATGTCACCAAAGTTATTGCTCTGTTTCTTTATGAGTCTCTATTTAAGGCTATGTTTAAAAACAAACAAACAAACAAACAAACAAACATTTCACACGCCAAGGCTACTTAAGTATTTTCCTAACATTTTTACAATTTTTACCATCACCCTCCTAATTATGATTTTGCATTTTAATCTGTAATCCACGGAATGACTTCGGGACCATGTTCCAGGTCTTCATTTTCAGAAAAGATCAGGAAGAAATACGGTTCTTAGATAAAGTAGCAACTATGATGCTCCAGACTGCGGAAGGGCTCTCCTTGCCGGGGGACCTGCTGCAGAGTCTCCCTGAAGCTCAAGTTCTTTAGCTCCCGTGAAGTAATACGAGCGAAAACCCATATGCTGTCAGACTGCTTTCCTCATCAGTTTCCCCACTATCGACCTGCAGAGTGTTGCTTTTGCCTCTAATTCTTCAGAAGCTCTTGCCCCTCATGTAACTGCTCTTCGATTGTGCCATTCGTTAACTGAGCTGCCAGACCACGTGTAATGCAAAAGATGAGGGGACATCACAAGTGAGCAGCATCGCCTGTCTGAACCTGTTTGCTAAACTCTAAAGTAGAGGTAACGGTACTTCTTCGTATGGTTGTTATGAGAAGATAAGTGAAATGCTTCATATAAAATTGTTAGTGTTAATAGTGTTACTGATATTGCTTCAAGTCTGATCAAAGGTTTTGTTTGGGGGAGTTTTAAATATCCACTAAGTTGGGGTTTAGCTTTGGATTTCAATTATTTGCACTAACTCTGCTCCTGTTGCAACATGAATATAGACCACATGGGCCATTATTTAACCCACGGAAATGTGGATGGCTTCAGGGTAACCTAATAAATTATCAGGGAAAAAAGTAAAACTATTAAAATACACTTTTAGGGCCCAGCTACTAAATATCATCTTCTAAAAATTGTGGAATGATAATTAGGAAATGACCTAGAAATTTGAAAGCATCACTTAAGGATACTTAGGGAATTACTGAGCATGTTTTTATTTTGTAGTACTTAGTGTTTTGCAACAATATTCTTTGCATTACACGTTGCAAAAGATATGTCGTGGTAATGCAGATGACATTACAATTTCTACCTTATTCATTTTTATTTTTCAAGAATTGAATTACAAGATTGAACCAGACTACTTAATCAGCTTCTTAAAGATTAATAACAAGGTAGACAAACGAGGTGGAGAATATAAACTACTTCATTCACTGGAGCATATACAAATTCTTAATTTTAATGGAAATTTTCTCTGAGTCAGCAAAAACACACATGGGCTTTTTTCCTCTGAATCAATCTAAGCACATTGGGTCAATAGCAGACAATTGAGCAACTGTCACTCTCCTGTAACGATATCCATCAGAAAAAAAAAAAAAGTGTAATTACAAACTTGTATTTCACTTGCTTAGTGTTCTAAAGCTCTAGTTACTATAAAAGGCCATAGAGGTGGGCCGGCTTATTTACTCATGACCTTATTAACCAGCCGGCTTCATTGCCTTCCACGATACTTCAGACTAGAATTGTCTTAGGTCATGCTGGAATCCTTTAAAATGTATTCATCTTACCAAAGGAAAATCTTAATTTTATGCTAGTGTGTGTGTGTGTGTGTGTGTGTGTGTGTGTGTGTGTGTTAACCATTGAAGATATGTTTGCCTTTTCTATACTCAAAACACATGTGGTTTTAGATATATTTTTGAGCTAATTTTTCAGGCGAGTAGTACCAACATTAGATAAAAATTGCTCCATGCTAATCATAGGCATTATTAATTGAAAACCACATGCTTAGTAATTAGCCTGTAGGGTTTGTCTTCCTGCCAGGACGGGGAAGATTCCCTGGATAGAAGATGTCATGCGGACTAAACTGATGCTGTGCTTGTTCTCAGCCAAAAGGCCAAGACGTGAGGCGGCCAACCGGCTGGAACTGAGCAGCCAGTCAAATAGTTTGGTCCCTGCTGGGTCTAAGGTAATGGACAGGGTGCCGTGAGGGCTCTCGGATGAAGCAGAAGACACAACAAGCAGTTCGAAGTCTAATGAGTAGAAAAAGGACTGTTGAAAACAGAATAAAACAATAACAGAACTAACAGAAATGATGAATAAGGATTATTTTCAGTGATTAAAGATTCCAATTTAGGTAATTGGTGAGTATTCTAAACACAATGAAATCTTTTCCTCTGGTAAGTTTTGTTTAGGATTAAAAGCTATCGATTGTTTCTGATCTTTATTTTATTTTTTTTTCCATTTTATTTTATTATATTTCTTTTCAGTGTTCCAGCATCCATTGTTTATGCACCACACCCAGTGCTCCATGCAATGCGTGCCCTACTTAATACCCACCACCAGGCTCTCCTAACCCCCCCACCCTCTCTCCTCCAAAACCCTCTGTTTGTTTCTCAGAGTCCACAGTCTCTCTTCCCCCAACTCACTTCTCCTCTCCATCTCCCAATGTCCTCCATGTTATTTCTTATGCTCCACAAGTGAAACCATATGATAATTGACACTCTCTGCCTGACTTATTTCACTCAGCATAATCTCTTCCAGTCCCATCCATGTTGATACAAAAGTTGGGTATTCATCCTTTCTGATGGAGGCATAATACTCCATTGTATGTATGGACCAAAGCTTCTTTATCCATTCCTCTGTTGAAGGGCATCTTGGTTCTTTCCAAAGTTTGGTGACTGTGGCCATTGCTGCTATGAATGTTGGGGTACAGATGGCCCTTCTTTTCACTACATCTGTATCTTTGGGGTAAATATCCAGTGGTGCAATTGCAGGGTCATAAGCTAACTCTAATTTTAATTTCTTAACGAATCTGCATACTGTTTTCCAAAGTGGCTGCACCAACTTGCATTCCCAACAACAGTGTAAGAGGTTTCCCCTTTCTCCACATCCTCTTCAACACTTGTTGTTTACTGTCTTGTTGATTTTGGCCATTCTACCAGGTATAAGTATCTCAATGTGGTTTTGATTTGAATCTCCCTGATGGCTAATGACGATGAACATTTTTTCATGTGTCTGTTAGCTATTTGTATGTCTTCTTTGGAGAAGTGTCTGTTCATGTCTTCCGCCCATTTTTTGATGTGATTATCTGTTTTGTGTGTGTTGAGTTTGAGGAGTACTTTATAGATCTTGGATATCAGCCCTTTGTCTGTAGTGTCATTTGTGAATATCTTCTCCCATTCCATGGGTTGCCTCTTTGTTTTGTTGACTGTTTCATTTGCTGTGCAGAAGCTTTTGATCTTGATGAAGTCCCAAAAGTTCTTTTTCACTTTTGCTTCCTTTGCCTTTGGAGACATATCTTGAAAGAAGTTGCTGAGGCTGATGTTGAAGAGATTGCTGCCTATGTTTTCCTCTAGGATTTTGATAGATTCCTGCCTCACATTGAGGTCTTTTATTCATTTCAAGTTTATCTTTGTGTATGGTGTAGGAGAATGTTCGAGTTTCATTCTTCCACATGTAGCTGTCCAATTCTCCCAGCACCATTTATTGAAGAGACTGTCTTTTTTTCCCACTGTATATTTTTTCCTGCTTTGTCGAAGATTATTTGGCCATAGAGTTGAGGGTCCATGTCTGGGCTCTCTACTCTGTTCCACTGGTCTATGTATCTGTTTCTGTGCCAGTACCATGCTGTCTTGGTGATCACAGATTTGTAGTAAATGTTGAAACAGTCCTACAATTTCTAAGGATCCAGAAGAGACTCTACATTGCTAAGGAAATGTTGAAAAAGAAAAACAAAACTGGGGGCATTACGTTGCCTGATTTCAAGCTTGTTTCTGGTCTTTAATGGATACTGTTGATTGCCTGCCCAGAGGCTACTCCTCTGTTCTTCCTTCCAGAAGAGAATTTTCATGAGAGGCTTCCTGATAAGACAATGGGTACTTGACATACCCCCTGGTAACACTTGTTGGAGGACTGTGGTGAACATGTGACTGAGCTGGACCAATGAGATGAAGGGAAAGGTTTTTTATTCCATGCTGAAGGGAAGTCACCTCTTCCTTTTAGCCAGATACACTCAGGAAAGCTTTGAATCCCAGTTGTTACTGGACACCCTCTTGTGACCAATAAAGAAGCCAATCTGAGAATAAAGTGAATATATACGGAGGGCTTGAGATTGCCCTACCAAAGGTTTCTTGTTATATGGTTAGATTTTAAAAGCTACTTGGAGTTGGAATTTCTGAAAAGATCCTAAAGTCTACATTCTCTTATAAGGATGAGATCACCATTGAAAACAATTGCGTACTACATTTAAATTAAGCATTTTCATTCATTGTATGTATGATTTTCTTATCATACCATGTCTTTGATAAGTGCCTTATCAAACCCACTGTCCATCTGATCATACCATGTCTTTGATAAGTGCCTTATCAAACTCACTGTCCATTGAAAAAAGCTGAGCATTTAGACTTGGTTGTATTTGATTTTACAGATTAGTTTTAAACTTACTTTCAAAGTTTCATTTTTCTCAGCCATAAAATTAAGTTAATTATATTTCTTTCACAAACATGCACTGATACATAGTAGGAAATCTCTGTTAAGTATTTAATTTTGGGGGCACCAGGGTGGCACAATCATTAAACCTCTGCCTTTGGCTCAGCTCATGATCCCAGGGTCCTGGGATGGAGCCCCACATCGAGCTCCCTGCTTGTTGGGAAGCCTGTTCTTCCTCTCCCACTCCCCCTGCTTGTGTTTCTATTCTCACTGTATCTATGTGAAATAAGTAAAATCTTTTTTATAAAGTAATTTTTAAAGTCAGAGTTACAATGCAACATGATGTCAAGTAATTAAATATTATTTTTAGCTGTTAGGAAGCCACATACTTCCAAAATTCAACACTTACTAAGACCATGCCTTTTAAATCATGTACCTGGTTTAAATAGCATATCTGCACTTTAGTTTATGGCTAAGATGATTCCAAAAATCCACAAGGAAAATCCTTCAACCACTCTGATTAGCCTTTTTTTTTTTCAGTCTAAGTCTAATATAGATCATGTAGATCATGTTGATTCAGGAAAAAAGCAATATGTATAGCTATCTGTACATGAGTTTATAGCTGAGAGATGATCCCCCAAATCCACAAGGAATCCTTCAACCATTCTGATTACCTTTTTTTTTTCAAAGTGTGATATAGATCATATTGATTCAGGGGGTAAAAAAGCAAGATATATAGCTGTGCACCAGGCTAGACAAATCCCTTTAGCCCAAAGATTGCAAAGGCATCTCCTGCCTGAGAGAGCCCATTTGCATGAACTTAGTTCCCCAGGCAATGATTCAGGAGAGTGGGCTCCTTTCTTCTCAGGTTCTGTGACTTCCTCTGCAAGCTGACCTTTTCTTACTGCTAATCCAGTATCTGTATTCCATAATTTGTGTAGCGTAGTAAATTGGTGGTCATTCACCCTGCGAAGTCAGGATATAAACTGGCCCTCTGGGCACTTCCTGGCACTCTCCTTGCTTTGAGACTCATCAGACTCACTGTCTGTGTCTGAAGCCCTGTTTACATGACCTGCTTGTTAAAAAGGGACATTTCTCTGAAATAGGCAAGATGTAACAGAAATTAAATTTGGAACACGCCATTTAGAAGGGAGGTGAACTATTATTTTCTGTATCAGTTATGAGGGTACTTTTGGTAATGTGTAGAAATTTCTTGGTGCAACCCAAGGGAATGTGAATACGTTATTAGTTTGCATCTAGAGAAATAAAACTTCAGATTATCTTAATTTGTTAATTCTACTTTTCCAGACCTACTGAACGTGTCATGTTCATATCATGTGTTGTGCCAGGGGCTGGGAATATGTACAACAATGACCGGTTCTCTGCTATCATCATGTGTATGGTCTGCTGGAAATAGAGAAAAATCAGATGATGGTGCAGATGAAGCTCATATTAGCTCTGTGAAAGTGATAGAACAGGAAATTAAATGTACTGGGAGAGCAGAGGAAGGGTTAGAAAGAATTTGAATCAATTCCAAAAGATTTTTGAGGGAGTTACCCCAGAAAAATTACAGTAAAGACTATAGAAGGACATGGCACATCCTGACCAAAGGCCCAGGAGGGAGGACTACTCTGAAGAAATGAAAGAAAGTAGTGTGTTTGGAGAGCAGTGGGTGAAAGTTTCTGAATGAGCCTACAGAGCCAGGTTGCTGGCCAGGCCACGCAGGGCATCATAGGCCAGTTTAAGGCAGCCAATCTTGAGAGCGTTAGTTATGAAGAGGATTTCAGGAGGGGATGTGTGAAGCCTGATTTTATTTAGAAAAGATCACTCAAAATGAAGTGGAGGAGAACAAAAGCAGAATCCTGGACATTTTTCAAGCTGTAATTATCATGACAGTCTCCTCTGCAGCTGGTTTCCAAGCATGAAAATGTCCCAAATTATTTCCACAGTCACTTTCCACATGACCTCACCATGGTCCATGGCCTCAAATGCTATTTATATACTGATGACAACCACATTTTAATCTTAAGCACTGACGTTCCCATGTACTAGCAAACATCCAGTGGCCTCCCTGACATTATCTCTTGATGTCTGATAGACATCTCACACATAACAGGTCCAGAGATGGATCTCCTGATCTTCCCCAGATTGGCTTCTCCTATCATTTATTAACATTCTAAGCTACTCGTAACTTTGGACTTCTGGGCTTAAAAACTTGGAGTCATCCTGAATGCCTTTCTTTTCCCTCACACCTCATGTCCAATCCATCAGCAAATGTCTGGTCCTAGGTCAAAATGATATCAGAATCAGACCACCTCTCACGCACACTGCAATGTTCTTGGTGCCAGCTACCAGCTTCTCTCATTTAAATTGTCCTAACACCTCTCCCTGCTTTTAGCGTTTATTCTCCTAGACCTTCACCCGGGTTTCTCACAACGTTGTAGCTAGAATTCCCATTGGAAGAATTCCCAAATGAAGTCTAACCCCACCCTTCCATGCTTGAAACCTATCAGTAACTCCCAATGTGACTCAGAGTAAAATCCAAAGGCCTTGGAACATCCTACGAGTAACATCAGTTACTGTATTTTCCACTGCTCTCCCTCTTGCTTCCACCTCCTTGCTGCTCCTCAAACCTTCTAGGAGTCTTTGCTGTTCCCTCAACCTGAAATGCTTTTCCCCATGGTGCCCGCATGACTCACCCCCTCTCCACCCTTCAGATTTTTACCTAAGAGTCATCCCAGTGAAACCTTTGCTGGCGACCTGTAATTGCAACCTTTCCCCAGCCCTGAGATTCTCATCCCCTTTTCTGTTTTTATTTTTTTCTCTATGGCTCTTGTCACTAACAAAATTCTATACTTATTCGACTTACTTTGTAAACCCTTTGTTCTTGCTGTGCATCCCAGATGTACATTCTAGAATGTGAGCCCCGTAAGAGCAGGGATCTTCATTAAGGCGGTTCCTGCTGTATCTTCAGTGCCTAGAAAAGTTGTTGGCACATAGTAGGCATCCTATACATGTTTGTGGTTGAACGAATTTATCTTTGGATTTTTAGTACTTAATTGGCTACTTGATATGTGGTAAATGCTCAATTAATGTTTCACAAATGAATCAGCAGAATGACTTAGTGTGTGTTTTATTGTTAGTCAATTGCCCTTTGAAACAAACTGCTCAACAATTTTTTATTAATTCATTCACATGGTAGTCATTCAATGTATATTTGTTGAATGACTAAATCGTTTTTGAGGGCTTTGTAGACTCCCCATCCCACAATAATTTATGACTTATTTGAATTCCTGGACAATAATATTTACTATTTATGTTGCCAGCTGGTTATCAAGGGACCTTACATGGCATGCGTTGGAACCCTTCTGCACCCTGAGACTCTGGCTTGTTGACCCTAAAACCTAAGAAACTATGAGTGGAGGTGGAACATGTGGAAGAATGAGTGAGTGTACAAGAAAGTGTCAGTATAGTGAGGTGGCGGCACTGAGAAGGTTTCACTAAGCTTTTCGCTTCTTCACTTCTGCGATTAATCCACAAAGGTTTCCTTGTCTACACTTTCTACATTTAGATCGCATCCTGCCTCTGGTCAATCCTGAGGAAAAGGACAATGTCAGCTAGAGGAAACACCTTCTCAAGGGTCATTCCCAGTAGTGCCTCAGAATTACTGGGGCAGAGGAATTAGTGTTGTGGAAAGAAGTTTGTTAAAAATGCAGATTCTGGGGGCACCTGGGTGGCTCAGTCAGTTAAGCATCTGATTCTTGGTTTCAGCATGGGTCATGCTCTCGGTCACGAGTTCGAGCCCCGACATCAGGCTCCACGCTTAGCAGGGAGTATGCTGGAGATTGTCTCTTTCCACCTCCCTCTGCTCACATGCTCACCCAATCTCTCTCTCTCTCTCAAATAAATAAATAAATCTTAAAAACAAACAAACAAACAAACAAAAAACAACCTGCCAATTCTGGGTTCTGGCTCAGATCTAACGTTTCAGGATTTGGGGCAGTGAAGATGCCACAGTGAAGGGAATCTACTTGTTCTTAAACTTCCTTAGTGATTCTTACACTAAAATCTGAAACATACATTCTTTGACTAAAGGTGAGAGTTGCCCTTGCCTTTAAGCAGTCCATCTAGACTAAGGCACTGTCCCTGGTGCCAGAAATCATTCTATAGGTCATGTGCTGCAAAAATCAAAAAATCACCATAGGGGACCCATCCTCATGGGGATTTCTGCTTCTAAACTAAAGTGTACACACCCTGATTCTTAATGTCTAGGCAACTGGAATAGAATTTCTGGGTTAAACAAGCTTGAAGAAATGGAAATATTACCACCGTGACTCCAGAGTAGTTTATGGCAGGTAAGGATTTTCAGACAAGAAAACAGGACTAGGAGGTTAATAGAACTAGAACATTCGCAGTAGGAAAAAAAGAGAGGGACCTGGCCATGGTCTGATAGCCGGATTTACATGGGAGGTGATAGTTGCCATTCTCCATCCACAGGCATGACAGACCAGAGGAAATGGATAGATGGTTACAACCACCTGGATGTGAGTTCGGTGTAATGTGTATTTTTGAAATCAAGAAATTGTTAAATGCTCTGAATTTCTCAGGGAGGGAAGGAAGAATCTCCTTCAGTCAATATCTTTAAATTGGGATAAATAAATAAGTTGTCTGAGTGTTGTTTGAGAAGACACATTGCTACAGGCAGGGGTCATTGACGCAATAATATTTCCTTAAGTTTTTAATTAGAAGTATTTCCAAAGTAATATTTTATAGGTTGTATAACAAACAAGGTCTATACAGACAAATGGATAAAAATTCAAAGAGGAAAGTAAGATTTTGGTAGCAGCCATTTGGGGATTTGCATTCCCTAAATTGTAGGGAAACAAAATGAATTTTAGGTTTTGTATGGTTCTGCTTCATTAACTTGATCATGGGCAAAATGAGACTCCTGATTTCCACCTACAAAGTGGCATATGAGGTAGCAGTTAATTATTTATATCTCCTATTATTATCAGATTAACACAGCAGGCATATGCAATAAGCAAATGGATTTGACTTTTTTTTTTCCTGTTTGCTCTGAAAGTCTGGAAGCAGATTCCTTTTTGTGGATTTCTTTTCTAAGACAGCATATGAATCAGTATTTTTAAAAAATGTCATAGTACAAATCTAAAGTGTTAGTAACAGAGAACTTGAGCTGCAAAAAAGAGAAGTAACAAGAGCAGACGTGTTGATTTAAACTTCATCTTCTTAGAAAAATATTTATTATTTTTCATTTGAAAAATGAATTTCTCCAGGTCCTTGTAAAATTTGCATTTTCCTTTAGTAGTTAGGATTTAATGGGTTCAATTCTAAATGTGAGGAGCCATTTAAAATATACCTGTTATTTAATTTTCAAAACCGTATATTTGCAGTAATTTGAAAGTGGTGTCTAACCCTCCATCAAATTTTATCTTTTCTGGAAAAGACCCAGAGCCTTCAGATATTTGTTCAGGTGAAGAGTATAGTCCTTTGGCCTTGGAAATTCTCTCTAATTCCAAGTTGTTTGTGGTGGAAGCACACTCTTGGCTTCATGGTCTGAGATCCTTGTGGATCCAAGAGGAGAATTGCAGGGACTTCTGTCTGAACTCTGGAGGCATGTGGTTTTCATGCTGCCACCAGCATCTTTAGAACTTGGCTTCTAGCTGGGTTCCTGGGTAGGATAAAAATCCTGGTGCAACATCTTTCCTCTTGAGTTTCTGGCAGGTGGATGGTAGATCCTGACCACTAAATACTTTGTAATTTGAATGCCTCAGGCAGTCCCTGTCATGCTACATCTGTAAGGGAGGGAGGGCAGTGTTCGTATGACTGTGCTCATTTCTTGAACATCTCGTGCCTATGGACCCAACCAAGCACAGCTGCCTGAAGGGCCTGCGTTTGATGCGTGAACTATAGGAAGACCTCAGAAATGAGTCTAATTAGATCAGTATCTGAACGCCTTGTGGAAGCAAGATGTATTATTCATAACCAAGCCTGAACCATTATATAAAGAAGAATCATCCAATATAGGCGCTGCCCCTTTTAAAAAATAGAACTTGTCAATTTTTGTGTTTATTGTGTTTATTATCTGCCTTCCTGGCACTGGAATGTAAGTTGCCAGAAGGCAGGGATTTTTTTTTTTTTGTTTTGGTTATAGCCATAACTCCTCTAACAATTCTTGGCACAGAGGTAGGGATAGATGAACAAATAAATGAATATTAGCTTTTAATATTAACCATGAAATTCAGAGTGTTTATTTTACCCAATGTAATCAAATGAGAAGTGTATGTTATTCCTAAACTGTGTACAAATAGATTATTATCAGATAACCAAATGTGGTCAAGACAGTGGAATGAGAAAAGCAATATGCCATCTATCAAGCTGTTGATCTAAATGACGACAGATTCCTGAAAGGGAATTGAATTTTATGAGGCCAACACTGGAGTATATGTAGAGTCTTAGTGTTTATTGTGTTGGAGGAATCATTAATGAGGAAATAAAATTATACCAATATAGTAGCATGTCATCTTGGGTTCATTGTTAACCTCAGCCTGTGATTAATTTTATAGTTAACTTGCCATATCATATCTGTAACTTTTAGTGCATTTCAACAGTAGTTAGAAAGCCCTTGGATGGATTAACTCCAATTAGAACTTTCCAGGAATTGTTCACATTGTTCAATTCGGGGATTGTCTTTACAATTCTTTACAAACACATGAAACAGAATTTTGGTTTGTGTCTTTGTTTTATTCCCATTTAGTGAGAGAAGGTTTTCTTATTGTGACTAAAAATAAAAATCTAAAATACCCTAAAATTTCTAAAAGAATGGCCCTTGCATTATCAATATTTTACCGCAATTTTGGAGAAAATCTATTGTCAATGTTTTAGACTACTCGTGTGCAAATAGCCAGGCTTCTGAAGAAAATGGATATAGAAGTGAATATTTCCCTTTTCTTAAAGATATTGTACTTAGAGTTTCATAACTATAAGTACTATATGTTCATTATTTGACTCCAGATTTCCCTTTTGTGGTCCGACAATAAACAAGTATATATTGTTTATCATTTTTATCCTTCAGTATCATCCTTTACATGTTTCTGTCCCTACCTCACACACGTACACACTTAGAATATAATAAAAACCACACTGGTTTTTGTTATATTATATTTTATTAGGTTTTTATTATATTATATTTTAATAGGCTCAGAAGACACAGGAATTATTTGACATACTGGAGAGATCTTAATGTCCATACAGGCTAGTTGTTTCAATTTAAAAAACTGAGGACCAGAGAGATGGTGTGTCAAAGGTTCCACAGTGGCTTTGTAACAGAGAGCTGGGACTGAGATTTCCTTATTCCTTGGCAAAGGCTCATTTCCTTTTGCTTTTCCTTTGGTGGCGTACCTCAGTTAGCTGAGGATAGGAGGACTGTCCAATTAATGCTGGCTGACTTACACTGAACAGAGTCACAGTGAATTCCTTTGTATCTGCTGTGGATTTAAAAGGAGTCAACCTAATTCTGGAACAATGAAAAGAAATTTAAAATATAGGTACAAAATTTTTTTTAAAAAATCTGGAAAAAAAAATAAATAAAAGGAGTCAGCCTGATTTTTACTAACAGTCTTCAACACATCCTTAGAAAACATGCATGGATGTAGTCTTGGGTATAGATAGAGCATAATTCAGTAATGTGAATATTTACTGCTAGATTATTGTAGAAGGATAGATAGCGATGCATTTTCCCAATTAATCTCTGATGGTCAGAAGCAGTTATAGCAGATAAAAGATGGAGATCTGAGGGTGCAGTGGGATGAATGGATGATCAGGATAAGAACTGGTCACCATACCACCACATCTTGATAACAGAAGAGAATAGCAGTAGGCATGAAACCGATAGGAATGGTTTTAGCATTTACTCTCCACCTTTCATGTCAGTGAGTTGATGTGCTTGCTTGTTAAAAATCCATTTTTAGACTTTCTTCTTCTTCTTCTTCTTCTTCTTCTTCTTTTTTAAGGAATTAATTAATTGATTGATTGATTTTTTTTATTTATTTGCGATAGAGCAGGAGTGAGAGAAAGAGAGAGCACACAAGTAGAGGGAGCAGTAGGCAAAGGAAGTAGCAGGATCCCCTCTGAGCCGGGAGCCTAAGCAGGGCTCAATCCCAGCACTTCGGGATCCTAACCGGAACTGAAGGAAGACACTTAACTGAGAGGCTCAGATTCAAACTTTCTTCTGGCGTTTTCCAACAATGCTCTAGTTTTGCAATTTTATTTCCTTGGACTTTTAAGATACAAGTCTGCATTTTAAATTACGTTGCAATTGGCTAATTATTTGCATTAGATATCTACATGTCAAGTTTTGTAAAGCAATGAGGGATTCGAAGGTTTGGTAACATCACTTCTTTTTTGTAGGATGAGGACAAAACCTTTATTTCTTTTAGCTTCACACACTGGTGAATGCAAATTAGGAATGCTTTGTATGAGGAGATTTTTCTCAACTTTGGTTGCCTCTGTCTGATTGACTGAGGGAAAGAGAATAGCTCCCCAGCTCATCCAAGTCCCAAGGGATGTCTCAGCTTGCATGTAGGAGGTCAGAAACTGAACTTGATGGTCTGATTATGACTTGGCACTGGAGGCTGAAAGAAAGAGCAAGGTGATCCACTGTAGGTCTGGGACACAGCTCAGGACATTTCTCCTAACTTCTAAAGAAACAGGAATATGACACTTTATTTGCTTTAAATCTCAGTTCAACTTTGGCAAGAAATGAAGGTGAATTTTGGCAGACTTTTTTTCTTTTTTAAGATTTTATTTACTTGAGAAAAAGAGAGAAAGAGGGGAAGTGAGAGAGATCAGCAGACTCCCCACTGTGCAGGGAGCCCAACATCGGCCTCAATCCTAGGACCCTGAGATCATGACCTGAGCTGGAGGCCGATGTTTAACCGACTGAGGCACCCAGGCACCCTGAGTTGTGGCAGATTTTTTTTTTTTTTAATTTAAAGATTTTATTTATTTATTTGACAGAGAGAGTTCACAGTAGACAGAGAGACAGGCAGAGAGAGAGAGAGAGAGAGAGAGGAGAAAGCGGGCTCCCTGCTGAGCAGAGAGCCTGATGCGGGACTCGATCCCAGGATCCTGAGATCATGACCTGAGCCGAAGGCAGAGGTTTTAACCCACTGAGCCACCCAGGCGCCCTCTGGCAGATTTTTAATGTGCAAACAGCTGCTCACAATTATTTCCTAATAGTTTAATTTTCTAATGTGAATGCAAGTTCTATCAGGATGTTTGATAGCAGTGGCTTTGAAATAGAGTTTTACAGTTTGCAAAGTAGAAGTTTCGATAGAATTTATCCTTTATAGTTTTGTATCTATTTACCATGAGGAGTAATCAACGAGAGATCGAAACGAAGGAGATACAGTGCTTAGAAAGGCTTCACCGTAGTGCTGAATGTAGGGTCTCAGAGCTCAGCTGGTACTGTAAAGGAATGGAACTGATAATGTTGATGCTAACATGTCTTCAGTGACAATGAGATAGATTTTCACGGAATATTTGAAACTAACCCAGGAAGGAGGATACAGTCTTATTTCTTCCTTCCCTTGCCTTTCTTCCTCGCTTGCTTGTAGTTCTAGCTTTTAAACCATCTTTAATTCCTTCTACTTTGTGCTCCTGGGAGGCCCTGCACTTTGAAAATACTTGACATTCAGGAAAATACACTTTATATGTTAAAAATCAATGGTGACACAATATTTACAGCCCAAAGGCCAAACATTTGGAGTGTCTTTATAGAGAGTAAGTGCTCAGAGACCAGCTTTGTGCTACTAAGCTGTAGACATCAAAGAATAATAATACAGCGGTTTTCAACTCGATGGCCCGAATGGGCTTCAGCCCAGTGAAGTGCGTTATCTATCGAGCTGTTTCACAGATCTGTAACAGAGAGCCCGGATGGGAATCCTTATTTTATCTTAATTACTAAGGAGCCCTTCATGTCTCAGAAGTCCCCATGTTTTGTTTCAAAACTTCTATCTGGAGAATGAGTTTATAGACTAGCGTCTACAAAAGAATGACAATACTTTGAATTAGGTTTTAAGAAGATTCAAAGTGCAGCCAGAAGGGGAATTCTTAAGATGCCTCCTGCCATATCGCAGCATTTCAAAGAAAGCTTATGGTCGGGCTGTGATTCAGTGGAAAGAAAAGAAAACGTTGTACTTGGTGAGTCCCCGGCCCCCTCGCAAGTTTAATTTTCTTGGATTAAGCACACACCTGCAAACACACACACACACGCACACGCACACGCACAGAGCATTTATTAGCTCATTAGAAACTGCATTATGTGTCTGGGCAAGGAGGATCATTTGGTTTGTACATTTGACCTCTCATTGTTATTAGTTGCTCTTTACTAAATCAGCAGAAAGAGAGAGGGCGGCAGTAACTATTACTAAGCTAATAATAATTATCAGGACCAAACAGAGTTATTGATGGCTCTCGCCTCCTTTCATATACGTGCGCTCCCAGTAATACGGACGTGCAACTTCTGTTATTGGGCATGAACTTTCTGTGACCTATCATTTATCATCAGATGAGGCTCTGCCTGGCCTAATAGTTACATTACGTAACAGAGCTTTCTGGTGGTGAAAGCAATCTGCTTAAACCACCGATGCGCTTGGGTTTCGTATGGGTCTAGAGTGTTCGTTCTCTTTACTTGTAAGAGACGCAGAGGAGGCTATGTGAGCGCTGGCTGTAAAGCATTCACCTTGGAGAAAACCGTTGATGAAGCTAGACAGGACTGAGAAAGGACCACTTTGGGAATGGCTCCAAGCCAGGGAAACATGGAGGATTTAGGAACAAGGAACCCACCCCCCTGCAGCCAAAAAAAAAAAAAAAACCAACGTTATCAGTAGTAGAATTCTCAGAGAAGGGATCTAGAGATGTTTTAGTATGCCCTCCTGTTAGTTCTAAATGGTGAGGTTGGTAGTCTCAAGGTCACACACCTTATTTATGCCTTTTTTCTGCCAAACTACAAGGCTTCTCAGGGACAAAAGACAGGAAACATGTGGCTTATGATCAGTGTCGTCAGGACATCTAAGGTACAGTCATTGACAATGGCCACGCTTATCATTGTCAAGCAAAGCAGCATGTTTTTTAGGTCCCTCTCTGAAGTCATAGTAGGGACCTATTAGGGGGAGGACTGGCACTGGGTGCGGTTGAGGGGAAGGCTTCTCGGGGACTCAGAGCTTAAGGCAATAGCATATGAAGACCCTGCATCGGCTGTACCCAGAGTCTGTCCGCTGGCATGTCCTGCTTCCTGTGGGACAGCAGCACAGATGGTTTGCCTCTTCTGCTGCTGTGTTCAAAGAGGACACGATGTCACCAATCACTGGACCTGCACATACACGGAGAAAGCTCTTCAGTTGGTGACTCTTACCCTTGTGGGCCAGGCCTTGCTTATATCACGTCACTGGATGCTACTGGCAGATTATGCTTCTGAACCTCCAGGAAGTTCTTGCGTGACAGTAAGCTTTGACCCTTGGAGGTCCCGAAGACGGCAAGCCAGAAGTATTTGCCAGGGGGTAGTATGCCTGCTTGATGTAGACAAGCAAGAAAGCAGCAGCGAATTCACAGGCTGTTGTGCAGAAGGCAGAAGGCAGAAAGCAGAGCATCTACAGCCCTGGGCTTCATCTTCAGGAATGTCCTGCAGGCACTCCTGGGGCACCTGGAGGTTTGGGACAGGGATGTTGAAGTATCTAGCAACTGAGAGTCAGACCCTCTAGCTATGGGACTGTATCCTTTTGCTGGGGCCGTAACAAACTGGGTGGCTTGATCAACAGAAACTTACTGCCTCACAACTCTGGAGGCTGAGGTCCAAGGTCCGGGTGTCAAGCCAGGTTGGTTTCTTCTGAGGAATTTAAGGGAATGATCTGTTCTAGGCATTTCTTCTTGGCATATGATGGCTATCGCCTCCCTGTGTGTTTTTACAGCATCCTTCCTGTGTGTACATCTGTCTCTGTGTCTGAATTAATCCTTTTTGTAAGGACAATAGTCATTTGATATTAGGGTCCGCACTAATGACCTCATTTAAACTTGATGACTTTTGTGAAGACCTGTCTCTGAATAAAGTCACATTCTAAGGTTTACTAAAAGGTTAGGATTCCAACCTTTCTTATTCCAGGACATAATTTGACCCATACGGGGATAATGTGAGGTTCTCTCTGAGCTTCATTTCTATGACCAATGGCCAGGAGCTGTTTGGGATATCAGGAATTCTTGAGTTTGTGTGCTCTCAAGTGCATTCACACATGTACGTGTGCACGAGTGTGTACATGCGTGTGTGCGTGTGTGCGTGCGTGAATGTGCACTCTACTCAACTTCTTCCTTAGCATCAGGCTCGAGCTCAGGCCACATTTCCCTGCAGTTTCTTAACGGTCTGAGAGCAAATCGGTTTCCTTGTTTTGGAAGCGGAAATTATCTCTTCTTTCTCTGGGCCCTCTCCCCACTTTTCCCTCTACCACTTCTCTCTTCTTGCCCCTCTGACTGTCACTTTTGAATATATCCACATTGTGGTTTTTGATGACAGATTCTCTCACCGTGTCTCATATTCCATTTCAACTCTTTTTTTTTTACTCTTTTGTTTCTTCATTTTCTTTCTTTCTTTCTTTCTTTCTTTCTTTCTTTCTTTCTTTCTTTCTTTCTTTTTTAAGATTTTATTTATGCATTTGACAGACAGAGATCACAAGCAGGCAGAGAGGCAGGCAGAGAGAGAGGAGGAAGCAGGCTCCCCGCAGAGTAGAGAGCCCCATGTGGGGCTCGATCCCAGGACCCTGGGATCATGACCTGAGCCGAAGGCAGAGGCTTTAACCCACTGAGCCACCCAGGCGCCCCTGTTTCTTCATTTTCTAACATTACATTCTTTTTGGCTCATGTAATTTTCTTCTCATTTCAGCCTCTTTAAAAAAAAAAAAAATTTTTTTTTCTTTCCCTCCACAAGTCTTTAAAAGGCCAAAGCAAAGATTACTCACTTATGGCATCAGCCTGTGAAGTCTTTACTATTCCTTCAACTGGAGTGTTGTGTGTGCCGGGTTTTAACTATTCAGAGAGTAACCTTGCACCATGAGTAGCTTATCCTCTTAACGAATTTTGCTGTCAATGGCTTGAAGACTTACCTGGTGATTTTGAACAGAAGTGAGGGAGTAGAGGAAAAGGGTGTTTTCTCCTCAGACCTCCCCTGAGTTCATCCAGCAGAAAAGTTGAAAGCAGGGACAACAGGCCTTCTTGCCCACCCCCCCCCCATCTTGTCATGATATTATTAGAAGACAGCAGAACAAATGATTGGACTTTTTTTTACCCATTAATTATCCTCCTGTCTCCCCTCTTTAGCTCCTAAAGCTAGTGTTCCGTGATCCACGGCTGGTAAATATTTAATTGCCATCCTCAGCAATGTGTTTTGCATTTTCACATTGCCCTCCTCACGGTGAGGAAAGACAAGAGGGGTAACGTCTGTGCCATGTGTCCGCGAGTATATGCTCTGGGTATTTTCTTTATAATAAAAGATAATATATACATTAGATTTCCTGTAATGGAGAACTTAGTCGCCTGCTTCTTAATAAGAGGTGCTGATGTGAAATGACCCCTGCTTTCCTAAACACACAGCAATCTAATTTGAACCTGTACGCCAATTACAGGCCTCTGTGGAGCAGTTTATGGGGAAACAATCACGTCACAATAGGATTAGAGCACTACGCCCCAGGACCACAAGGGAAGCCAGCCCGGGCATAACTGCAGGTTTATTCCTCTAAATTGTCTGTAAACAGCATTGATAGCCACCTTGCTATTGTTTCTATAAATCCTCCATAGAAACAATCTAAAATGAATAGACAATGAGTCAGTAATGGCTTGTTAGTTCCCAACACAGGGTTGTGCCTCCAATCTGCCTCATGAATACCACTCCCAGGGCCTGATCCTAGACAAACATTCACAAACAGCAGAGCAGACGGGCTTTATGGTGATAATCAGGTTTAATATTCTGAGAGATCATGGTGAATTGTATGCTTTCTCCCTGATCTTTCCTGGCAAAAATTAGCTTTCCAAAGCTGGGTCATTATGGGGCGCCTAGGTGACTCAGTCAACTGAGCCCCCGATTCTTGGCTTCCACTCATGATCTCCTGGGTCATGATATCGAGCCTCAGGCCGGGCTCTGCGCTCAGCCCAGAGTCCCCTGGTCCCACTTCCTTCCCCTTTGCTCCTCTTCTCGCTCTCTCTCTTAAATAAATAAATAAAATCTTAAAAAAAAAAAAAAGGGGGAAAAATAAATCAAAAATAAAAAGCTGGACCATTGGGCACCTGGGTGGCTCAGTGGGTTAAGCCTCTGCTTTTGGCTCAAGTCATGATCCCAGGGGCCTGGGATCAAGGCCCGAATCAGGCTCTCTGCTCAGCAGGGAGCCTGCCTCCCCCCCCCCTCTCTGCCTGCCTCTCTGCCTACTTGTGATCTCTGTCTGTCAAATAAATAAAAAATCTTAAAAAAAAAAAAAAAAAAGCTGGGCCATTTTAGTCCTCTTTAGTAAGTTTCTGCAGTCACATACTTTCCACACTCTCTTCAATAAGATTTTTTTTTTTTCTGTTTCCTGACAATGCTGTCTCTGACTAAAAGGAGGAAAGCTAAAATTGACGTGTTTTGATCATTTGGGCAGGTCTAAAGAGAAAAGTGAACTGGGCAGAAGTCAAATTATTGGAATGGAGCGTAAGCACCGGGTCATGCCAGTAGGGTTGAAGTCAATACGTGACATATGGTAGATGATGGTTGTGACACAGCATCATGACGGGTCACTCCTGTGTGGATGAGAGGATACTCATAAACTCAGACAAAATAGGGTGGAACTGTGCCCTTAAACTCTATAAACCAGTGTTAGTTTTGTTTCTCAATGTCATATAAAATCCCTTTCCCATATCTTGCTTCTCCTTTGATACATAGAAGTAAAAGTAAAATATTTTCATTTGTTCTGCTGAATGCTTAATTTTTTTCATTTGAGTGATTTACACATACCCATTTTTTTTTGTCTGAATAGGACCAAAGTAGTTCTGGAAGTGAAGCTACTATTCCGTATTTGTTAGTGAGTTGCACAAAATCATTTCTGTATTTTTTTTTTTTTAAAGATTTTATTTATTTATTTGACATAGAGAAATCACAAGTAGATGGAGAGGCAGGCAGAGAGAGAGAGAGAGAAGCAGGCTCTCTGCTGAGCAGAGAGCCCGATGTGGGACTCGATCCCAGGACTCCGAGATCATGACCTGAGCCGAAGGCAGCGGCTTAACCCACTGAGCCACCCAGGCGCCCCATTTCTGTATTGTTAATTTGGTGTTGTTGCTTAACTACAAGAGGTGTTTTTGATGAGAAAAGAACCTAAGAATGACTATAATATGTCTGAAAAAAGTCACACGTTACATGGTCCCTATGCTGGTGTCATTTCGTTCTCTGAGGAAGGTGAACTTCTGTTCAGATTAGGTGGTGTCCTACCCCTCAGGCAGGGAAATAACTAATACTTGTTCACTCAGAAAAAAATGTTTGAGTGCGTTCTCTGAGTCAGTCACCCATGGTGGACAAAATGGAGGTTCTACCCTGAGGCTCATACAGGCTAATGACTAGGAGAGAGTTGTAAGCATTTAATTTATTCAGTTCAAAAATAAAAACTCTCATGAAAAACATACTTGCTATTTAAGAGAAAAAGTAGAGTTTGGGTTAGAGTGATAACTCAGCTTGAAGCTTGTTGAATTCCTTACTGCCCTATTTAGACACATGTATGTCTTATCCATCTCAGCTGCTATACCTAAATACCATAGACTGGGTGGTTTGAAAATCAGAAATTTGTTTTCTCACAGTTCTGGAGCCTGAAAGTCTGAAGTCAAGGTGCTATCATGGTCAGATTCTGGAGAGGGCTTTCTTCCTGGTTTGGGAATGGCTACCTTCTCTCTGTGTTCTCACATGGCTTTTCCTCACTTCATGCATTTGGAGAGGAAGGGAGAGAGAGGGAGGCAGGATCTTGTCTTTTTATTATAAAATCATCCATCCTATGGATTAAGATTCCACACTTAGGAACCTTATTTAACCTTAATCACCTCCTGAAAGAAGTCCCATCTCCAAATACAGTCACACTGGGGATTAATGTTTCCAAATATGAATCAGTCGGCATTTTAATCCATATCAATGTATTACTTATTTCAAAGTCCTGGTGAAATGTATTTTAATAGTGGATTTTTAAACTAGAGCCGATCATTCATGTATTTCAGAATACGGATACAATTATGTCTTAGAAACAGCACTCAATTGGAAGTAGAAGATCTGAACTTGAATGCTGGTTGAACTGCTGGCTGGCTGCGGAAAGTTGGCATTCGACATCCAGCACAGTTAAAATAAGTGCCTCTGTCGTCTCACACATGCCTGCTTTTTCCATTTAATAATGGGAACACCGGGGAGCCTGGGTGGCTCAGTGGGTTAAGCCGCTGCCTTTGGCTCAGGTCATGATCTCAGGGTCCTGGGATCGAGTCCCACATCAGGCTCTCTGCTCAGCAGGGAGCCTACTTCCCTTCCTCTCTCTCTGCCTGCCTCTCTGCCTACTTGTGATCTCTCTCTATCAAATAAATAAATAAAAATCTTTAAAAAAAATAATGGGAACACCGTTCTTCAGCTGCTGAGGTAGAAAACCTCAGCTACTGTTCATCCGCCTTCCTTCTGTGAGCCCTGAATTCGCTCAGTTGCCATGTCTTCTGTTTCTACATGTGATCTATCCCCTCCATGTACCCTTCTTGCTTTCTGTTCTCATCTTTTCTTAATTGAAGACCAGCATTACCTCTGACCAGGTGTTGTAGACTGAATGTGTACCCTCAAAATTCGTACACTAGAATCCTAACATTTGGTGTGATGATATTAGGAGGTGGAGCTGATATTAGGAAAAGTGCTTAGATCACAGGGGTGGAGCTCCCGTAAATGGGATTAGTGCCCTTATAAAAGGGGCCCCAGGGAGCTCTCTTGACTTTTCTACAATGCAAGAGCAGAGCAAGAAGACAGCTGTCTATGAACCAGGAATTGAGTCTCATCAGACACCTGATCTGCTTGTGCCTTGATCTTGGTCTTCCTGCCTCTAGAACTGAGAATTAAACGGTCATTGTTTAAGCCCCCCAATCTTTGGTATTTTCTTATGGCAGCCCAAACTGACTAGGATAATAGTTGATAATGTCCTGCTACATCCTTCTGCCACCAAATCTTTCCCAGAGTTCTGATGATACCCTTCCCTATTCAAATATATCCATCATCTCCCATTTACATATAAAATAAAGTCCACCTCTGACATCAGGACTTGTAAAAGCCATGCCCAGCTCACATCGCTCAGCTGGCCTCTCGCCCTTCCTCCTCCTACCACTCTTGCTGGTCACCTTGGACTCTCATTGCTTGGGAAGATGCCCTCACTCCTCCCCAGAGCTTCCATGATTTACCATTGTAGTTTTTCTTCATTCTAGTCATTCAACATTCAAAAACGATGTGTTAGTGTTTTCTTCCAATCACTGTCCTAGAACTGAGGAAACAAAGGCGATAAGATACGGTTCTGGCTTTCAGAGTTCATTGTCTAGCGAAATGTGGGTAGTCACGTAAATGGATAGTTACAATTTAATATGATAGATGAGAGCTCAAAGTTGGAATGCTTGTCATACCCATTTCTGCTTGTGTGTACTTACTCATTCAGCTCTAGTTCACATGACACGTCATCTCTTCTTCCCTTCTCTTATTTCCAGGGCCCTTGCTCTGTGCTTTACTTGTCTTTAATACTTTCTGTCATACTTTAAGTGCCTGGGTTTTCATGTCTTCTTTTTGTCAATTAGACTTTAAGCTTCTCGCAAACAATATCTACTCCATATTAAGTTTTACGTTCCCCACAGTACCGAATATTATAGCCTTTCATCTAGTTCTCTTGAATGTGCTGATAAAAGTAATTCCTAAATTTGTGGGACCACAGATTTAGACAGTGGACCCTTAATAAAACTGCTTCCTATAAATAGGAATGAAAACCTTTGTGATTTTATCAGGTTTAAGCTTACAAATTTAGTGAAACAAAAGCCCGATTAGAGGTTTAGGAGGATACATTTCAAAATTAATTCTAGAGGTTGAACATTACATACAAAGACCGTACATGAAACACTAATTATTACTAATATGTTCTAAGCATTTAAAAATAGATTTGCTTATGATACTCTGTGAAGTGCTTCTGGAGAGTATATAAAAAAACCAGAGACTCTGGAGGCAAAGTCATATTCATTAAACATAAAAAAACAGGAAATATAACTTTTAACAAATATTTCTAACATTAAAGAAATATAAGCCCCAGGAGCTTTTGTGGTTTTACTTGTAAATGTTATTCATTTTTTATTTTAAATTAGAATTTCCTTTTATAAAATCCTTTGCAACAGGGGAAAAGGTTAATCTATACTCTAGGAAAGAAATATAAAATTATTGTTTATTACTAGTTTCATTGATACTATAATAATTGTAAAGATAAACACAGTGAATTGGCACAATGTTTTTGCAGAGAGACTGAGCATTTATTCACATATTTCCATTTTGTTTAAATTACTGACATGACCTCTCATTACAGCTCAGCCAAGTGACTTATGTCACTGCCATACTTTCCATAAATTTGTCTTGAATCTCTTTTGCAGCCCAAAGAAAAAGGGACATATATACAGTTGACCTTGAACAACATGGGTTTAAACTGTGTGGGTCTCCTTATGCAGGGACTTTTTTCAATAAACACAGTATAGTACCGTAAGTGCATTTCTTTACTTTATGATTTTCTTAAGAACATTTTCTTTTCTCTAGCTTCCAGTATAGTTAAGAATACTGTGTATAATACATATAGCACACAAAACATGTGTTAATTGACTATTTATATTATCACTAAGGCCCTCATCAACAGTAGCTTATGAGCAATTACTTTTGGGTGGAGATGAAAGTAACATACAGATATTTGACTGCACAGGGGTCAGCAGCCTGCATCATTCAATGGTCAGCTGTAGGCAATGTCATAACACACAAGGTTATTGTGTGTTAAATCAAGAAATTCAGAAATTATAGAAAAATATTTAAACATGTGGAAAACATCATCCATAATCTTACTGTAGAAAAAGATTAAAAATATTGGCATGATGGGGGCGCCTGGGTGGCTCAGTGGGTTGAAGCCTCTGCCTTCGGCTCAGGTCATGATCCCAGAGTCCTGGGATCGAGCCCTGCATTGGGGTCTCTGTTCCATGGGGAGCCTGCTTCCTCCTCTCTCTCTGCCTGCCTCTCTGCCTACTTGTGATCTCTGTCTGTCAAATATATAAATAAATAAAATCTTAAAAAAATATATTGGCATGATGATTTTGATCTTACTTCCCTGTAGTCTTTTCTTCCTTCAATATTTATTGGCAGTTTAGCTATTGCATAGAATACTAAGAGACATGATGTCTAGAATATGGTGTAAAGAAACCATACACGGTCCCTCATGGGTTCTTCTCTCTCACCTCCTCAAACCTGATGATGTTCTTCAGGCTGCTGTGTTCAACAAACATCTATTAAGAACAATCTATATGCTAGATTCTCTGTTGATCTCTAGATCCAGAGTAATACAGCAATATCCCTGGGTTCAAAAATCTTGAAGAACTGTCAAGAATCAAATGCTATGGCAGGTGCTTGGCCAGAATATGGTAGAGCAGGGACACAGAGGAAGAAGTGGTCAGATATTCTTATTCCAGATCATCTTCTGGCCTCAAATGATATGAGCAATCTCATCTCTTTTCCTAACTTCAAAACTGTTTTGTCAACATTTACTTTCTACTTGAGCCAACATTAGTGTCCCTGAGAGAGGAACAAATTACGGACAATAATCTCGGTTAAAATACGCTGATCCTAGAATTTCAGGCCAGTTTTTTCCTTTTATCTTTGTCACATGACACTATTTTATTAGAGTGCTATTTTTCTCTCCCTAATATTTATGAGATGAAGTCAATGAACAGAGCAATTTGAGTTATTGGGTAGCAATTATGTTCAAATAAAATGTATTAAAAAAAAAGAAATTGGGGGGGGGTTATTTCTGAAGGTAACATGCTCATAGACTATAACCTCCCCATGCTCAAGGCTATAGGTATTCAATGAACTCAAACTCCAATCTCAGGTGCTGGAAACACACAGATGCTTCTTATTCATGAATTGTACTTCTTAGGAACTACATGCAGTTCTTCCCTTGACAGAATGTTTGCCACACCATGCATCATTCTTTTTCCTTTGCCATTCTTATGAGAAGAAGGATCACAATCTTTAGGGCATGTACAATGCCTTGTTCTCCATGGGCTCCTTGTACATCCCTAATCCCATATTAAGTGCCCAGTACTCATTATGTGTTTGTGGACTTGAGTTCCACCATCCTACAGCATATCTGTACTTATTGAATATAATCCAAAGCTAAATTTTGGCAATGAAAATCCAAGCATGTAACTGAAACCATTTAAGTTTGAATCACTGCAATATGACTTTTTCAGTCACTTGAAGATGGAGGTTGTGCCCTGCTCATTTTCACGTTCCCCCTGACTAAAATATTGCCAAGCACAGTGCACACTTACTTAGCGCTCGTTGAACTAAATTAAACAGAATGGCATTTCCTTTGCTGACTTGTAAAAAACACCATTACTATCCGTGTACGCTTTTACCTCCTATAACCATCTACAACTCTACACTGTTTAAGTTCCTATTTTTAGAAGAAGGCAAACCCAGTCACTATGGAATCATTTCCTCAATTTCCCCATTTAAACTATTAGATGATTTCCTCATATGCCTTGTTCTCACCATCAGCATAAGTCTTGTCTTGTTACCATTCTTGACATTGGAGTTTTAAATCATTTATTTTAAAGGGGATGAAATATTCACCTGGATAGGATTATTTCTGGATATGAAGAAGACCTTCACAGAAGAGAGAGTTAACCTCTCCCCACAACTGCAAACATAAACATCTCTCAGCCTGAACTTAGCTGAAAGCCTCATTGATGAGCTTTAAGGGAATTTTAAAACTTGGTATAATGAAATCACACCCCTGAGTTTTGCAGGAACGATTGCTGCACTATAATATGTATTGTACTTAAATCTTTAGATTAAAGATCTATTTTTATTTTTATTTTGTTATCAATTATGCATCCAGAAAAGAAATTCTATTACTAATGGAACCATTGAAATAGATACCTAGAGGAGTGAATGGATCACTTTATTTCTTGTCAGCTTCTATATTAGGCTTCCCAAAGCCCATTTGAGTATTTATCTACTATTGTTATTGTTGTAGAGTAGTGTACCTGGGGGAAATCTATAAGAGGAATGAATAGGCCTGAATTTTATATCAGATTCTGCCTTTTTCTTGCTGTATATTTTTAGGCAAGTAGCTTTATACCAGTAACTAGTCAGTGCCACAATAGGAAAAGACCTCACTTTGATTTTTATATCACTAATTTTTAAAGCAAAACACATCAGGTTCTCTTAAATATGGGCACAATTTTGTTTTTGTGTGAACTATTGGCATGGACATTATCACCCCCTTTTGTAGACAAGAAAATTGAGGTTTCCTATTTACCCAAGGCTTAAAGATTTAATGACAGAGCTGGTATTAATGATTGGCCATGGAACATTTGTAGTCAAGGTACTTCTCTCTCATTTTGTAATGAGCAACTGGACGTGCGGGAGCAGAGGTAATACCTAACTTCTGGCAGGAGTCAAGATCTAATTTCTAAAGTAAAATTTCAGCTCCTGCTAAAGCAAATCAATGGAAGGAAGAGAACTTTAAGAGAATAGTTCTTAAAGTGGGATCCCTAGACCAACAGCATCACCATCACCTAGCAACTGGTTAAAATTGCCAGTTATCTTTCTCTACCCCAGGTCCACTGAATCAGAAACTCCAGGGAGAGTGGCCCAGCAAACTGAGATGTACTAAACCTTCTAGGTGTTTCTGATGCATGCCCATGTTTGAGAAGCACTGCTAGACTTAGGAAAGCATCTTAGATCCTGAGAAAGTGTGAAAGTCCTTTGGAATTTCCTGTTCCCAAGCCTGTGGCAACCAGGATTGAAGTTGGATATGGTGGACATTACCACCCACAGGCCCACAGCCAGGCCAATAGCAAGCTGGGAACCTCTGTGTGGCAGCAGCCAGCTGGGAGCTCTGAGCCCATCACAGAACAACAAGCCTTTCTGAGAAATCTGGGTTGTATACCTCGCCCTTCCCAGCTCAAATATAGAGATGACACTATAACCACAGAGTGTCAAGTTTGGGTTGGGAGCTATCTGGGATCCCATCTTTCTCATCTGTATATCCTAGAGCCAAGAAAGGGGTCTGCTTTGACTAGGATTTTCAGTATATGTGGTGGTAAATGCATTCTAGTCCGAGTTCAGCAGTGTGACCTTGATCAATTAATTATGTTACATATCTTTGAGTTTGATTTCTCAAACTGTAAAGTGGGTATAAGGATAATATATGCTCTCAGAGTACTTCCTAGTTTTAAATTAAAAGGTGTCTTTGAAGCCACTTTCTGAGTCATAAAGTACTTTACAAACATAAGATCTAAATGAGGAGATGCCATGAGTTCCTATATCTCAAATAAGGCCATATGGTAACATTTTTGTGGTTTTCAAAGAAGTGCTGTTTGTTGGTTAACATTCTTCTACTTAATAAAATAGTATTCTTAATAATGACAATATTTAGAAATATTCTCATAAAGCTATTTTCATTTTGACTTAAAAGAAGAATTCAGGGTCACCTGGGTGGTTCAATCTGTTAAGTGTCTGCCTTTGGCTCATGTTATAATCTCCAGGTCCTGAGATCGAGCCCTGTGTTTGGCTCCCTGCTCAGCAGAGTCTGCTTCTCCCACCTCCCCCAACTTGCTCTCTCTCTCTCTGACTCACTCTCTCAAATAAATCCATTTGAAGAAAATGCAGGGGCAGTTGGGTGGCACTGTCTGTTAAGTATCCGACTCTTGGTTTTGGCTCAGGTCATGATGTCACGGTTGTGAGATCAAGCCCACCATCAGGCTGTGGAGTCTGCTTAAGATTTTCTCTTCCTCTGTCTCCCCTCCCCCCATAAATAGATAAATCTAAAAAAAATGCAGCTTAATATTTTTCTATTTCTTAAATTGACACCATGCTGAAAGGCTCATTCAGGATTTTTTAAGACAATTTGAACTGAGAATGAAAGATTCTTTTAGCTGCTGTGTGTGAGTATTTAGGACAGAGGGGTTGACATTTTGCTTATTGCCACCATGGATAGCTGACAGATAAAAGGGGCAAATCTTCAGGAGTACTTGAGTCCAAAGGAAAGGAGTGGCCAGGAAAAGATATCCAAGAAAGATAGACATCAAACAAACAAACAAAAACCTTGAAGGGAAGATTCTATGTTTGTATTCATAACAGAGATGGGCAACCCTTGAGTGTTCCATGGATATAATCTGAGCACAGTGCTAAAAATTAGGGTAATATGAATGACAGCTTTCTTCTTGCTCTTCTTTACTAGAAACTGAGAAAAATGTGTCCAGTAGAAAAAAAAAAAAAAAAAAGGAGAGCGAGAAAGAAATCAGTAAAGAAGCCAGAAAGTTCATGTCTGAAAGACAGGTTAAACTCAGTAACTAGGTGACAAATATGAGAGAGCAAAAGGTTGATTATTAATTGAAGTTCTGAAAGAAATATTTCTATTATTAAGTATGAGTGGGAAATACTGGTTTAAATAAACTTACAGGACTGTTTCCTGTAGGATTATTCACAGTCTTCATTTGGTGGCTCTTTGAGATAGAGCTCTAGAATGTAGAGCCTTTTAGACTCACTTGACCATGAATGTTCTCTTTTTAATGGAACACTTTGGCAAAATAGTGTCACACAGAACACTGTAAATACTATGCAACACCAGTGAACAGGACATAAGACCAGAGCTTTTGTCAGGTGAGGGTGGTTTCAAAGTTTCTGAGGTTTACTTCCAAGTTCTTTTCAGTTCTAAAATTCTGCAGACCTAAACAAGGTCCCCTCATCTCCCAGTCCAGAAAACTTTCAAGTGATCAGGGGAATACTTTGAGACCATTGTGTACAATGATGCAGAAATCCATGGCATGCTTTTCCCCACTATTTTCTCAAGGTATTAAAATGACTCTAAAGAAGAAAGGTGTTAAAACTATAGCATTGGTGGGGCACCTGGGTGGCTCAGTGGGTTAAAGCCTCTGCCTTTGGCGCAGGTCATGATCCCAAGGTCCTGGGATCAAGCCCCACATTGGGCTCTCTGCTCAGCAGGGAGCCTGCTTTCCTTCCTCTTTCTCTGCCTGCCTCTTTGCCTACTTGTGATCTTTGTCTGTCAAATAAATAAATAAAATCTTAAAAAAACAAAAACAAAAACAAAAAAACCTATAGCATTGGTGTCGGGTGGCTCAGTGGGTTAAAGCCTCTGCCTTCGGCTCAGGTCATGATCCCAGGGTCCTGGAATTGAGTCCCACATCGGGCTCTCGGCTTAGCAGGGAGCCTGCTTCCTCCTCTCTCTCTCTGTCTGCCTCTCTGCCTACTTGTGATCTCTATCTGTCAAATAAATAAATAAAATCTTAAAAAAAAAAAAAAACTATAGCATTTGCTTGCAAAAAACTTTCATATTAAAAGGAGAATCTACATGTAAATACAAGCCATGAATACAAATGACCTGTAGGAAAAAAGACCACAATCCTTAGGATGTCTAAGGAGCCTCGGGATTTGTTCTCAACCTTCTTTTTCCAGCTTCACTTTCTCCCATTTCCTTGCACACAGAGCAGAAATGACAAACATGCCTCTGACTTTCAACAATAAGCATCTGCTTGGAGCACACTTCTCCACCTTCTCCCAGCAGCTGAACTCAACTCTAAAACCCAGCTCTCAAGTCACTTTCTCTGGAAGACCTGACCCCACCTGTTGGGAGTCAGCTCATTTCTTCCCAATTCCGCCATGGCACGACAGACATATTTCTATTAAAGCTCTTGTTACCTTTCATTGTGAGTATTTATTAATGTGTCTCTTTTCCAACCCCTTATTAGAGGGTTGTACATCTCTGTATCTTTGGTGTTCTGAGAAATAGTATGGATGAATAAATAAAATATGGTTACCCCTTATGGAAGTTTTGAGAGAGGATGTTTAAACTCATAGATGCTTAGTATCATAAGAATAAAACTTACAGATTCCAGATTGAATTTTAAGCATGTGTAAACAAACAAACAAACATCTATATTTACATATTATATTCATTTAACATATGTATTTTTGTATTCATACTTACATATATTTATATATCTACTCAGGTGACTACTTAGTTTCTTCAACCAATGAAATGGGATGAGTATGAGTTTATGCCCTTTTCATGGAAATATTAAGATTAAAGAGTTGAAGTCAATAAAATGCATTGAGATCCTCAACTAAAGAACTTAGATAATTACAATCCATATTATTATTAACAATAGCTATTATTATTGTAAATTATGATGTACCTGTAATAATAGGCAAGAGTGATTTATGGGGCTATAATAATTCTTACAAGGTATCCTGAGGAGTCATAAAAACCACAAGAGTAAAGCTTGAGTGGTTGTGATCATATGCACCTAAGATAGAATTATTACCTCATAATTCAAAATCCCTATGCCTTTTATTCTCTCTAGTTACAACCCACCCAAGGGATTAAGTTGGCTCTTCAAGCCCTAGCCAATCCAATTTAATTGGCAAGCTCTAAGTCTGTGTGACTGACTCTATTATTGCTTCACATAATCATAGAGTCTCAGAATATTTGAGTTGAGAAGGACCTCTAGAGATCCTCGAATCCCATGGCTTTCAACCCTGGCTGTGCATTAGTATCACCAGGGCAGCTTTAAAAATTACCAATGCCTAAGTTGTCATTAGCCAGCATAAAAAGGGGCTCAAATGTTGGGGCACAGCCATCAGTGTTTTTTAGAGTCCACACTGAACTATAATGTGAGAATCCCTGATTTAGTCCAGCCCCCTCTGTTACAGATGAACACAGATCAAGCGAGATGATGAGAGTGGACAAGATTCAAATGGCTGGTTGTCAGAACCAGGTTTGGATCTAATTCTCATGATACCCATGGTTTTCTCATTATACTAGAGATGGCAATGAATGTTCAGCTCGTGTGCCCACTCTGATTGATTAGTAGTGGTTTCCTGGCATGCTGGGATGAGAAGGTTCCTGCAGCTGCATTTGGCTTGGCAGGAAGAATGTATTGAGTGGTAGAAATGACTGTCATGGAGGTAGGACCCAGTGACAGTGTCAAGGGTTTGTCATCCCTGTACACTGTGCTGCAGATTTTCAACATCTCCATCCACTTATTGTAATATATTTTATTCTTAGAGCTTTTCTATTTAGTGAAGCAGAATATAGAGGTACCTGTCTTTAGCATGTTGTGCTTAAATATTAAACTAAATATTGATAGGAGACGGCATCTATAAGGGAGAAGCAGACATCCTATTTTTTTTTTTTTTGACCAGTATATGACCATCCTGAGTACCTATAACAAATCCTAGGTTGGTATATGTATGTGTGTGTATATATATATATACATATATATATGTGTGTGTGTGTGTGTGTGTGTGTGTGTGTGTGTATGTGTGTGTGTGTATACATATATATATTTCTTTCAGTCTGTGGGTTTTAGCTCATTGTCATGGTGGACCAAAATATTTCTAGTATTGATAGAAATAGGTCTTGTCATAAAAATTTTGACTTAACACCAGGATGTTGGAAGCTTTTTAATGGTCCTTTAAAGCATTCTCAATCTCCTTGTGACAAAGAACATTAAAAAAAAAAAATACCTTCTAATTTCTTGTGGATTGATATTTCAGTAAAACATGATACAAATGATTACAAGAAAAATTAAAGAACCTGAAGATATCCAAATTCAAGAGGCAAGCTTTATTTATTTATTTATTATTTGTCAAAGAGATCGAGAGAGAGCACAAGCAGGCCAAGTGGCAGGCAGAGAGAGGAAGAAAGCAGGCTCCCCACTGAGCAAGGAGCCAGATGCGGGACTCAATCCCAGAACCCTGGGATCATGACCTGAGCCGAAGGCAGCGGCTTAACCAACTGAGCCACCCAGGCATCCCCAAGCTTTACTTTTTTAAGTAACTGTAAGCAACAGACAATTGGTTTTTCCATTGCTAGGCTAGTTGCCAAATGCTTTCTCTCAGTTTTATTTCTTATCCTAACACAGGTTAGAAACTGTTCCTAGACCAGCACTGGTCTATGGACCACACTCTAAGCAGCACTTCTCCAGAGCTTGTTTTGTTTCTATTGCAGCTGTGGACAGGTGACTGTCTGACTATCCTCATGTCTTAAGTGTTGGAGGATTACTGGTATCTAGAACACAAAATTAATATGTGTTGATTACTGACGTTCTATGATACATACAGTCTATCCAAAAATCCTAGACTTCTAAGAACTTTAAATATACACTTGAAAATAAAATGTTATATATGCATAGTCACTTAAGATGGTTGATGATCATTATTTTACTTTTGTATGAAGAGATACATACAGCACTTGACACAGACTAAAGAAGACAACTCACATAAAAGTCAGCCATCTGGGGTGCTGAACCACCGTGTTCTATAGTCTGAGCTTGAGAGGGTTGCTTGTCATCTAGGAAATGCAATGGTTTATCTCGGGGGGACAGTAAACTTTTCTATAAATGTCTATAGTCTGTCTCTCTTTTTATAGAAATGTGTGATGGATTTGGCTCACAAACCCCCGAAAACCCCAGAATATCTTCTGTTGAAAAGACAAATATCCTTTTTTTTTTTTTTGATTCAACAGTGTTGGTATTATTTATCCATTGCCATGTAACAAATTATCCCCAAACTTAGTTAAAGCAACATTCATTATCTTACAGGTCTATGGGACACAAATCCAAGGCCATTAGCTGGGTGTCTCTGTTTCTAGTCTCATGAGATTTAGGGAGGTTGATAGCTGGGGCTGCTGTTCCATCTGAAGGCTTGACTGGTTGGGAGGATCTACTTCTAAGCTTGCTTATGCCGTTTGGGGCAGGCTTGGGTTTCTCATCACGTGGACCTTCCATGAGGCTGCCTCATGATGTGGCAGCTCATTTCTCCCTGAGTGATCTGAGACAGTGACAGATATTGAGCAAGACAGAAGCCACAGTTCTTATTACCTCATCTCAGAAAGAAGGTCCTGTCATTTGTTGTAGAAGTTGTCAATCAGTCCAGCCCATAACAACGGGAAGGAATTACATGGGGATTTGAGTACCAGAAGGCAGTGTTCACTGGAGGTCATCCTAGACTCCATCTACCCTGGTAGCCAAGTCACTTTTCATTAGTTCCTATGGGATACACATCTCTCAGTTATGTTCCTATGGGATATGCATTCCTATAGGATGCTCTCAGTTATGTATCCTATGGGATATACATCTCTCAGTTCTGATGCAGGTCTCCATCCCAGGACTCTGGGATCATGAACTGAGCCAAAGGCAGATGCTTAACTGACTGAGTCACCCAGGGGCCCCTCAGTTATGATTTTAAAATATTCTGTTTTTTCTATAGACTTATTATGTAGTTATTAAAATTAATGCCATGATATAATCCAAAGATAAATTTGAAAAACACATTGTTAGTTTTTATTTTTTGATAGCCAGTTGTTTAACAACAATAACAACAACAACAAAAAACAAAAAAAGATTTCCCAATAAAAATAAAATGTGAGAAATTATTTCTCTATTCAGTAGGCTGAAGAGATGTTCCTGGAAGTGACAACAAAACACATTGACAAATCAGACTTTGAAATAGTTTTAAAACCACTATTTAGCTCTAGTGTCTTGAAATGGTTTTATATGTTTTCCTTATATAATCTACTTTCATCCTTATAGCAACTATCTGAGGTAATTCAACTTGATCCCCATTTTATAGATAGGTAAATCAAGGCAGGCAGAGGTTAAGTAGCTTAGCTTAAATTATTGCACTAATGGTGATGGGGCCAGGATTCAGATGTGGTGTTCTTACTATCTTTGAGACATGAACATAGCCTCATAATCTTAGTATAAATTGAAGATCGGGAATAGTGTTTATAGGAAGTCAATGTACTCACTAGTTAGAATGTCCAAATAGGGACTTTTGTGAAACTATTTCAAGATGGACATTGATCCCTGTGAGGGATGAAAAAGTACAAAATACTCAAAACTTTAATATTATTGGTTTTCTATTAAATGTCATGGAAAAAAAACAAAAGTCAATGTGAATTTATGTCTCCATTTTCAAAGGTGCTTTCCCTGGAAGGTGCCTACTTTGTCCATGATTCTGAATCTATAACCCTTCTATAGATCTGACTCATTGATTGTTATAGTCCCAAGAGAATTCTGTTTGTGTAAAGCAAGGAGAATTCCAGGAGCTAATGTGCCCTGAAAATGCACAGTCTTATTTCTAATGTTAATAAACAGTTTATGAAACTATGTTATAAAGTTATATAGTTATATCGTTATAAGAGATGGGGTCCTCACCTTCCAGTGAGGTGGGTTAATTCCGTGAGTGGGCTGCTCAAATGTGGAGGAAATACAGATGCCATAAAGGAAAGAAAGAAACAGGAAGCTCAGGGTGACACACATGACATTTGGTTTCATTGGAATCTTCCCTGCCTGATGGAAGTAGGCTGATGCTCAGCCCTTCTGATTCTTTTTATCCTGCCTGCCCAGAACCAATGCTATGGAAAGGACATTAACCCACAGTCCGGTTCTCTGAGTCACAGTTATAGCAGCTAAGGCACATGAAAATGTTCAGAATCATAAATGGTCAGGATGAGAACCCAGGCCTCCCACCTCCTCAGAATGGCCTCTTTTTCAAATTAGTGTCTAATTTCCTGTACTCATTGAATTGGTTGTGTGATAAATTCAGCAATTTGCTTTTGATGCCATATAATCACAGTTCCCCAAGTATCTGTTTTCCAGGTGCCCAAAGAGGTGTGCCCTAACAGTGGAGGTGCCCAGAAGAAGACAAATGAAAGAGTCCAGTCTGGGCAGGGCGATTATGGGCACTCCCTAGCTGCTAAATGAAAACACTATCTACCCAGGCCCTCTTTGTGTATCCACTTCTTGCCACAGACCTTTCATTTCTTTCCTAATGGCTTTTGCACAGTAAGAAGTACACTCATCAATAATGTACATTTTTCAGGCATAGTAAAAATGTTTGTGAAAGGCTATTAACGCAAAACCAAAATGCCCACATTGCAAACACTAATCCCCCATTTCTTTTAACTTTTTTTTTGCTTGAAAGTACTTAAACCTGAGTCTACATTAAAAAAAAAAAAAAAAAAAAAAAAAAACCCAGGAGAGGAAAGGTCAGTTGAAGGACTAGCAAAAACGCACCCATTTGAAAGCCTTAGATGTTCAGGAATTTGGCCAATAGATAATATTGGTTTCTTTAATTTTAAAAATCATGCAGCTAATTTCATTTAGAACTGTTATGCAGGGTGATAAAAATACTCGTGAACTGAGATCCAACGTGAAAAGTTCTCAAAGAGTCCATTTTTACTGTGGAGTTATAAAGCCCAGGAAAAGTAGGGTGTATAATGGGAAAAGTGACAGACCCTTGACACGACAGTGGGGATGGTACCATTATAATGAGAGAAACTATTGCTTGGAACCAGAACAGCTATATTCTTCTCTCAGCTTCCACAGTCCCCACACCCCTGGAGTACCATTCGAGACAGTGATGAACTGTGGTCTCAATTCCCTTATTAGCTGTAAGACCTAAAAATTATATGTGCAATTAAAAGGCAAAATGCTGATATTACTCATAGGAAGCCCTTTGTACATTAGCAAGGTACAAAAGTCTGCTGACACTTTGCAACAGAGATAGTCAGCAGGGCAGAAGATTAATAGAGCCTCATAAATTTGCAGGGTGAATACAGTGGATGGGGCAGAATAAGCATGTTGTGTTAGAGATAAATAAAGGGCATGGTCAGCTTGACAAAACATTTAACAAGGAACACAACCAGTCCTTCCACACGATTTGCTTGGCTGGCATTAGTCTGTTTTATATAACTACACATAATTATCCCACAGCAGTTGCTGTACATGTCACAAAGGCCTCCAGCATGACCACGAGAAGGGGCCCTGGGAAAGCCACCAATTCTGATGGGTTACACATTATGTCACGCTGCCCCATCCAGTCGCTTTTCTCATTCAAAGGCCTTGACAGCAACTGTGGCATCATGCTCCTAGAGCCACTGTTCTTCTGGGGTTAATGGGCTGCAGCCTTGTTTCTTCGCACACGAATCACTTGAATGAAAACAAGGGAGAGTACTAAAATTCCAAAGCTAAACAGTTCAGGGGAGACCCTGGAAAGCTACTTGTCATGATTATTTCTGGAATTTCTGTGATAAGAGCTGGTTTCATTTTTAAAACCAGACATGTCTAATGAGCTAATTAAATTGAGCTCTAGCCGTTCTTTTTGTATGATTGCCAGCTTATGAAATGCAATTTGTTTTTGTATATGTTCATTAGATATAGGGGAACCTCAAAGGACTTCGAATTTACTTTTTCTCTGAAATGATTCCCAAGGGAAGAAGCTTATTTTAATGCCAATATTTGAAAAGCGATATGAAAATTCCTCTTGGGAGTAACCTGCCTGGCAAGGATTTTGTTGTTTCCTGGTTTCAGTAGAGCTTGTCTCCTCCCAAACTGTGGACGGAGTATTCACTGAACAAAAACCTATACCCTGACTATGTGTTATGCTCGCCAAGCATGCAGCAAGGTCCAGTGCTATGTGGAATATGAGGTAACATGAGCCACAAAGGGATTGAGCTTTGTGAAGTAGCTAGTTGGGTCTGGGGTCATGTGGAGATACACCTGTCAAAACCAGCCTAAGACTTGCCCATGTGAGAAGACGGCCCCGAGGACTAGGAGATCACCAGGGATCTGTGCAGAGGCTGGTCTGTCTAAAGCAGAACACTACTCAAGTTTTAAGGAAATGATTTTAGGGAACTTGGTTTCCTACCAACCTCTCATTCATTTGTGTTCTGAACCCTATATTGGAAGAGGAATCTGGTTGAAGAGAAGCTACCATGGTAGTACTGTCCAAAAGCTTCCAGTGTAAGGACTATTCAAGAAACTTGTTAATTCTGCAGAATTTTGGCTCTTCCACCTAGAGATTATGACTCAGCATGATTAGGATGGGTCAAGAAATCTGTATTTTTTTAAGATTTCATTTATTTATTTGGCAGATGGAGATCACAAGTAGGCAGAGAAGCAGGCAGAGAGAAAGAGGAGGAAGCTGACTCCCTGCTGAGCAGAGAGCCCAATGCGGGGCTCGATCCCAGGACCCTGGAATCATGACCTGAGCCGAAGGCAGAGGCTTTAACCCACTGACCCACCCAGGTGCCCAAGAAATCTGTATTTTTAATAACATGATAATAATGATGTTGGTTGGCAGTCGTGGGCATCCTGCGATAGGTTGTTAGGAAGGCTGGCAGGCATTGGGGGAATTCTGAGGGGCTCGAAATCTTTTTGTTTCCTCTGATGGAGCTGGCAGACCTAGACAAATGGTGGTTCTCCCTGGGGGTCGGTTTGCTTTCCCCTTTGGGTTTAGTAAGCCCCAGCTTACTTTAAGATTTGTGTATGAGAAATAGCAGGTTCTTTCTCCTCTCTCTGGAAGGATATTATGGGACTTCACCCTGGGGAGGACAGCACTGTCCATTCCAAGGAAAAAACCCTACATACATGCTTTAAGGCTATGATTTGTAGGAGTTAGTCCTCTGTCTAAATTTAGGAGTTATATGAAAGTCCCAACATTAGATAATTTGATTTAAGTATAAAAATGAGGAGGCTAAAAGGCCAAGGAAGAAATAGACTCTGATTTGAAGAAGTATTTACCTATTGAATAAGATCATATTGTTTATGGTATGGTCCCTCAACAAAAAGAATTTTAGAAAAGGGGAATCCAGATATGGAAGTCCAGTGGTACATTTCTTCAGCCCTGAGTGCATCTTTTATAGTTCAGCAGACAAACTTTCCAGACCTTCTTTTGTGGTGGCAGAGAATTATTAGCCATACAAGGCTCCCTGCTTAGAGATTCATCCTTAGACATACTCATAAACATCCCCACCAGTTACCTGAGGGTTGCTTTTCATAACATGGTTTTCTTGACCACGGTGGTCTAATAAAGTAGCAAACACTTGGTTTTGTTTCTACCTCATATTTGTTTGTCCTTTTTTCTCCAAGGTGTGTTGGCCCTGGGAGTAATCTGCTTAAATTTCTGGTCTTTGGACTATGTCCTCTGGATGGGCAGATTAAGGGTGTGGATTTAGGAAGTGTGGCTACATAAATGTCAATGAGAACCCTCTAGGTGATCTTGGGTTGAAAATTCACCTTGGTGCCCTACTTAACAAGAGCTATACTCTCATCTCAAACCTCCATGTTCTGAAATTAGTAAACAAGACTGCATTATTTGAAAGCCTTTTTCTTCCCTCTCTTTTAAATTTATGAATTAAATAATGCACCCTCACTAAGGGAATAGGCTTGCCACAGACTTATTGCAAGTAACGTTAAGGAACCGCAGCCATTCACATGTTTAAATAAGGTCGCTAATCAGACTGAACATTGTTCACTGTGTCCTGGATCCTCCTGGCAAAAGCCTCATCTAAAAATAACATGACATTCCATTTATAGGAGACTGGGCACTTGCTACTTCAAGATGAATGGCATTTCAAGATTCAAGTCCCTTGTTAACCCTCGTAATCTGCTGCAAATATAACCCTTTTGACCAAGTATTTGGAAGGAATAAAAATAAATCTCTCTTGACATTCAACCCCATAGAGATTAGGAACGTTTCCCTCACTCTATTTCTGTCTCTCTTGTGCACACACATACATGTACATATTGTAAATAGACTAAAACTACTTTTAATCAATAAATAGGGTTAAAGGTGGTGGGAAAAGTCAATAAAATTTGAGAAATTTAATGAACAAATAGAAGGAAATTATATATCTTGTACCATATGTCATGAAGTCTGAGCATTATTTAGGCTTTAAAGAATAAAAGGATTATTAGATCAAAGCTTTCTTTTGTCATTGAGATCTGAAAGAGGTGAGTTTCATTATTAACAATTATAAGTGAATAATCTAAAAATAATGGAATTTCATGCTTGGAACTGACCTTATAGAACAATTATCTCTCCTACCATTACTATGAAGACACCTTCTAAAACAAACCCCCAAAGTAGGTAACCCAACTTCTTTTGGGGCATCTCTAGTGATAGGGAATTCACAAAACAGCCCCCATATTGTTAACAAGTTTTGCCACAAATTCTTTCTTAGACAGGAGGGGTTTTGCATCAAATCCTTAGATTTGGAAAGATTATTATCTGGAATTATGAAACCTGCTTCTTTTGGTTGAGAGCAAGGTCTCGTGTGGTTGAGCACATGAAGGAATTATTCTTCCAAAGGGATGGACTTGGGAACTCATTTGACCATATTTGGATATTGAGCAGTCTTCTTTAACTCTTCAGCTTCCTCAAGCTATCTCTCTCCCCCTCCCAGCCCTTTGCACTTTATAAGTAACAGATGTCTAACTTGATATTATAATTATTCCTGATATGTGTATTTCCTTCAATATGATTCTTTAATGTAAGAACTGCAACTTGTTTACTACAGAATCTAACATAGTCATATATTCATTTAACCAAAAATTACTGAACACATCCTTAGGCTCTGAGGTCATAAAGAAAAGTAGATCCTGCCCTCAAGGACTTTATCTTCTAATGGAGGAACCAATCAAGTAAATAGATTATTATACTATAATGTAGTAAAGACTGTGATGGCATGATCTACAGGTATGAGTGGGGATGTGGAGAAATACTCATATAAATGTAAATGTAAATTAAATTCCATGGTGTTTTTTTTTTGAAGATGGACAAGACTAGATCACGTTTGATCACAGAATCCTTTTAATTTGGTCCCCTTATTAATGTCTTGCAGGGAATATCCCTCAGCATGCAGTCAGGAGATGAAGGGCTAGAAGAGCAGGCAGAGTCCTGGAAATTAGGTATTTTTCTATCCTTCAAATTTAACCCAAATCTGTCAGCTATTATTAAATGATTTTTTGCAGGGAAATAATGAGATAACTTTTGTACTTTCTGAAATAATATATTGAGAGCTGAACTGAGAGTTGGTATTATTTGGGAGAGAAGCAAGCAGCCCTGAACTAAGGTGCTAAAGTGAGAATGGCTGGGAGGGAAAAAGTAGGAGAGATATTTAGGGGGAAGCCTTGGACTTCAGTAACTGAGTAAATGTGTGAGGATGACTAGTGAGGGGGAGGCATGGCTAGTGTTCTCATTGGAGGAACTGGGAGGATACAAGTGGTGTGAGCTGAAGTAGAGGCATGTTTGTAGGAGGTGAGCTGACAAATTCAGGTTTGGGTCTGCTGAGTCTAAGTTATGTGTGTGTTGCCTAGGTAGAGAAGCCAGGCAAGCAGTTGAATAAATGTGCTCTACAGAATGGTTTAGTAAACCATTTCCATAAACCATTTCCATTTTGGAAATCCAAAGTGGCAGTTGAAACCATGGGTTTGGATGAAGTCACTGAAAGCGAAGTGTTCCAGGGGAACAAACAAACAAAAGAAGGATAGGGCTGAGAACAAAGAACTAGGGAAGTAAGGTTTAAACAGAAAGTGGAGAAAGAATTACTTAATGTTGAACACCAGCAAGGTAGGAGTGAAATTGGCAAATAATAATGTCATGGAAGTTTTAATGGACGCACAAATTTAGGAATTACTGCTTGTTTGTCCCATAGCTCCTTTCAAGGTGATTGTCTCTCAGAGCTCCCTGCTGAGGAAAGCGGCCCTACACAGTTCATCATCAAGATAAATAGATAAGTATGAACCCAAGTTCAGCCAATTTCTAGGTCAGCCTAAGCTCTGAAAGGAAGTCCTTTGTAAGAACCTTACTCAAATGGATAAGTAATGACCTAATGGTAGGAAGGATTCTCTTTACCAGGAATCTGGGGTTATAGAGAGAAAAGTAGTAGCAGGTATTGGTATGGTTTGAATTGTGTCTCTCCAACCACTCCCCCCACTCATATGTTGAAGTTCTAAACCTCAGTACCTTAGAATGTGACCTCATCTGGAAATAGAGTTATTGCAAATGTAATTAATTAGGGTGAGGGCATATCAAAGTAGGGCTCCTAATCCAATATGACTGGTGGCTTTATGAGAAGGGGGATTTGGATATAGATACCATTTTAGGATGAAGGGAGATATTGAGGTGTTGCTTCCACAAGCCAAGGAGCATCCAAAGATTGGCAGCAAACCACCAGAAGCTAGGGAGAAGGCATGGAACAGATTCTCCTCCATAGCCTTCAGAAAGATCCAAACCTATAAACACTTTGATCTTGGACTTTTAGCTTCCAGAACTATGAGATAAAAAATTTTTGTTGTTTAAGCTAGTTTGTGGCACTTGGTTATGGCACCCCTAGCAAACAAGTAATAGATATAGGAACTGACAAACACATAGACAGAAGGCAGGCTGCAAGGTACATGAAGTAACCAAAACCATGTAAGAGCAAAAGTCATGAACTAGAAGAGTTGTAAGATGGTTGCTTAGAAACAGAGGAGCTGTAAAAGCATAATGGAATTTCTACTAGCTGAGCATGAGAATAAATGTCCATCGATTTTAGTTATTGAAGGGGAAATTAGATGAGCTAGTAAATTAGGGACGAGTTAAGTTTTGAATCACATTCTGATCCTTAAACTGTGTTCTAGTCTGGTACTCTATGATATATTGCTTTTCCTGTTCTTATTAAGGCGCCTCATGTTTTTGTCCATAACTCTGAAGTTGGATTATACAACCTGGAGTCTTATCTTCCTCATGACTAGGTATATTCTCTTTATGACCCACATGTATTAGGTATCCATCGTGTGTAAAAAATTTACTCAAAATATAATGGCTTAAAACAGCAAATATTTATTAGATTAAATTTTGTGTGGGTTAAGAATCTGTTTAGCTGGGTGCATCTGTCTCAAGTTCTCTCACAAGGCTATAATTCAGGTTTTGTATTCAGCTGTGGTTTCATCTCAAGGCTCCACTGGGAGGAAGATTTGATTCCAAGGCCACTCATATGGTTGTTGGTAGAAATCAGTTCCTCCATGGCATTTCACTGAGAGCCTCAATTCTTCTCTAGCTGTTGGCCAGAGGCACCTGTCAAATTCTGTGCCAAATAGGCCTCTTGATGGAGTGACTCATGTGACAACTGGCTTCATGAAAGCAAGCAAGGGAAAGAACAAGAGAGTATGCCAACATGGAAGTCACTGTCTCTTTGTAACCTAATTTCAGAAGTATTATTCCACTCCTTTTGACATATTCTATTCATTAGAAATGAGTCACTAGGTCTAACCCATGCTCAAGAAGAGGGAATTACATGAGGATGTGAATACCAGGAAGTGGAGATCATTGGGAGTCATGTCAGAAGATGCCTAAAGCACATCCCATTGCTAGGAGGAAAATGAGGGAGGTAATCTAACTGCAAACAAAGGAAACTGACTGATAGAGAACCCAGGTTAGGAGAAGTTTCCTGCCAAATGCTTCAAAAAAGGACAAGAAGAAAAGGTCCAAGAAGTGATGGTGGGATTTGGTGACATCAACATTATAGGTAACCAGTAAATGCAGTTCAGAGAAGAGTAGGGAAACAAGATGGTGGAGAGAGAAGAGTACCAAGAGTGGTAAGGTAGATAGAGTAAGGGTCAATTATGTTCAAGAGGGTTGATGTTCTTGTTTTTTATGGATGCTATAAGAAACCACCATGAACTCAGTGGCTAAAAAAACACCACAAATTTATCACCATCAGTTCTAGAGGTCAGAAATCCAAAAAACAAGGCGTTGGCAGAGTTGCATACCTTCTGGATACTCAGGGGTACAGTCTGTTTCCTTGCCTTTCCATCTTCTAAAGGCTGCCTGCATCCCTCTGCTCATAGCCCCTCCCTCCATCTTCAAGGCCAGCAGGGTAACACCTCCTAGTGTCTTTCTTTCCCACCTCTGATTCCTTCATCACATCTTCTTCTCTGACTCTAACCTTCCTACCTCTTATAAGAACATGTGACAGTTTAGTTTCACCTGGATAATCCAGGAAACTCTCTTCATCTCAAATTCCTTAACTTAATCACATTGCAAAGTCCCTTTTGCCCTGTAAGTAACATATTCTCCGTTTCTGGATATTAGGACATAAACACCGTGGGAGATCATTATCTGCCTATCACATTTGGGTAGGAGTGGGAAGAAAGAGTATAATATCTGAGAACTAGAGTCCAAGAAAAATATTTTGTAGGCTGGGTAAACTCATCCATTTTATCATACAATGGGCTCTATGGATACAGAATTATACAGTTCTGTCTCCTGTTGATTGACTCACAGTCTTTGTAAGAGTTCTATAAATGTGAATGGAATTGAAATGATGCCCAAGTCTCTTCACTTTTTTCAGATAGTCTGAGTTATAAGTGTAAAAATGTGTGCTTCTGCTTGATGGTTGATTGTGAAATTAGACTTCGCAGATGAATATTTGTTCTCCTTTCTGTTCATATGAGTAACTGACTTTGACTATTTTGCTTAGGTAATTGGAATCTGTGTATTTTAAATCAATGCATGGAATTGGTGGATTTAGTTCACAAGACTGTAGATAGTAGGCCATTGACAGAAAATGGATATTTTATTTATATAACTTTAAATCTGGAGGTTGTTAGGCAATAAAACTGTCTTTGGATATTATTACCTATTTATGAAATATGCCATTTCCACTTCAGGGTTACTGGAACTATTGTTCTACTGTAATAAAATGAGTACATTCTACCCTAAAAATGAAACTCACATTCATGTAATAAATTGAGATATTTAATAGACACATCCAAACACAGGGGACTGCCATTATTGTACAGTAAATAATATACATGAATAACAAAATTGTGAAAAATGCACTCCATAGGAGCTAAAATGTCATCTTAATTATAACCATATGTTGATTAGTATGGAAATTTTTAAAACCACAAGTATCTGATGATTAGCAAGAAATTCTGTGTGGGTAGCAGCAGTTGAATAATTTGGTCTCACAAGACATTAAAGAGAAAGTGGAGAGTATATTTTGACCATTCACAGAGTAAGTATAAGTCAACATCATCCTAGTTCTTATTAAAGAAATTATATGTTCATTACGGAGGCAAAAGAGACTCACACAAATATGTACAGATACATTTGATAATTATAAGGGGATTCACCATATGACTAAAGAATGGCCAAGGGAAGGAGGGAACACATTTAAAATGCATTAAGAAGGAGATCATAGAAAGAAATTCCCAACTGATATTCTCCCGAGAAAGGAAATAAAATATTCCCCTCCTGTGTTTTTTTTTTTTACCCACACTTTATTATGAAAATTTTCAAACATAAAGATGAAAGAATTGTTATTATTTTACTATATTTGTTTTACCTATATTTGCTCATCCATCAGTCCTTCAAATCTTCTTAAGGATAGAGTGACAATTATATTTCGGAGATGGTTGAATTTGTTGTGCAAGAAGATGTCTTAGATCCATGATTTTTGGTGTAGGAGGGGAGAGTGCAGAGTGGTGTAGTGAAGTCTGAATAGCTCCTACTTGCCCCCTTCCCTGAACCATACCTACTGTGTGTTGGGGCCACAAAACTGTGAAAAGAACTGCTAGCCTATGTGATCTTGTAGTTTTTCTGATACTTCTCTAATTCCACACAAATTCAATTCCCTTTTACTCCCAGTCTCTAATTCATATCCTTTTTTCTAATCTGAACAGTTATCTCTTTGACTCAAGAAAAAGCCAGCTTCATTCCTGCTTTTACTTATTCTGCTTTTACCTGGGACATCTAATATTTTCTCCTCCTCCTATATTAATTTGACCCATTTCTTTAACACTGTGCTCAGAAACCCATCACTATATGAGATCTTTCTTGACTATGTGTTCTTGTTGCTCTCCTGTCTTTTTTGGAATTTCCTTTTTCTTCTTCTTCTTCTTCTTCTTCTTCTTCTTCTTCTTCTTCTTCTTCTTCTTCTTCTTCTTCTTCTAAAGCCTACTGTGAAATGGAGCACTTCATTTTGTAAAGTCTTACATAATTTGACATTTGCTTTGTGAACTTATACTTAACCACCTCCTCCCATCCCCACCCGCTTCCCCACCCAGCACACTGTAAGCCTTTAGTCAAAATTTGCCTGATAGACTGATTTACATTTACAAGAGTCTAGGAACTCACAATGGGCAAAGAATCATTGTTGAGAAGTAGATCAACTCTGTATTACTTAACTCTGTATCACAACCTTCACCATTAGATTACATTTTCTATACTGGAGGCAGTTTTAGGGAAAGAAAACTGCAAATCAAATGACTGCTATCCTACTCGTTCTATTAGGTATGTAATTGGGCCAGTGATTGGGTATGTAATTTGGTCAGTGATTTTTAGGTGCTGGAGCCCTGAAACTACATTTCCAAGTCCCTTTCCATGGATTCCTGTCTGGTTCGGCCAGTGGGAGGCACTGGTGGGAGACTGGAGGGTGGGAGGAAAGGAAATTGCTCCCCTGTACCCCACAACTCCCTACCAACTCTTGGGTAGCATCTCTGACAGAGACTTCAAGACTCAGGATGTGGTTTCCTGTCCTGTGAAAAAGCATATCCGTACACAGTTCCTTCAGGGTACGCTTTATTGTGTTTTCAATTCTCAGCACAATGGCGGGCTTCTGAGACCTGCTATACCTTCTCGTCACTGTATTGGTCAAGGCTTTTGGTGTACGTCTGCTTTTTGCTGTTGTTAATCTCTCAGTCATCTCACAGTTCCCTGTTTGGCTTTTTGGCTACTCCAACACTTCTAATTCCACATATAAAATCTCCTCTATCGAATTACCTAGTACTGGTGCTGTTTTTCTGCCTGAACTGTGACTGAAACAATATCAGGATCTTCTCTCCCCCATCTTCCCCAAGAAGGCATATGATCTGTAGGCATATGATCATGTTTCTGATATACAAAGTTGGGTTAAAAAAAAAAAAGGAACTGAAGATTTTGTACTAGATGGAAAACTTATACACACTTAATGTCCATCTGTTTAATTTAGAATGTGTTTAATATTTCCACCCGAATTTGAATTTTTTTTTCATATAATTAGTTTAAGGTTCTCCCAATGCCAAAACACACATAGTTTTCATACTTTTGTTTTGAATATGTTTCTGCATCTTCTAAAATAATTCAATACTTAAGAGGAGTTGACACTAAAACCAAGTCCCCACCACTATCTAACAACAAATAATCTCATTTTTCTGTTCTTCCTTGGGACTGAAGAGCTGCTAAGAGTAGACTGAGTTCACTCAGGAAAACAGGAATTCTGGGCTAAAGAACCTATAGACAGGGAGGGAAAGTGATGGAGAAAAGGACTGAGCCCAGAGCTGGGAGGAGACACACTCTTCTGTCTCCCCTCCTTGGCTTCACTTGGAAACCCTATATTTCCTCAGTCACAGCTCCTGCATGTGGGCTTTCAGGAGTTGGCAGTTCTCCAGTTGAGCACTTCATTTCACACAACAGCTCTAATTTTCAAATATTGACTTGAAGACTTAGTCTCCCTGGTGCCAGCTCAATTCCTAAACATTATTGCATTTAAAGCTTTGATTATTATGATGTACTATTGGGGGTTCCAGTTATCAGACTGAATTCATCTTTATGGAATTTCTTTTATTGTAGTTCAGCAAAGATATTACACCTGTATGTAGTTGTACATAAAGGATGCCAGAGCCATTTTAAAATATGCATTACACAAAGAGTTTTATTTAAAATGAACTTGAAACCTACAAATTATATATCAAGGATGATGAATGTTATGTAACTGGACATATTATAAATAAAATTGTGTGCTGCTCATGTGGGATATGCAAAATAGTCTGCTTTAGTATTTTAGAGGCAGAGACATTTTTACCAGCCTGACATTAGAAGGTATACTCTGCATTTGATCAGGGTTGTTGGAAGTATAGGGCATGGCAAAAGGAAAATAAGATTAATATTTATGAGTTGGCAATAATTTTTTGTAAAAAAGAATACTATATAACCACACTCCTTAACTGTGAAAAAAATCTGATGATTTCCACGGAGAAGTACATTTTAATAAAATGCTCAAAACACAGTTATAAAGATAGATACTAAACTTTATATCCATGAATTAGAAAAATCAAGTAGAACTTACTGAGAAAAAGTGTGTGTAGAACACAATTCTACTAGGTAATTGCCTACTTTTTTCCCCCCCATTTTGGTTTGGTAGCCCTGAACATAAATGGTTGAGGAGAAAAAACAGACTGATTATACAATGAAATTGTTAATAAAGACCATCTATTTGATGATTAAAAAGTAATGCTGGGCAAAGTGGACTAAGATTGGGAAGGGCATTCAAAGCAGTTGAAACATAACGCACAAGGTCTTAAAAATATTTTTCCCTTTAGAGATTACAGTAGATCCAGTACTACTGGAGGGAAGATCTCTAAGGGAAGGTGTGAGATAGGCAGGTGTGAGAGGCTGGTCTATAAGGCAGGGATCTCCAGTGCTGTGCTCAAAAGTGTGGTCTTTACTCATGGGCAGGTATGATCCACCAGCACGTTTTGACTGAGGGTCTCCAGGGGCAACTCTCACACTGGTAGCACTGTAGAAGATGGGTTCAGAGGTAGGAGTGTGGAGAAAACAATTCAGAAGTGGAGAATTCATGAGGGCTGAATTAAGAAAGAGACAGAGGAGATATAAAGTGAATGGGGGAATTGAATGAGATTTAATAATATAGAAATTAAGATGATTTATGTCCCTCAACAATTGAACATCTTTCAATCATTCATTTGGGTTCAGTTAAAAATCAGATGAATAGATAAAAAGATGTGGCATATTTGCAATAGAATATTACTCAGCCATCAAAAAGAAGGAAATCTTGCCATTTGCAATGATGTGGATGGGACTAGAGGGTATTATACTAAGTGAAATAAGTCAGTCAGAGGAAGACAAATGCCATATCATTCCACTCATATGTGGAACCTAAGAAACAAAACAGATGAACATAGGGGAAGGGAAAGAAAAATAAAATAAGATGAAACAGAGAGGGAGGCAAACCATAAGAGACTCTTTACTATAGGAAAGAGAGGATTGCTGGTGGAGAGGTTCATGGGGAGGATGGATGGGTTAATTGAGTGATAGTCATTAAGGAGGGCACGTGATGTAATGAGCACTGAGTGCTATATTCTGCTAATTCTACCCCTGAAGCTAATAATACAATATATGTTAACTAAACTGAACTTAAGTAAAAAATTTTAAAGATCAAATGTGTTCAACAAATTAAATAATACCATGAACACCTGAAACTCATATAATATTGTATGTCGACTATACTTCAATTTTTAAAAAAATAGAAAAAAAGAATTACTTGGAAAAAATGGAATGTGTATATTCAGAAAAGGATTAATAGTATTTCAGTTCCTTCTCTTCTACCTATGCATGAATCTCAACTATGAATCTAACACATAATCATTCAGTCTTGGTTTGATCCTTCCAGTGACTATTACCTCTGTCTGCACTTCCATTATGGTACAGTTCATCATTTGTCATTTCTTCCTATGTTGATCAGAGACATATCTTGCTGAAATTCCCATCCATTTGGTTTTACTCTGGCCATATGTCAGACATTTAAAGATGGCTATCATTTCCCCATTAAACTTTCTTTGGCTGATCATCACATTTCTTTTATTTGTATCTTCAAAGTCTTTTCATTCTTTCTTTGCTATCAGTGGTTGCCTTATAATATGGAGGTCAGGATTCCATAGTATTTTAGATGTGGCAAGGTCAACACAACAATGGGGATCCCCAGCCAGTAGGGCAGAATACATTGCAAAGCCTTCTGTATTTATTCTCCAAGTTAGTTATTAGCACCATATCTCTTTTTTACCACCCTCTTCATATTCTTATCATGTGGTCCCCAACCTTTTCAAGATTTCATAGAGTTCTATTTAAGAATGGGAGAACTAGAATTCTTATTAAGCATATTTTATTTTTATTAGTTTTAGAATGATGACAAGTCTTTGGAAAATAGAAAAGAAATGTATTCTCACAAAATCTTGGGTAATGCCTTGACTCCTACCAAATACAGTAAATGACTCCCTGTGGAACAATTAAATTAGAACTGGGCAAGGGAATTCTATTCAATTCAAAGGAATCAGGGAGGGTAATAGAAAACCCAGTTAATCCCAAAATATATGGCTCCAGAGGTGATAGCTGTCTTACTCAACACCCTTCCAACAACAAAGCAATTTTCTGTTTAATATATACACTTTTCATTTATCAAAGGCCTTTCCTTCTTTCATTCTTGTTTAGCCAGCACATAACTGATTCCCTCTTCCCTCTAACCATTCACTCATTTTTATTGTTTCATTCTGAATTCCCTCCAAGTTGTCATCGTATTTCTTTTATCTAAATGCCCCAAACTGTTATAAAAATCATCAGAAAGGAATATCTGATAATTTTTGATGGAAATACCATTAATATTAAATACTCCCCAAGCTTCATTATGTTTAAATCTGCATATGACCTTCAAAAAAAACAAAAACAAAAACAAAAACTTTAGGGGCGCCTGGGTGGCTCAGTGGGTTGAGCCGATGCCTTTGGCTCAGGTCATGATCTCAGGGTCCTGGGATCGAGTCCCGCATCGGGCTCTCTGCTCAGCGGGGAGCCTGCTTCCCTCTCTCTCTGCCTCTGCCTGCCTCTCTGACTACTTGTGATTTCTCTCTGTCAAATAAATAAATAAAATCTTTAAAAAAAAAAAAAAAAAAAAAAAAAAAAAAAAAAAAACTTTAGTTCCTACTCTCAAGGAGTTTCGACTCTGGTAGGTGAAGTACAAAAAGATGTATGCTAACTTTGATCACATCCCTGTGTCTTTCCTAAGACATACGGAGATAGTTTTCCAAGCTGACAATAATGATTTGCTTTGTCTTTAACAACTCCATCAGGAGAGTGCAATGGACTAGCAGGTTAACTATGGCATATGAGGCTTGTCCATTGAAAAGTGGCACAGAAAGATTTAATAGTATTTTCCAGGGCTCTTGTTATCTGGAGAATGTTTAGTGATCTTATACAGCAAGTAAGATGGCATTGCCCAAATTCAAGATGGGAAAAATATCTCTTCAAAAGATGTCCTAGCTACCTACCACCCATTGTGATCTAAGAGCCCAGAAAATAGCCACTAGGAAGATAAGAGGCTTGATGTACCCAGGCTAGAGACCTCTGCAGCATTTGCAGAACCTAGTAGAAGAAAGTCAAGCCTGTCATAGGAATTGGTGATAAAAGGCTTTATTTTAAAGCTTGTACTTTGAGCAGCTGCTTGAGAGAAATCAAGATCCAGTAATACATACCAAGAAGCAAGAAATAGACCCCCAGAACACTCTGGAGCAATCCTAAGAAAACAAGAGGGCATCCTGAATCTGAATTCTCCTCTTTTGGGTTAATGATTAAAACTCTGTTAATAAAATTGTTGGTCTCACAGTTCGCCATCCTTCCCAGGGTACTAAAATTAGGTGAGTAGCAGATGATCTTTCAGCCTTGGCATAACTGACAATTTGGAATGAATAATTTTTTACTGTGGGGCCTGTCTTAAGCACTGTGCTGTGCTTAATCCCTGACGTCTATGCACTTGGTGCCAAGAGCGCTACCCTGGTAACCTTGGGTAAGTTAACTATGTCCTCCAGGGCACAGTTTGCTTATCTGTAAAATGGGAATGATAGCAGTACTTAATTTATAGAACTGTTGGGAGGATTAAAGATCCCAAATGAAAATCCAATAACAGGATGGTTACCATGTAGCAAACCAAAATATATCTTAGCTATTTTTCATTAAGTTTCTATGTAGTTTATATTACAGAATAAAGGCTCAATACTTCTTGATATCCTTGGTCAATTTTTCAAGTCAGATATTGTTTTAGATACTGTTCAATTTGACACACAAACCACAAGGGACCCATTAGATTTTCTTACTCAATATTTTTGGGCCAAAAAAGGACAAATCAGGAACAAAGACTCAAGTTAGATTGCTGTCACACTGAGACTTTTCCATTTCAGTGTGCAGCATTTAACTCAACATTGAAAAAAAGAAATTTGGTTGAAGAAAGAGAAGGAATGACAGCTGTTCTGAAAAGATTCTTTAGAGTATCCATCCTAGACTATAAATCCTAGAGGACAAGCATTAGGGTCTGCAAGGAATTCCATATCTATTTTCACTTGCTTTTCTATAGTAATAAGAATACCAAACGTTGCAGGTTGAAGAAAACACTGTACAATTTTGTGTTCTTTAAAATTCATTTCAGAAACTTGTGTTGAACAAATTACTTGGCCAACCTGTCACATTTGTTTCCAGAACAAATCACTTCCGTTCAAGTGCAAGCTCATGTGGATTTGTGTTTTGAGTTTGTAATCTACCATCGGATTGTATTTCTTCTTTTTCCTTCACCACTTCCCATTCCCACACATGAACACATGGAGTCCCCGAAGCTGCCAGTAATTCCTTTTCTCTGAGTTCATCAACATACAGTGGAAAGCTCCTAATTAGAGCAAATAATTTGATAAAGTGCATTGGCTAGAAAATTAATTTGAAGTAGCTGGGAAGTGAATAATGGCAGTGGTATGGAATGTGATTGGAGCCCTGTTCAGAAAAAAAAAAAAAAAAAGTGTAGGGGAAAATCTGTGATCATGACAAATAGCAGTTTATCCATTCAGAAGGAGTCATCCAGGGATACTAGAAGGATCAATATTCAGTCACATCTTAAGGTCTTCACTACAAATATTAGAAGCATCATAAACAGAGCACCAATTTAATTGTAAGAGGTATTAATTAGATAGATAATATGAACACAAGAGAAGAAAAAGAAACAGGACAAAAGGACTTCTGAAAAATAGCAATATCAAGAAATAAGGAATGTCAAAATGGGAAGATGAAGTCTAATATATTTGGAAGCAAGTTCATTTTAAAACCCCTATATTTAATTCCATTCCATTAATAATGCAGCACATCTGGGAAGAAGCATTCAGATGAGAGTAGTACTTAAAGAGATTTAAATATGATCATGATTAAACCCAAAAAGCAGATATGATTTTGCAATGTGAATCTGGAGATATTGTCGGTGTGATCCGGGCTGCAGGACCAGCCAGTCATTGTCACACAATTAAGGTATGAACTTTCTTTCTTTCTTTTTTTTTTCTTTTTTCTTGCATTTTAGAGTTGCAGTTCTTCTAATGGGGACCTTGGTCAAAAATTGAAACAAGCTAGAATAGTGTCTAGAATAGGCAAACCACCTGGTAGACACACTGAAGAACAAGCAGAATAAATATAAAATAAAACATGACTAATGAGTAAGATGACCTTTTAAAACTTACCAATTCAGTTTAAGGTATGCTAGGCATTGCAGTTATAAAGATCAATCATAGTGAAGGTAAGATAAGTAAATTATAGTTCTTGCCCATAAGGAAATATAATCTAATGAGTAAAAGAGGTATTAACACAAACCAATGTGTGTACATGGATGGGGGATGGGCTTAATGTTCTTTGGAGGTACAAGGAAGGTATTCAATAATTTTAGGGAAATTAATTAGGAAGAGAAATAGAGGCATTTGAATAGGACATTGACAGATAACTTGCATTTGGAAAGATGAATGAGGATTGTAGGCCAACTGCGGGAATAGGAATGAGGGTGGTCAACAGCTCCAACAAAGGGAACAGATCAGGGAAAGGACAGAGTGCATGACTTACAAGGGAAGTGAGGGCAGGAAAGAGGGAGGCAGATCAGGCAGGGAGCAGAACGGATGGAGGGTAGAGGGGAAGGCAGGGCAGACCAAGGGAACAGGATGGGTGAAGGACATGGGGCAAGTCAATCTAAGGAAACAGAGTGAACTAAGGACCGAGGGCTGGCCAGAGCATGAGGGTAGGAAGGCAATGAACAGACATGTCTCTGAGGGAAAATCATTGAGAGTGGGTTCTCCTGCAAAATATCTGAATGATTCTGTAAACAAAGTGCATTACTATTCTCAAAGATAAAAAGAGATATTTCAACTTGGACATAAATGTGTTTAGAATGACCAAATTAAGTAGAAATAACAGTGTTTTCCAAATTCTGTAATTTCAAATTATATAACTCAAATGACAGCAGATGACAAAGCATCTGAACTTAAATGTACGGTAAATCTATGTAGTAGATAATGGTCACAAGTTTGGAGCAAGACATAGGTGAATCCTGACTCTCTAACTCTCTACCTTTGACCAAGGGCAAGTTAATTACGCTGGTGAGCTTAAGTTTTTGGTTTTTTTTTTTTTCCTATAAAAATAAGTAGTTCCTACTTCTTAGGTCATGTCATATTGGTATCAGTGATGTCATATTTGTGAAGTTTTGTCACAGTGCTCTTTACATAGTAAGTGTTTTATCAGCAGTAGTTATATTATTACTCCAACACTAGTATTATTTTCTAACTCATGGTACTGGGTCTCAATAAATGTTAGCTATGAAAAGTTACGAATCTACATTTTTTTTTTAAAGTTTGGCTTTCTGCATTCTTCTTAATTTACTCTCTTGTCACAAATCAAAAATCGAGGAAAAGAGTCATTTACCTTTTGAAGCTACTGTGACTGCAGTCCCATCAGGAATGTAATCACAGCAGCCCCCTTTCTCCTCCTTCCTGTTCCTACTTAGGGCCTTCAGATGACTTAGACCCTAGGAAAGGTACACATACTACACCATAAATGTAACATCACATAGATTCCTGTGAACGAGCTTCATCTTCCAAATACCAGGGCTCAATTCCTTTATAAAGGAAATTGTTACTTACTGACATTCATTGACCACATTGGTGTGAGAAGCATAGAATTAAATACCAAGCTACAATAAAATTACTTGAAACTACCAGACAGATCTGGAAAATTTAATATTTTTTTATCCAGTAGAGAATTTTATGAAACAAAGCAACTTACTTAGTGTATTTGATTTTCCAAATTTAATTTCTCTTCACTGGTGGAGTGGTGGAGAGTGGAGAATGAGGAGAATTCCTCTCTGCCCTTCCCATCCCTTACCTTCCATTCAATATGCTCCTTAAGTCCATTTCCATCCTCTCCCTCTCCGTGGTCTTGCTCCTCTTCACTGTATCCATCAGCTCTTGAACAGCATCCTGACTCCTTCCTTATCCTCTCATTCCTTTCTTCTATCCATCTTGTGATAGCACTGTGGGATGAAGCTTCATGCAACCTCACCACTCAGAGACAACCACTGAATTCTCATTGCCTCTAGGAAATTTTTCACCCCCTCAGCCTTCCATTGTAGACCATATATTATCCAACCCTTCTATCTTCCTCTCAACTCTAGTCAGGGTGGTCTCTCCAACAACCATCAAGTATTTCATGATTATCTTTTCTTTATACCATAATTTCTTTTCCAACCAGTATGTCTTTCTTATCAATTAAATTCTCCCTATCTGTTAAGCCCAGCGAAGTCCCATAGCCAACATGAGTTTAAGGGTTTATAAAATGGGCCCTGGATAGCTCCAGACCTGAGTTTAAGGTCTGACTCTGTTACATACATCAATATAACCTAGGAAAACTACTTAACTTCATGAAACTTCGATTACTCTCATCTACAAAATAGCTAAAATAATATTACCTTCCTCATAATGCTGCTTTGAGGGTTAACTGGGATAATGAAGTAAAGGGATTAACACAGTTTCTGACGTAAGTAGTAAGTAATGTTTGCTATTGTGTATATTTTTTTCTTTGGTCATATTAGTCCTTTCCCGAAATTCATATTTTTTGAAAGATTTTATTTATTTATTTATTTAGAGAGCACATGAGTGGGGGAGGGGCAGAGGGCGAGGGGGAGAGAATCTCAAGCAGGCTTCACACAACATGGAGCCCAACTTGGGACTTAATATAACAAAACTGAGATCCTGACCTTAATTTAGGTGCCCCCTAAATTTATATTTGACCAAAGTTGGGTATTCAATATTACCATAATCAGATTTTTAAAGAGTACTGTTTGAGAAAAAAAATCACAAAGGCATGTCCTAATACATCAACAACTGACATATTCGGTAAAATTATGAGTTATTTTGCTTTTTATCTAATTCTTTATGTTTTCAACTTATGAAATTGAAATATTTTGTTTTTAACACTGAGATCATACTCCTCTAAAAAAACTGTTTGAATTTTTAAAAAATCCTATTAGTACCAATTTTACTGGCATGAGTGTGCAAAAAATAGGACCTTCATACACTGCTGGTGGGTGTGTGAAATGCTGCTGACATTTTGAAAAATAATTAAGCAGTTTCTCAAAATGTTTAACCTGGAGTTACCTTACAACCCAGCCATTTTATTCCGAGCTGTCTATTCAAGGGAAGTGAAAATATACATCCACACAGGACCTACACACATATGTTCCCAGCAGCATTATTATTATAGTCAAAAAGTGGGAACCCAAATGTCCACCAACAGATGAACAAATGGTTCAAAATACTTCAATACAGCTGTTAAAAAGAATACTTAGACTTAATTTTATAAGCCATGGGGAGCCATTTAGGATTTGTAAATGCGGGAAAGTTGTTGAAAAAAATTTGCCCATAGTTAAGAATCACTCAAATAAAATACTACAACTATGTTTAAAAAAATTCACATACCACTTTGAAGCTGTATCAATTATTTTTGGACTGTAGAAGCAATGACTACAATTTTTTAGTGTTAACTGTGTTCCAGGGTCTACACCAGCCACAATAGCCCTAATCATGCCAACAACATAATGAGACACAGATCATTAGCCCCCTTTTGCAGATGAGCAAAATAGTGGGAAGAAAAGGGAGCTCCTGGGTGGCTCAGTCATTAAGCGTCTGCTTTCACTTCAGGTCATGACCCCAGCGTAGTTGGATCGAGCCCCACATTGTGCTCCCTGCTCAGTGGGAAGACTGCTTCTCCCTCTGTCACTCCCCTTGCTTGTGTTCCCTCTCTCGCTGTGTCTCGCTCTGTCAAGTAATAAATTAAAAATCTAAAAAAAAAAAAAAAAAATAGTGGGAATAAAATGTTTGGCTAGGTCCCTGAGCTAGCAGGTGGCCAAGTAAGGACGTAAAGCCTACATTCTTCCCAAACCTCCACACCACCTTGCTGTGTGAGCTCATTCCTTCTCTGTCCCACCTAACCTTCTTGCCCATTGGCCTAATGGGGCTCTCGGGTCTCTGCTTGGATCTCTGTGCGGACACACCCAAAACTGAATTATAAAAGGGTATGCAGACCCCTTACTTAATATTGTCTGTGGTTTTTACAGAGTATTTTATTTCTGTGTCTTTGTCCTTCAGAGTTCCTAGGAGGTAAGGACTATGTCTTGTTGCCACTGCAATTTCACCACCTAATACTGTATTCCTCAGAGAGTAGGTGCTCGGCAAATATTGTTAAATGAATAAGTGAATGACAGAACACATGGTAGAAGGGATAAACACTGTTTATTGTGGCAGGGAACAGATGTGGTCAATGAACAGAATTAAGTCACTCTTGTGATCCCTTCTCAGGTTTATACTGAGCACTATATTCAAATCTTTAGCCAAACGCTAGGGATACAAAGATGAATACAACCCAGTTGTTTCATTAGAACCCATACTATAGTCCTTTATAACAGGCGTGAATTCAAGAAATATATGTAGTATTTTAGGTTCCACATTTTGCCCATTAATAATAATAACCAGGGATTAGGTGGCTGCAAGGAAGAGAATGAATAGTTTCAGGTATGAAAATGTTTTATTTTTCTGAAGGAAACAATAAACAGAGAATGAGTAGTTTCAGATATGAAAATGTTTTATGTTTCTGAAGGAAACTTATAGGATCTTTAATTTTATTATGTTCCTGGACTGTCACATATTTTATATCAGACTACATAAAAAATGTGTGGATGCTTGGTGTCCTTACAAAGAATCAAGGACTTCCTCATGGCACCAGTGTTTCCTAGGATGATGCTAGAAACATCCCTACTCAAATTTAAACTGTTTGAAAAAAAAAAAAGATTCCCTTGTTTCCATAAATATTTGAAGTATCATCACAATAACCTGAGGCAGACAAGCTCTAATACTAAAGTATAATCATTCATTTCTTTCATGTCACTCTGATTTTCTTCACTTGACATAAATGTGGTCTGACATATTGATTATCCATTCTTGGCCATGGGGGGGACTTTTACTCATATATTGATCTCACTATTTGGTTTAGGGGAGTTTGTTTATGTGGATGCCTTAAGATGCTTCAGAACCCTATTCAACTAAGTGCTACTGGGCGGTGGTAGCTACACATTCAACAGGACTTGACTGATACTCAAGGTCTACCCCAGAAAGGTGCCACCTCCTGGTCTGTCGGTGGTGAGCCATAGGAGCTAGAGAGCAAGTGCCAGGTGACTCCACTTGAGGTGCTTCTCCCCAACAACAGTTGTTGGACTCTTTAACCTTATTGAATTGTATAATTTACACATCATAAAATTCACCTGTTCAAAGTTTACAATTCAATGATTTTTTTTTTTAGTAAGCTTACTGAATTATGTAGCCATCACTATCATCCATTTCTGGAAACTGTTTTCACTCCAATAAGGTCACCTGTGTTTATTTATTGTTCATCCCTATTCTCACCCCCAGCTGGTCAACCACTAATTCACTTTCTATCTCCATAGATTTGCCTCTTCTGTACATTTTATAAGAATGGGATCATATAGTATGTGGCCTTTTGTGTCTGGCTCCTTTCAAATTAGAACAATGTTTTTGAGGTACATCCATGTTATAGCATATCAAAAGTTCATTATATTTTATTGCTAAAAGGTGTTCATTAGGTGGTTATATTTTTTTGTTTCTGCACTTATTGCATTGAAATTTGGGTTGGTTCCACTTTTTGACTATTAGGAATAACGCCACAACGAACATTTGTGTATAAGTCCTTTTATGGGTATATCTTTGGACTTCTCTTGGGTAGATATGTAGGAACAGAATTTCAGGATCATACGGTAACTCTAAGCTTAACATTTTGAAAAACTGCCCCACTATTTTCAAAGTGACTGAACTACTTTATACTCCCAGGAGTAAATAAGGAAGGTTCACATTTTTTCACATCTTTGCCAGCATTTATTCTTCTCTTTCTTTTTGGTTATAATCTTTCTAATAGGTATAAAATGACATATCATTGTGGTTTTGGTTTGCATTTACCTTTCATACACTTATTAGCCATTCTTATATCTCCTTTGGTAAAATGTCTACTCAAATTTTTTGTTTAAGTTGGGTTGTCTTCTTACTGAGTTGTGAAACATTGTTATACTTCTTTACCTATTTTTATACATATCCTTTATCAGATATATGATTTGCAAATATTTTATTCCATTTTGTGGATCATTTTTTAACTTAATGATGTTTTTTTGAAGTACAAGTTTTTAATTTTGATGAGGTCTGGTTTACCAAGATTTTCTTCATCTTTTTGGTGTCATATTTAAGAAATATTTTCCTAATCCAAAGTCCCCAAAATTTTTTATGTTTTATTCTAAAATCTGTATAAATTTAGGTCTGATCCATTTTGAGGTTTTTTTCTATATGGTAGATATGAAAACTTTCCTATGTAGATCGAAAATTTTATATTTGGATATTCCGTAGTTTCAATGCCATTTGTTGAAAAGACTATTCTTTCTCTTTTGAATTGCCTTGGCACCTCTGTTGAATACCAATTGATCATAAATACAAAAGTTTATTTCTGGACCCTCAATTCTGTTTCATTGATTTATATGCCTGTCTTTATACCAATACTATACTGTCTTGATACATAAGTTTTGAAAGTTGATGGAAACTTTTAACCTAAGAGGTTTGTGAGAAGTGACAGAATCCACTCTTTTTTTTTTAAAGTTTTCCTATTACTACACATTGTAAGAAACAAGTAAATTAATCATAAGATAGGAGAAAAATGAGAGCAGGAAAAAATGAAGCAAATAATATTCTACAGAGCTTGTTGTGGCTACCATTGTGAATTCGAGCTTGTCAACAATCAACAAGGAAATGGAAACATTTGTGAAATGTGTTTAATAAAATAATACAATTCAATTTCTTAGTAAAATTACAACTTTTCTTGGTTTTTGGACTAGAGGGGATTTTTTTCCTGTGTGTATTTATAAAAAGGAGATTGTATAATATAATAAAGAGCATCCTTATAAGAACCCTCACATCAAGTAAAACAAGGAGTTTCAGATTTTATCTTACTGTGTTCTGCAATGTAGACCAACTGCAATTAATAAATACAAGTCTATGTAGTGGTCAAACAAAGGAGGTTTGCTCCTAATTTGGTTAATGCTGAGACAAATGTTTTACCATTTAAGCCATTTGCTATTCATCCTGATTCAACATGTATTGAACACAATTTTCCCCAAATCTTTGGTTTATTTATGCTGGAGACTATGAACTTTAAAATATACTTGGAGGGTATAAGGCAGTGCTTCTCAAAGTATGGTCCCCTGACAGTAATATCAACATTACTTATGAAACGAGAAAAGCAAAGTCTTTTAGGTTCCGTACAAGATCAAATAAATCTAGAACTCTGGGGCTAAATCCCAGCAATGGGATTTACAGGAAATGTAAACTCTTGGAATAGGATTATTCTGTATGTTTCTGACATCTTCCATGTTTAGATTTTCCATCATTGCAAAGTCTGAGGCAGAAAATCAGTGAGGATATAAGTGAACTGAATAGTACTATTAACCATTGGAATTAGTATTTATAGACAGTTTCATCTAATAATATCAGAACACACAATCTTCTCAAATTCACATGAAATATTCACCAAAAATACCACATTTGGGGCCATAAAATATACTTTAACAAACTTAAAACAATAGACATCATAGAAAGTATGCTCTCAGACACAATGGAATTAGACTAGAAATCAATAATGGAAAGATACCAGGCTAATCTACAATATTTGGGAATTAAACCGCATACTTCTAAATAATATATAGGTCAAAGAGGAAAATTTAAGAAAAATGTTAAAAACATTTGAAAGTAAATTAAAATGAAAAGACAACCTATTAAAATTCATAGAATGCACTAAAAGCAATATTTGGAAGGAAATTAATACCATTGAATGCATATATTACAAAAGAAGAAAGAACTACAATCAAAACCTAAGTGTCCACCTTGGGGAACTAGAAAAAGTAAAGCAAATTAAATCTAGAGTAAGCAGAAGAAAAGAAATAAAATCAAAGCCAGCATTAAGGAAATTGAAAATGGGAAAACAATAGAGAAAATAAATAAAATCAAAATCTAATCCTTTGAAAAGGTCAGCAAAATTGATATTACACTAACCAGCTATCCAAGAAAAAAAAAAAAAAAGGAATGAAGACACAAATTGCTAAATTCAGAAATGGAAGAGGGACATTTCTAGTGATCCCATGGACATTGAAAGGATACTGAAGGAATATGAAAAAGTCTGTGCTCCCGAGTTTGGTAACATAGATGAAATAGTCCAATTCCTTGAAAGACACAATCCACCAAACTCACGCAAGAAGAAATAGATAGTCTGAATATTAATATATATTTAAGAAATTGAACTGATAACTATTTACCTTCCAAAACAGAAAACACCAGGCCTAGAGGGTTTCACAGGTTAAATCTACAGAATATTTAAGGAAAAAAATGATATCGATTCTCTATGATCTCTTCCAGAATATAAACACAGAAGGACCACGTCCTAATTCATTTTATGAGGCTAACATTACCCTAATGGCCAAGCCAGACAAAGTTATTATAAGAGATACTTAACAGAAAGAAAACTACAGACCTATAACTTTCATGAACGTAGACATAAATATCCTGAACAAAAAGAAAAAAATAATGTACTATGGGAGAATTTAAAAACAATTTAATATAAGGGTGCCTGGGTGGCTCAGTCATTTAAGCATCCAACTCTTGGTTTCAGCTCAGATCATGATCTCAGGGTTGTGAGGTCGAGCCCTGTGTTGGGCTCTGCACTGAGCATGGAGCCTACTTGGGATTCTCTTTCTCCCTCTCCTTCTGTCCCTCCCCTCAGTCTCATTCTCTCTCTCTCTCTAAAGAAAAATGCAAAAAACAAAAACAGACTCATTTTAGTATACACGCAATTGGAGCCTCAGAAAATGATGAAAAATATACAAATATTATGAAAACTATAAACTTACATATCTGGAAGCTAAACACATCTAAAGTACAACATGAGAGTAACACAGTGACACATTATAATTAAAATGCTGACCACTGATAATGAAGAGAAAAAATAAAAAGCAGCCAGTATAAAAAGATACATAGAGCATGAAAAAGATAAGAAAATTAGCATATTTCTTATTGGAAGCAATGCAAATGAAAAGACAGTGGAGCAACATATTTTAAGTACTGACAGCAAAAAATTATCAACCTAGAATTGTATACCCAGCAAAAATATGTTACAAAAATAAAGGTGAAATAAAGATTCTTTTTCAGATGTATAAAAGCTGGAATTAATCATCAGCTATAAGAAATAATTAAGGTAATTCCTTCAAACAGAAAAACAGATAACGGAAATGTGTACCTGTATGTAGCATTGAAGAATATTGGAAATGAAAGCTACAAGGGTAAACATGTACAATTTTTTCTTATTATTTAAAACAATTTAAAAGGGAACTATTTAAAGGTTTATTTATTTGAAAGAGAGAAAGAGAGCACTTGAGCAGGAGGAGGGGCAAAAGGAGAGGGAGAAGGACAGGGGGAGAGAGAGAGAAAAAATCCCAAGTAGACTCCCTACTGAAAGCCCCCAACTTGGGGCTCGATCCCATGACCCCAAGATCAATACCTGAGCCAAATCAAGAGTTGGACACTTAACTGACTGAGCCACCCAGGCACCCCAGTAACTGACTATTTAAACAAAACAAACAAGCAAACAAATAATAGTGTGGTATGGAGTTTATAACATTTGTATAAGGAAATGTGTGACAATAGTACTAAGATCGGTAGAGGAAAAATTGAAGCATATGATTGTAAGGTTTCTATATAATACATGAAATGTATAAAAACACCCGAAGATAGACCCTAATAAACTAAAGATGCTTTAAGCCATAATATATATAGTATAAAGTATACATATTATGTATAAAGTATAAAGATACTTTAAGGCATAATGCAGCCACTAACTAAAACAAAGATATAGCTAGCAAGCCAAAAAAGAAAATAAAATGGTATCAAAGAAACAAACTTACATAATCCAAAAGAGGTTGAAAAAGAGAAAAAAAGAAAAGAATAGATGGGACAAATAGAAAACAAATAGCAAGATGATCATTTTGAACCCAACCATAGCAATAATTACATTAAATGTAAAAGAACTAAACACCCCAATTAAAAGGCTGAATTTCAGAATACATTAAAAATCAGACCCAAATACATGCTGCCTACAAGAAACACACTTTTTATCCTTTCTGTCCACCACTCAATGGATGGGGAGTCAAAAGGTAAACACTTCCAGTTATAAGATAATCAAGTTCTGAAGGTGTAATGTACAGCATAGTGACAATAGCCAACATTACTGTTTTGAATATTTGAAAGTTGTTAAGAGAGTATATTTTCAAAGTTCTTGTTATAAGAAAAAAATGTAACTACGATGATGTTAATTAACATCTATGGTGATAGATGTTAATTAGATTTATTGTGATCATTTCATAACACCACATATATCAAATCATTATGTTGTACACTTCTTTTAAAAGATTTTGTTTATTTGAGAGAGAGAGCATGAGCTGTGGAGGGGAAGGGCAGAGGGAGAGGGAAAAGCAGACTCCCCACTGAGAAGAGGTTTGATCCCAGGACCCCAAGGTCATGACCTGAGCCAAAGACAGAAGCTTAACTGACTGAGTCACCCAGAGTATTCTGTTTTACACTTAAGACAAATACAATGGTAAATGTTAGCAATATATCAATTAATATTTTTTAAAAGCAATACTCCTTAAAAGTAGACAAAAAGAGGTTAAAGTTAGAGTACTAATGATTATAGGAAGTTTAAATTTGGTATATGTATAGCACTTGATGTGTTCAACATGCAATGATTACTTGATAAAAATAATTCTTAGTATGTTTCTTGCCGTTGAATTGATGTCTTAGTCAGTTTGAGCTGATATAACAAAATACCATAGACTAGGGGGCTTAAACAACAATATATGTTTCTCACAGTTCTGGAGGCTGGGACATCCAAAAAGGTGCTGGCAGATTTAGGGTCTAGTGAGAGCCCTGTTTTTTTGTTATTTATTTATTTATTTATTTTTTTAAATTTATTTTCAGCATAACAGTATTCATTATTTTTGCACCACACCCAGTGCTCCATGCAATCCGTGCCCTCTCTAATACCCACCACCTGGTACCCTGACCTCCCACCCCCCGCCCCTTCAAAACCCTCAGATTGTTTTTCAGAGTCCATAGTCTCTCATGGTTCACCTCCCCTTCCAATTTCCCCCAACTCCCTCCTCCTCTCTATCTCCCCATGTCCTCCATGCTATTTGTTATGCCCCACAAATAAGTGAAACCGTATGATAATTGACTCTCTCTGCTTGACTTATTTCACTCAGCATAATCTCTTCCAGTCCCGTCCATGTTGCTACAAAAGTTGGGTATTCATCCTTTCTGATGGAGGCATAATACTCCATAGTGTATATGGACCACATCTTCCTTATCCATTCGTCTGTTGAAGGGCATCTTGGTTCTTTCCACAGTTTGGCGACTGTGGCCATTGCTGCTATAAACATTGGGGTACAGATGGCCCTTCTATGACCCTGCAATTGCACTACTGGGTATTTACCACAAAGATACAGATGTAGTGAGAGCCCTGTTTTTTATTTGTAGATGGCCACATTCCTCTTGTGTCATCCCACGGTGGAGAGAGAGAGACAGAGAGAGAGAGAGAGAGAGTTGGTATTTTCCACTTATAAGGGGAAATCCCAATGTGGAGGCTCTACTTTCATGACCTCATCTTCACCTAATTATCTCCTAAAGCCCACCCCAAATACTATCACATTGGGGATTAGGGCTTCAACATGGCGGGGGGGCAGCTTAGACACTCAAACATTCAGTCATAGCAATTGGGTAAACTTCATATGCCTTATGAGATAATTGAGTGTCTCTTATGAGGTCCAACATCTTCAATATCTTTGTTTCACTTCGGGGCATCAGTTCCTTTTCTGTAATGATTACAGAGTAAAGTATTTAGTTTTATAACCTGTAAGGGACACTTACTAGATGTGAGCCCCTCACAGGTGATGTGAGCCCTCTCATATCCCTCACAGGTAGCTAAAAGGTGTCTAAGAGAATACTTGCCAGGTTTGCATGAGGCTCCATCTCAAAGAGGTGACCCAGGTGATCAGAACAGCTGGCTATAATCTTGTTTGAAAGCTCATATGTTGGTCTGGAATGCTAAGTATAGTTCTTTAGCATTTAGCAAGTCAAAAAACAGGCATTTCTTATTCATTCCTCCAGCTCCACAAAAACTCTGCAGGCCTGTCAGGCTGGGTTCTCACAGGAGTATGAGGGAAGTAGGAAAAAGAATCAAAATGCATTCCCACTGGTTTTGAAAAGTGGTTATAAAGATAATGAATGTAAATGAGTTTTCAAAGAGATTTGAATAATATTATTAACTGTACAAATTTTGACATTCCTGATTTATATCTAGAAACTAATATAGGATTTTGGATGGCAATTCTCATATTCTTTCTGTAGACTTTAAAATCATTATACATCTAATGGTTGATCTACTTTTACGTCTTCAAATTTTCAATTTTTCCACCCATCACAAAAAATGCAAAAGAGCAAACAACCACAACAAATCTATACTCAAATCCATATTTGATGTCAGGGAGCTCTCTTTTTCTCTTTTCTGTTTTTTTATTGGACATCTGATGGGAGTCTCAAGAGGTAATCTAATGTTTCTTTATAGTTTTATTTTTGTGTGTGTGACTATGTATTTATGTTTATTGACTGCTACATTAGCATCCATTACTTTCATTCTATCTTCCTTTTTACATGGTTCTCCCTTTGTTTTACCTAAGATTTTAGTGAGATTTCTTTTTGTCTTGCAAACCAATGTGTTATTTCCCCCAGCTGTGAGTGAGTGTGCAATCCTTTGCATTCATTTCACAAGAATGAAAATGCGTTCAGTTTGCCTTTTGAATTTTGTGAGATTGCACTGATCCACTTACATACTTTTTTTCTCTTAGGACTGACTCAGGTGTGGACTAGTAAAAGCTCAGGTGATGATTCTAGTATAGAATGAAACTGACGTATGATGATTGAATATGTAAATTTCCATTGTACCAGTCCCCTATTCCTACAGTAATTATTTTTATCAAAGTCAGAGTTAGAGATCAGTTATGCCTTGGCATGAAGAGGTAAAAGGCTCATGTTATAGAAAATTTCTTGCGACTAGAATTTACAGTCTCAGATATTAGGGCTCTGCTCTTTTACCATACCCCCAACCTTCCCATGACCCCTTTCTATCACTGCTACAAGTATTGGATCCAGATAAAGTTGGAATGCATACCCACACTTGTTAAAGAGGAAACTAATGGAGGTTAAAGTGAGCTTTTTGAAGAATAAAACAATATTTGAAGAGAGGGCACTACATACAGAAAAGGGGGAAATTATTTATAGATGGCATATATTTTCCTTGAGGAAACCTATGCAGTTTCCCATATAGTCAAAATATCCTTAAAATAAGAACCTCAAGCAGAGATGCCTATTCTTGGGTCCATGGATGAGCTTTAGGGGTAGAAGAACTACCTGAGTGTGTATAATCTCTGTGTGTGTGTGTGTGCATGTGAGCATTTTCCTGAACAACGACTCCATAGTTTTCATTGTATTTTCAGAAGCTCAACATATCAAATGCCCACTATGTGCTCCCCCAAATCTCCTCAGCCTCATGTTGTATCTCCCTCACTTCTGGCCACCAGTCCTGCACAAGTTTGGACCAGCTTTTTGCTAGTGCCTCACCTCAGGCCCCATCCTTTACTCCTTTCATTCCATTTCTCTGATACCATCAACATCCATTTGGCATTCAGATCCATGGGCCATTGCCTATCTATAGATGCCAAGAACCAATAGAATAATGCTTCTTGGTTCTTCCCCAAGGGAAAAATTCTGATGGCCATTTCATAAGGTTCCTCAGAAGTCCCCTTACCCCTCAAGCAATAACCAACTCAAAACACACTTTCCTATTGCCTTTCCTTCCCTACTTCACTCTCTTGTCCCTCTCTCCTGCTTCCAGGAATCACATTCTCAAATAAGCTATTGGAACACAAGCCTTTGTGTCCGGGAAACCCAACCTAAGACAACCAATGACTTAAAAAGTATTAGAGTCCACTATCCAAGAATCTATACAGTTTCCCACTCAAGTACCATATTGTTTAAATTTTTCCTTTACTAGGGCCTGGTGACCATTGCATCTGAAATTAAATGCATTTTGTATCCTAATTGTACCTCCTCCTTAATATAGCTTCGGGACTCTTTGTTTATATAAAGTCCAAAATGAATTTTCTCTCCAGCTGGCACAAAAATACTCTGATAATCATGGCATCAAGGAGCTTAACATAGTTAACTAGTGCACATGACCTTTCCTTTATCCTATTTTTCCATTACTAAACTCTAGTCATTTGTCACTACCTTAAATGTCTATTGTGCATGTGGTAGGCCAAATTGTAAGAAGCAGCCCAGTGATTCACATCCTTGTATAATCCCCACCCTTTGGTGTAGGGAGAACCAATGAATATGAATGAATACACTCTTCTGATTTTGTTGTATGGTAAAAGGTGAAGTGGCTTTGCAGAGATAACTAAAGACTCCAAATCAGTTGACTGAGTTAATCAAAGGTGTATTACTCTGGGGAGCCTAGCTTAATCAGGTGAACTCTTTAAAAGAAGGCTTAGGGCTTTCTTGGGTTCAGAGACTCTCATCTCCCCATCTTCAGAAAGCAAGTTGTGATGATTTCTGCAGCTGCAGGCAAAGGAAATCTGCCAATAATCACTTGAGTTTGGAAGAGGATCTTAAGCCTCAGATGAGACCATGGCCCCAGCTGATAATATCACTGCAGTTTTGTATAGCTCTGAGTAGAGAACACAATTAGGCTGTGCCCAGACTCCATACCCACAGAAACTATGACATAATAAATGTTGTTTTAATTAATTAATTAATGAGAGAGAGAACGCAAATGCAAGTAAGGGGAGGGGCAGAGGAGGAGGGAGAGGGACAAGTGGACTCTGCCCTCTGTGGATCCAGCGTGTTACCAGATCTCATGATCCGGGATCCTGACCTGAGTGGAAACCAAGAGTTGGTGGTAGCTTAACCAACCGACCTACCCAGGCACCTTGTATGTTGTTTTAAATCATTAAGTTTGAGACAATTTGTTACACAGCAGTAAAAAACTGATACGCATCCCTTGTCACATAATTCTTGTTTCCATTAATGCTTCTTTGCTAGAAAAAGCATCCCTGAAGGGCAGTGGTTGAGTTCATTCCATCTTGCATTCACCGATACCTAGCAAAATGCCCTTGGATGGTAAACTTCTGTTTAATAAATAACTGATGTTTAATATTCTAAAAATAAAAAGTAAAAATATTCATTTTGACCTTTGTGACACCTTTTTATATGTACTCTTTAGAATTTCTAATCTCAGCATGCCATGCCAAAATTTATAAAGCGCTTTTAGTTTTTAAAATCCCTTTATACACCTGTATAATTTTTTATTTTTTATAAACATATATTTTTATCCCCAGGGGTACAGGTGCAGCCACTCTGGAAAACAGCATGGAGGTTCCTCAAAATGTTGAAAATAGAACTGCCCTATGACCCAGCAATTGCACTACTGGGTATTTACCCTAAAGATACAAACGTAGTGATCCAAAGGGGCACGTGCACCTGAATGTTTATAGCAACAATGTATATATATATATATATATATATATATATATATATATATATATTTTTTTTTTAAAGAAATATTCCCAAGTCATACTTTACTTCTATAACATTTGTCACAAAAACTAATGGAACTAATGGAACTGAAGAAATATTCCCAAGTCATACTTTACTTCTATAACATTTGTCACAAAAACTAATGGAACTAATCGAAAGCCAAGATTCCAGTCCAAGCTAACCAAATTGGTATCAGGTGTAAAGGACATTTAAATCTGGAACATAAATGTCTTAGTCTTATACAAAGGGAGAAAACAGATAACATATATAAAAATTCACCATGCTGAATCCCAGATATTAATGTTTAATGCTTAATTTCTCAGTAAGTCTCAGGAATCATCAAATGAATTAGTATTTAGAATGTATCTAAAGGTACTTTGATTAAAAATACTAGAAAAAGGCAAAAATCTGAGCCCATAATAAGATGATGACTGAATTGTCTAAAAAAGGGAGGAGCATTAAAGAAGTCAGAAAAGCTATCAAGTGGAGTACAGCAATTTTTAATAGTACAAATGTGATTTTACATGGAGAGACTTTTTTATTTTTGAAGTTCTTTACCAAAGTCTATTGCTGGAATTGAGTTAGTTTTTTTGTATCTGTTATTTTTACTCTTCTGCTTGAAGAAGACAGAAGCAGAGATCAATCTAATTGCAAAGATGATAGAAAAAGGAATAAATAAGACATGCTTTTAATAAATACAATGAGATCAGACCCAGAAACTAGTCCCTTGAATAGTGCAGTTTCCATATTTGATTCTTACTCAATTTCAATGAATATGTTTTAAATTACGCTTTGACAAATTAATGTGGCTCTGATTAAATAATTAACTACTTAAAAATAATTACTGTAACTGTTTTGAAGGCTTGTCATTATAATTCTGTTGAGGCCTCAAACCCCTGGGCCTGAGTGCAATACTGAGATCAGAGGTAAAATGCTCAGAAGAAAAAAAAATAGCTATTTTGTAAGTGAGAGATAAAAAGTTATTACAAGCTAACCCTTTCTCATGTCAATTTCTTAAATGTGAAAAATATCCAATGAACCCATTAAATACATTTTGACAGACTAACAGCAGGAGGCTTGTTGACCTTTCACCTCATATTGATTTCCCCTTCACTCGTTTTCCTTGGTGATTTCCACTTTTCCTGCATATATTTTGCCTCCCAGTCCACTCTCCACAGGCCACTTCTGTAATCACTTGCAAGGGAAACCCTCACAGAGCCCTGAGCAGCGCCAACACTTCAAGAGAACCTTGAAAATAAAGCAGCCACATCATTCACATCTATCGATACGTTCCTCGATCGGCAAATATTTCTATAAAATGTAGATACCCCTGGCATCTCAATAACACAGCCGAGCAGATAAACACCTGGGTGAGTCAAAGTGGTCCTTAATTATTATTTATTCATAACTCATCAGCTGCCCCAGCATTGATTCAAGGGTCACTCTGCACAGGACACCAAAATGGAGATCCAAGGAATGGAGAGGAAGGCAGGGCAGCCCCCTCTCTCTCTAGTCGTAGAAAACCCCTACATATAAAGGAACATTTAGGGGAGGAAAAAATCACAGGGTGAGAAATAAATAGTCAGGACAGCATTAATGGGTATGAGGGAGTTGAAATGAAGAATCTATGTGAATTCTTATTCCCCTGAAGGAGTGAAGAAACAAACCAGAAGGGGCACCTGGGTGGCTCAGTCGTTAGGTGTCTGCCTTCTGCTCAGATCATGATCCCAGGTTCCTGGGATCGAGCCACACATCAGGGTCCCTGCTCCGAGGGAAGCCTGCTTCTCCCTCTCCCACTTCCCCCACTTGTGTTCCCTCTCTCCCTGTGTCTCTCTCTGTCAAACAAATAAATAAAATCTTAAAAAAGAAGAAGACGACGAAAGAAAGAAAAGAAACAAACCAGAAGAGTCTGGAGTTGTTCTGATTTTAGATTTTTGAGAAGTATCATCGGGTGTCTTGTCTATTTGGGGTGAAGGGAATTGGGATATGGGCAGGAAAGGCTACTGAGCAGGGCCGAACCGGCAATGCTGCCACTACGGTGAGGAGTGTGGTACAGGGGGCTGTGCAGGCGAGATGTAGAAGTGCTTTAAGATAATCTGTGCTCATGACCTGCAAATGCCAGAGACTCTTCTAAAGGAGCACAGGTCAAAATAAAATATGGTGGGCCCTGTGAAAACAATGCTAGTTTCGTGTTATCTTCTGCTTGTGTCCCTTTGGCTGTCTTCCTCAGGTTTCCTCCAGGCACTGATTTTAGAACAGGGCATGGCTCTCGCCATCTCCAAAAAAACAAAAGCCAATTTGTTCTGCATAAGCTCCACGAACTTTATAGATGGGGTTGAAGATTTCTTTTGGAGAAGAAAGCATGTCACGTTTCCCTCAGAAGAAACCAGTGCGAATCCTGAGGCACTTCTGTTCTTCCCCAGGCTCCTCGTTGGCAGGAGATCACGGCATCTCCCTCTCTCCTGTCCTTCCCCTTGGGCAGTGTCCCCAACTTCCTTATGCCAGCTTCCTGGATGGTGGGGCTTCTCCCAGCTTCTCTCTGTTATCTGTCCTCTTTTTCTACAGCCGGCTTTAGATCCAACTCATCTCTCAGAGTGCCGTGGGAGATTGTACGTTAAGGCTAATTTCATCACCCAAGTATTTTCTAATTAGATAAAGTGTGGAATTATGGAGAGAGTGAAGTAATCTAGCATAAATATAGAAAAAAAGTTAGGATGGAAGATGTTTTTTGTTTTCTCAACTTCCCATTTCTTCAACACCCCAAAGGTTTCCTGTTCTCCACAGATCCCTGTTATGGACCAAATATTTGTGTCCCCCCACCCCAAATCCAAATATTGAAGCCCCAGTTCCTAACATGACTATATTTGGAAATGGGACCTGGGTAGAAATGATAAGGTTAAATGAGGTCATACGGGGGCGACCTTAATCCTATAGGACTGGTGTCATTATAAGAATGGGAAGAGACACCAGAGCTCCCTCTCCTCTTACCCCTCACTTTCCCCACCCTCCTGCCCAGTCTTAGAAGAACACAGCAAGAAGGTGATTGGCCATCTGCAAGTCAAGAAAAGAGCCTACTCAGTAGAAATTGAATTTCCTGGCACCTTGACCATGAACTTTCAGCCTCCAGAACCAAGAGAAAATCAATTTCTGCTGTTTAAGCTACCTTCTCAATGGTATCTTATTATGGTGTCCAGCACAGACTAATACAACCTGTACTCCATAATCTCCCCATTCACTCTTAGCAGATGATCTTGCCTCTAGCTTTACTGAGAAAACTGAGGTCCTTGAGTATTAATTCCTTCACCTGCCTCCTATACTACCAAAACCAATTTCTACTTCCTTCTATTCTTTTCTGCTTTGGCCATTTCAGTGAAAGAGTGGACCATGTGTCTGTTCAAGGCCCATTCTTCTAATTTGGGCTGGGATCCAGTCCCTCTCACCTGCTTGGAGCTAATAGCTCTCCTTGCTTGAAGCCTTCCCATGTCACGGCTTAAATAAAACCCGTACTCACTACTAGAAGCTCGAGAGCTCTAGAAGTTCTGCCATTTGACAGGCTACCCTGCCCATCTCTCTGACTTCATCTCCTACTGTGATATAGTTAATGAATCACTGTGGTTTCTGTCTGTTTCTCAATCACACCAAGCTCACACCAACCCTAGATGTATACATTGGCTATTTGTTCCATCTAGAATGCTCTCCCAGAGAACATCCATGGCTAATACCTGTTTTCATTCAAGTTTTACCTCAAATGTCAGTCCTCAGAAAGGACTTCCCTGAATACCCAATATAAAGCCATCCTACAACAAACACAAATTAAAAAGGGGGACTTCCATTCTCTATCATATCACTACCTAGAATTACTTTATTCTATTTGTTTATAGGCTGTCTTCTGGAAAGTAAGCTCCATGAGCACAGGAACCTTCTCTCTCTCTTACTTTTTAAAAGATTTTATGTATTTATTTGGCAGAGAGAGTAAGAGAGCACAAGCATGGGGAACAGCAGAGGGAAAGGGAGAAGCAGTTTCCCCACTGAGCAGGGAGCCCAATGCGGGGCTTAATCCCAGGACCCCGGGATCATGACCCGAGCCACAGGCAGATGCTTAGTGGACTGAGACACCCAGGCACCCCGGGACCTCATCTCTCACTTCACTTCTCTGTCCCTAGTGTCTCTATCATGCCTGGCACACAGTATCACTTGTAAACATCACTATTGCACTCACCATCTCCTCTCTCCCCTATTCCCAAGGGATCATCCCTGTGGCTGTTTTTCCTCAGCATAAAATCACACTCAGATATTTCCCATTCTGAGAGCAAAAGTTCCCATCTGACCACACATCTCCTAGCAGTTATTTGCTTCAGAACCACTTGCACTTCCTTAATGAGGACCCTAAGCCATCTATTTCCACCTCCTCCATACCTTTCACTCTGCACCTTATTGGACTGGAATCTGACATTGTGACCCTCCTACGCACCCCATTGCCTTTTACCGAGATTACAAATCACCACCAGATTGCTCTCTTCAATAGACATCGTTTTCTCCTCATTTCACTCGACCATCTGTGACATAATATGGTTGACTGTCCCTTTCCTGAAACCCTTTCCTGTTTCAATTTGTATGAAGCCACAGTCTTCTGGTATTTTTTTTTAATCTTTCTCTATTGATTTTTTCTTTCCAAATGAGATTTTCCTCCTCCACTCTCTTTAGGAGTTGCAACTCTTGTGTGACCCAGGGAGCTGCAGGAAATAGCAAGTGGGAAGATGCTGGTAGGTGGAAGTGGTGGTTAAGAGGGGGTGGTGGGAACTGCGGGGGAGTGCAGAATGCTCCCTATCCCTTCCAGAAGGCATTCTATCCAAGTTTTTTAGAACGCTCCACTAGCCTAACAAACTATCTGTGGGCAAATGGAAGTCACTAATTTGTAGCCTGTATATTAAATGTTGGTGTTCCTTGGGGTTTTCCTTGGACTCTGCTTTCTATTACGTATATTCTAACTGGCAGCCCCACTCATGACTAAAACGTCAGCTACCGTTGATATTTCACTGAGTGTCTCTTTCACCGGTCCTGTATCACACAAGGCTTAGGACCCAGGGACAGGGGCAAACGGACTTGAATAGGAGTCCCTGCTCAGCCATTTGCCAGCTCTATGACCTCAGGCAAATTAGTTTATTCTCTGAGCTTCTCTTTCCTTACATGTAAAATGAGGATGATAATAGTCATTCCTATAAGAGTCTTTGGAAGATAAAGTTATGCTTGTGAAATACTTAGCATGATATCTAGCATGGAGTAAGTGCTCAGTGAAAGTTGGCTCTTTGGTTGAAACTCTCTAAGGAGAATGGCAATAAACATCCCAAATTCAACATGGCTAAGCTGAACTCATCTTTCTGGCACAGTTTGATCCTTGGGTTACAAGCATCACTTTTTACATGGGTGGCCAGGTTAAGTCAGGCACCATTCTAGGCTTCTCCCCCTGTGCCTCTGCCTCACCCCATGCACTGTCCACCAACACACTTTGACAGTCTCCAAAGGCTCAGCCATGGGGCCTCTGTCACATCTTGCTGAATCCATGTCCTTTCCTTCAATTCTACCAATGTCTTAACCTAGCTGTTATCATTTCTTGTTTAGATTATTGCCATGACCTCTTCACTGAACTCGCAGCCTCATATCTTGACCTACTTCATTTCATTCTCTACATTTTTGTCAAAGTGAACTTTTTAAAATGGAGGTTTAATCATGTCACTCCTCTGCTTGGAAACATTCCAAGTCTCTCTCCCACGTATGTAATAAATAACAAATTTCTGATCTGGCCCTTGCCTTCACTTGGAGAATTACTTTCCATTATTCTTCAGCCGGAACTATCTACTTCAGCTATTCCTGATGACTTTGACCTCCTTGTAGCAAGTTTCACTCTCTTAGGGATGCCCTTCCCTGCCCTTCTATCAGACTAACCTCTTCCTGATCTCAGTTCAAGCATTATCGCTTGCGGATGTCTTTCCTGGTGAGCCAGCCTGATCTCCCCTCGAGCATGCCTAGCCAACAGGGCTCTTTTAATTATGGTAGATTTGAAAACAGAGGGAAAGCTAACATTATTTGGAGAAGGGAAAAAAAGGACGAACAACATGACTTAAGAGAGTTGATATTCTTTTATGGTGACAGAGAATGAGAAAAAAGAATTCAGTGAATAGTATGCGAGGAACAAGGGAGATCTGACTGGGTGATCTTTTGAAATTCTTGCCATTTGGAAATTTTCAGGCTAATGATTATGTTGTGTCTAAGTCATATCCTAATAAAATGATGTGCTGGGTTGATATGCAGATACTTATAAATGACCCCCTCATATGCTTGGGAGCACAGACTGCCTGGGAATGGAGGAAAGTTTATCAGAAAAATTCTGGGAAGAACTTAGCTATAAGGATTCAAAAGTCAGCTAGGTTAATTATTTAGATTATTTAAAATATCTTTGTGTTGGGCACCTGGGTGGCTCAGTGGGTTATAGCCTCTGCCTTCCGCACAGGTCATGATCCCGGGGTCCTGGGATCGAGCCCCACGTCGGGCTCTCTTCTCAGTGGGGAGCCTGCTTCTTCCTCTCTCTGCCTGCCTCTCTGCCTACTTGTGGTCTCTGTCTGTCAAATAAATAAAATAAAATCTTTAAAAAAAAACCTTCCATAGTTTGGCTATTGTGGACATTGCTGCTATAAACATTCGGGTGCACGTGCCCCTTTGGATCACTACGTTTGTATCTTTAGGGTAAATACCCAATAGTGCAATTGCTGGGTCATAGCGCAGTTCTATTTTCAACACTTTGAGGAACCTCCATGCTGGTTTCCAGAGTGGCTGCACCAGCTTGCATTCCCACCAACAGTGGAGGAGGGTTCCCCTTTCTCCGCATCCTCGCCAGCATCTGTCATTTCCTGACTTGTTTATTTTAGCCATTCTGACTGGTGTGAGGTGATATCTCATTGTGGTTTTGATTTGTATTTCCTGATGCCGAGTGATATGGAGCACTTTTTCATGTGTCTGTTGGCCATCTGGATGTCTTCTTTGCAGAAATGTCTGTTCATGTCCTCTGCCCATTTCTTGATTGGATTATTTGTTCTTTGGGTGTGCACCCGAATGTTTATAGCAGCAATGTCCACAATAGCCAAACTATGGAAAGAACCTAGATGTCCATCAACAGATGATTGGATCAAGAAGATGTGGTATATATACACAATGGAATACTATGCAGCCATCAAAAGAAATGAAATCTTGCCATTTGCGACAACATGGATGGAACTAGAGCGTATCATGCTTAGCGAAATAAGTCAAGCGGAGAAAGACAACTATCATATGATCTCCCTGATATGAGGAAGTGGTGATGCAACATGGGGGCTTAAGTGGGTATGAGAAGAATAAATGAAACAAGATGGGATTGGGAGGGAGACAAACCATGACTCTTAATCTCACAAAACAAACTGAGGGTTGCTGGGGGGAGGGGGTTTGGGAGAAGGGAGTGGGATTATGGACATTGGGGAGGGTATGTGCTTTGGTGAGTGCTGTGAAGTGTGTGAACCTGGTGATTCACAGACCTGTACCCCTGGGGATAAAAATATATGTTTATAAAAAATAAAAAATTTAAAATAAATAAATAAATAAATATTTTTAAGATTAAAAAAAGAAAAACTTTGTGTTAAAAGACAAGATAAAATTTATGAAATGAATAAAGATATATACCACCATTTTAACATTTAATATAGATTTAACACAACTATATAATTAAAGGATATGTTAGGACCTACTTCAGGGTTTCTCATAAGTTTAAGCATTATTACCCCATTTGTAAAATTTTACATATATATTTTGATATGACATACATGTTTGTGGATATATACAGACTTCAATATATCCACACCTACACATTTTTATATGAATACAAAACACATTACATTTTACCATTTTTCTGTATTTTAAGAAAATTGTCTGTTTACCAGTGCAGGTTTCTCAAACAATGGGTCTCCATCCATTTATTTGTGACTCAAAAAGTCAACTTAGAGGGCTTTCACCAAAGCTTTTAAAAATCCATGGCTGGAGAATAGAATAAAAAACATCAGAGTAACACCTAGGAAGGAGAGTATTGTTTTTACAAATGTGGGCCATGGCTGACATGTTTGAAGAGCGCGCCTTCTAGAGGTCCAGGGAGAGAGGAGGTTGAGAGCGTCTGGTCTCTGAGGTCCCTCGGTTCCAGTCCAGTGTTGAAAGCTGCTTGGAAACACCAGGCTTCTGTCAAGTCCAGGCACAGGACACACTTAATGACATCACAGCATTCTCCCACGTTCATTTGGGGGATGGGATAAAGGCCAATGGTGGTTCTCCTGGGAAACTGGAATACTTTTACCACTTGGCGACGAGAACTCTAGAATGTGCTTGCTTTCCTCTCTCTTCTAGTTGCTAACAAGGGAGAGTTTAAGTCAACACCTTATTTAGCTTTCCACAGCCATTGGCCTCCTGATCGCTCTTTTCTTTCCCCCAAACATACTACCTTCCTTAGTCCCCAGATTTTGTGTCTTCATTAGATTTTATGCCTGATTGTATCATCAGTGATCATACTGTAATTGTATTATAAATTCCTCAAAACCTTCCTGGAGGTTTGCGCTTCTAAAAAAACTCCATGAAATGGAGGCATCCTCTCTACCTTTAATGTATGTATCTTTTGTTTTTATGAATGTATAATATTTATAATTTTTCTGAGGAATCATGAAAATCACCATGTGCAAAATAATTAGAATACCTTCTCTTATTGTTAAGGATGATTTGCAGTAGAATAGACAGGTGCAACCATGTAGTCTTGGGAAGAATATTTAATTTACCCAAATTTCAGCTGATGTAACTATACTGCAATTGTCAAAAAGTTGGGCAATTTCAGCTTAAAGAGCTGTCAAAAAGGACAGTTTGCATTTTATCACTGTGCTCTATCATCTCATCCATTTGGTGTAGCAGTTTAATAAAAGCTGAATCAATTACTTTTATTTGCTTCTTATTTAAAAAAAAAAACTTTTAATGCATCTCCCATGAAAATTCTCGGATGTGATGGCCAGAAGAATTGCAAATTACCTTGTGATCCTTAAGCATGTTAGAACTTAACACATGGTGAGGAGCCTGGGGATCCCCTTCAGAGCTCCAAAAGTAATTTTTAATTCTGGCTTATTATTCAGAACCATAAATCATGGGGCAAGTTTACCAGACTCCTGTATCCGCCTCCTCCCCACCAGACCTTCAGGACAATTGATTACCAGGCCTGAGTGGATGATCAGTCCTGACAGTATCACAGCTTAATGGAGGAAATGAAGGTGGATATTTCCAGATTTGTATTCTACTCAGAAGGCCCTAGAATCTGAGCTAAGCCTAACGGGCCTCTCAAGCCACCGATACAGCTGATATCTTGGCCCAGTTTTTAATTAAGTCTGCTAATTATGTGGGATAGTACCCTTTCCCTATATATTTTTTAAACAATGTAAATGACAAGAGGCTGATCTGTGACCACCATTTCATGACCTGTGTGAGACAGAGGCTTGAGAACACTTACATACGAGGAAACAATTAGATTCCAATTAGCTCGGTAGCAGTGGCATCGTTTTTTAAAAATAATCAAAGAAATGTCAAAACGAGACAATGTAAACAGTTGTCATTAACTGCCTTTACTCATTTGGGTAGAATTAGAATCTGGAGCTTCTGGGAGATTCTGTGTCTTTCTTACAGAAAAAAAAAAAAAAAAAAAAAGCTGTGTGATGTTTGTTCCAAAGTTCCTGTGTGCTTATTTTCAGGTTTCTCCAAAGGAGATAAAAATGTAGTGGGTGAATTCTAAATGATTTCAAGCAAGCATGTGATTTAATATCTATTACTGCAGGCACGGTCGGTCTGGGTACAGGATATGTGATCTCTCCTTTCACAGTGTCGGGGGGATGAGGAAAAATAGAAAGTCCAGCAGAGGCCAAAGGGACAGAGCTGTTTACCTCCTGAAGTTAATTCAATATGGTGAGATCATCAAGACACAGGGTCCTGAAGCATCTTGCCCCTTCAAGTTAAGGCCGCCGGCCTTAAGAAATAAAAAAGCAGGATACCGGCTAAATTCAAGCTTCAGAAAGCCAATGAATAATATTTTGGTATAAGCCTGTCCCAGACATTGTATTTTATGAGCACTATTTGTTTTTATCTGAAATTCTAATTTAAATTGGCATCCTGGCAACCTATTTTTAATCTGACAACCCTCTTTAAAAAGGCAAATATAGTTGCTACCATGTTGGTAACGATTTTTGGCTTCTTTCAGTCTCATATAAGTTATGATGTGAACTATTTCTGGTTTCCAGAGTTATCTGTATTGGCCACTAAAACATGAGCATAACTTGGAGGAACAGGTAGAGCCTTGCTACCAGCAGAGTGGTTTGATAGAAGAATGAGGTATTACTTTGACAGCCATCTGTAATTATTCATGTCTTCAGACTAGTTATACACCCTTGATAACATAGTCCAAAAGGATAGTGTTTTATGGATCTCAAATTCTGAGAAACATTGAGAAGCTTCTGAGATCATTTTTGGGGGAAAAATAATAGAGTCAATTCATGGTCCACACTGTACCATTAAACACATGGATCACCTCAAAATATTCATATTTATGGTACTTAAACATATATGTATAAAGACATACAGTCATGTTGTCTATCTTATTTCTTAATTTGCACAGCTAGCACAATATATTCAAAATATTCTTACACAGAAATCTATGGGTTTGAATTCTGAAAGTGAATTTCTCTCGTATTGTTTTTCTCATTATATAATACTTCACAATTCACAGTGTCCAAGAACTTTGCATGCATTCTCTTAGTTCAAGCTCCTGGGACCCTGTGAGTTAGATACTGTTACCTTCCTTTTAGAGAAGAGGAAACTCAAGCTCGGGCTAAGCATCTTGCCTAAGGTCATTGGATGAGGAGGTGACAGAGGCAAGAAAACCCCTCAGGTCTTTTGACCCCGGTGCACTGATCTCTCTGTTAGGTCAAGCTGTGGTCTCAGTAATGAGTCTAAAATGTAAACCTTGGTTATTCTCTGAGAAAGTACCTCTGAAAAAAATATGGACATCCATTCCAAGTGTCTGAAAACAATAATGCTTTATTAATTGGCATCCTCTCCTCAGATTTTATGTCACTGAAGATTTTAGTTAAGATGCAGGTTGCCCTGATACCTGTGCATAATCAGAGACTTCCGATGGACTTGTGACCTCTCAGCTGCCCATTCTTTTTCTGCCACATACCCTTCTCTCCCTGTTCACCTTCCTCCCTAGTCTACTATGCTTTGGTATCAACTCTATCCTCAAGGGTAGATGTCGTGAAAACACAGGGGCGGGGATGAAAAACGAGGGGAGCATCAGGAAGGGGAAGATGAGATAGGCTATATTGCCTGCGCAAGGCAGAGGTGTAAGCCAGCTTTGTCTTCAGCCCTCATTTTTCCTTCTTAGGATCCATCTTCCTTCCTGTATGGCTTTTTACTCCAGAGCCCCCACTTGTCCCTGTGTCTCTAGGGAAATGTCCAAGATAGCTTGATCCTTGTATATTTTTAAAATGTAGATAAACATTACTTTGTTTCTCTACATCCCCAAAGATCCTTCAGTAACCTCTGGGTAGAGATTTGTCTTTCTTAGTATATTTTTAAAAACCAATGCAAAGGAGATTCTATATCATAGGTAAAATTTTACTATCCCATCCCTTTGTTAAAATCCCATGGCAAAAACCCTTTAATTATTCTCACTCTGCAAATGATTATGTTTTAAGCTATTAGATTGCGTGCAGATCGTATCATCAGTACACAATTTTAGGACAATCTGGTACAAACACTCCTGGTATTAATGATGGATAAGGAGGAAGACAAGTAAGAGGAAGTAGAAGAGATGAACCAAAAACAGTCCCAGAATAACCTCCCTAATTCATCAGTCAGTCCCATCCCTCAGCTGCCTATCTTGTCTTTACACTTCTCCAGCTCCCAGTGATGAGTCTCCCTCTTAAAACTAATATTTACCATGTTCCAGCTGTTGAGTATAGGATTTGATTTTATCCTACTTAAAATCATTTAGCCTTTAACTCTTTCATGGATGCTGGCAGAAGATGAGAGATTTCCTGGTCAGAGACAATGGTTTCTATTACATATAGGAGAGCAAGCACCATAAGCATCATTTTTGCCTCATCTTCACTTGTCCCCCATGTCCCACAGGTATGATGCTGTATGAGCCCAGATGGATGCTTGGACCTGCCATTGGTTGCATTACCAGAGAAGAACACTGGGCTTGGGGACCTTACTGTTTTATAGCAAGCAGTAATCAATCATGTTCTCTGTCCCAGAAGACATTATCTCATTTCTCAAAGTTGCTTAATATAAATGTAACCCTGAAAGGTGTCCCCAGTAAAGAGCAATCAGAGTTTTGCATTCTCACCATGTCCAGCAAGAAGGTGCAAGAATGTTCAGGGATAGTGGTGAATTCCTTCTCTCAACACCAAGCACTGTTTCAAGGACCTTCCTTTTATTAACTCATATGTGCTTCAGAACTAGGAGTATTTTTATGATCCCCCATTTTGCTCGTGGGAAAACTGCAACATGGTGAGGTTTAAGTACCTTAGCTAGGATCCCACTGATGGTAAGATGTAAAGCCAGGCTGTCAGGCTCCAGAATCCACCTTCTTTTTTAATACACTATCATTTTTATTGCCAACTCAGTAGAGACAAAAAACATGCTGACCTATCAGGAGATATGTTCCTCATTATTCAGGGGAGGACTCAGGGTCCATACTTGCATGTAGATCCATGCCCCATTTTCCCAATGTCATGCTTTGCTCATGCTTTTCCATTACATATCATTCTTCCCAAGCCCCATGGTCTTCCTTTGCTTCTTTGCTAAATTCTTCATCTATATTTTAGAAGTTATACTAACCCATTGTATGTTTTCAACCAAGTGTTTTTATTTTTCCAGGACTTATTAGTATGGCCTTGGGTTCTATTTTTCCAAAGGGAGAAAAGTCATAATTTTGAGCTAAGTCCTTATACATGGTTCTGAACCTACTTTATCTGTTTTCTTTATTCTTAGTTTTTAAAAATTTTAATTTCAGTATAGTTAACATACAACGTTATTTTAGTTTCAAGTGTACAATATGGTGATTCATCAATTCTATACATCATTACTCAGTGCTCATTGTGATAAATGTATTCTTCATCTCTTTCACCTGTTTCACCCAACCCCCACCCACCTCCTCTCTGATATGCTTTATTTTAAATGAGTGTCCTCAGTTAAAGTTATTATTTTTTTCAACAACATTTTTTACTTGAAGCATACTTCAGAATACATGGTTCTAAAACATACATATATAAAACATTCCATCCAAGAAGAATAGAATACATATTTTCTTCACATACACACTGAAGAATCCCCTGGATAAATCACAAAAAAAGAGACATAACAAAATATTAGAAATTCAAACTAAAATGGGTCAGTATGAAATCATAACTGAACATTAAGAAATATCTTCTACAAATGCAGATCTGCCATTGAACAGCATATTTCCTCAGTGCTACTAATACCCTCCTTGTTTGCAATATAATGAGAGTATTGTTTTTTTTTTTGAGATTTTATTTATTTATTTGACAGAGATCACAAGTAGGCAGAGAGGCAGACAGAGAGAGAGGAGGAAGCAGGCTCCCTGCTGAGCAGAGAGCCTGATGGAGGGCTCGATTCCAGGACTCTGGGATCATGACCTTAGCCAAAGGCAAAGGCTTTAACCCACTGAGCCACCCCGGCACCCCATAATGAGAGTATTCTTGTTTCACCCTTTTATGCCCCTATGGTGGAACCAACACTTTCATAACTAGGCATACCTTTCATCTATGGCACAGCATATCATACCATATCATATATTATACTTACAAATATTTCTGTATCTCCAACTTGACTTGTAAACTCTTTAAGAACATGAAATTATTTTATTAATTTTTTTCATTCTCTCCAGAAACGAGCCCAATGATAGCCCAATCATAGTATACATTCAATAAATGCTTATGGGATGGTGACAACATGCACAAGTGATTACCTTGTCATCAGTCTAGTATTATAGTTGTGTATTCTCATACGTCCTGGTTTAAATGGAGTTTGGGGGGAAATGACTTGGAAGCATAGCCCAGAATAGCATCATAATTATGGGGGAAATGCCTTATAAATTTTCAGTAAATGTCAATAGTTTTCTGTAAGATACAGCTCATTTTTATGGATTGATTTACTTATGGAAGTAAATAACACTTGCATGAAAAAGAAGCCTAGTTGTTTGGTTGAAAATGAACAATTTCAGTTAGTAAGCCACAGGTTTATTTTCTTTTATGGATTGCCTAGAACACATCACCAACATATTGTGCATGTGTCACCTCACTTATCTTACCAAGTACAACCAAGTGGTAAACAAAGCCCCAAGAACACCCATGCAATCGAACACCCATTGCTGACCTACCATCTGTTTTTAAAGCATTTAAAATATGGTCTATTTACTATTCTTCAGAGATGTTTGGTCTAAAGCATTTAACAGAGAAATTATTCCTTGCCTATGAAATAAATGGAGAAGATTATCCAATTATCACAAATTTGATAAATATTTAGTCACTTCCTAAGCTGGCTCAATGATAGGGTGGACTCAAGGCTCCTTCCAGTCTCCTGGGAAATTCCCTTTGTCTCTTTTTCCTGTCTTTTGCCATTACTTCCCATTCTACCCCTTTTTAAACTACTGTCTCTTTTCAACTCCGAACCTCTGCCCATTTTCAACCGACGTTGCTTAACTTCTCCTGCATCTCATCTGCTTTTTGCTCTGGCCTCTACCTCTGTCTGTCTGATGGTGACCATAGTTAGAATTTGGATGATGGTTTCTTCTATGCTGGGAGTAACTGAAAGTTGCAACTCTCATTGGCATGATCCCTACCCATGGTAGCCTCAGAAATAAGGGGTCAGGGCGCCTGGGTGGCTCAATGGGTTGGGCCTCTGCCTTGGGCTTGGATCATGATCTCAGAGTCCTGGGATCAAGCAGGTTCTCTGCTCCGTGGGGAGCCTGCTTCCTCCTCTCACTCTCTGCCTGCCTCTCTGCCTACTTGTGATCTCTGTCTGTCAAATAAATAAATAAATAAAATCTTTAAAAAAGGAAAGAAAGAAAGAAAGAAAGAAAGAAAGAAAGAAAGAAAGAAAGAAAGAAAGAAAGGGTCAGAGTGCACCCTCTTCATGAGAATCTCCATAAGAGCATCTATACTGGCTTTGACTCAACTTGCCCCGAAAGTGAGATTCTGTTATTAACTTTTTGAAAAATCAATGAAAAAGATAAGCCCAGCTGCATCACCAGAGCAGCAGGGAAACATTCAGAATGAAATAGCAACCCAGTTAACTAGCCCCTCATCCCCTGAAACAGGGCAGAAAATAACATGTAATAGGGAATTTCATGTTTATAGCCATTAGTGAGGTGACTTTATACAACCTCATGTAGAAATTCTATATAAAAACAGAAGAAATATTTTAACTACAGTCATTGCCATGATCACTGATCCATTCAACTAATACCTAATGATTGCTATTTAGAAGACCCAGGATGGCAAAATATTTAATACAACCTGGATCCCACTCTCAGTGAACTTACTAGAAGTAAGACTTATACATAAATAAGCTTTATCACCAGGAAGAAAGCAATGAGGCAATACGTGTTGTGGAGAGACTTATTATAAAAATATTCATATATGGTTAAATATATATAGTTAAATACATATCTATCTCTCTATATACATATGGTCAAGTATATATGTTTGTATATATATATTCAAATATATATTTGGTAAGTATATATAGCTAAATACATATGTGGTTAATAATATATATAATAATATATCATATATATCTGAATATGTATTTTTACTTGAAGTCAAGTTTTTAGGTTTGAATTAGAAAAATTCACACACCCATTTGTTCCTCAATTTTCTCTTCTGTAAAAATATGATAATAGTAGCCTGCATTTCACTTAACATTGAAAATATTAGATGAAATATTAATAAACGATTTGCTTAACGAGTGATTATTATTAAGAAGGCAGAAGGTGTGTTAGGTACTGGAGATTAAGTTGCATCAGCCTCTATTCTGTCAAGGAGTTGAGAGTGCTGTGGAAGAAATGTTTGGGTATACTGTAATAAGAGAGTACAATAACTATATAAAAGGCCGTTGGAGAACAGACAGGACAGGCTCAGAATGCATGGAGGTTTAAGAAGCTTCAAAGCCGATGTTGGGACTGGGCACGGCTGAGGAGTCCACCAGGCCTTGTGGCAGAGGAAAGGGATCAGTTTCAGGGGAGCAGCAGGTGCAACCACAGGGGGGCACATTCATCCTGGTGTAAACTCAGGTGCTGTAAGCCCAGGTATGGAGGCGTGGTCAGAGACGGGAGAGCAGAAGAGGGACATGCAAGGTTCTGGCAGGAGGTAAGTGTGGAAAGACAGTGGGGGGGCCAAATCATGAGGTGCTTCTCAGTTCTAGGAAGTAATAGGAAGATACATACATACAATACATACAATAGCAACTGTCTTAAAACAACAGAAATGTATTCTTTCATCCTTCGGGAGGCCAGAAGTCCAAACTCAAGGTGTTGGCTGGGTCACATTCCCTCCAAAGCCTCTAGGGCAGAATCCTAGAATCTGTGCCTCTGGAGGCTTCTGGTGACTCTTGGCGTTCTTGTCTCATGGCCGCATAAGTCCTCTCTCTGCATCTCTGCTTTCCTCTTCACATGCCTCCTCCTCAATGATTGTGACTTCTCTGTGCATCTCTTTTAAAGACACTTGTCACTGAATTGAAAGACCACCGGGATAATCTAGGATCATCTCCTCATCTCAAGATCCTTTTCATAATTATATCTGCAAAGATTCTTCAGCTCTGAGTGAGTGTATCTTTTGCAGGGATGGGGTGAGGGTACCATTCGCCCTACTTCAGTGAAGAAGCATTAAAGATATAAACTTCAGAAACTTGGAACCATGTGTGATAGGTCACACTGGGGACCAAGGGGAAGAGAGTTTTATGGTTTGCAAACTCTAAAAACCTATACAAGCTTTACTACAGTCACTATTACCTTCCCCTGTGAATTACCATTGACAACCCTCTAAACTGTTGAAAAGAAACTTAAGCCCTGATTGGTGTGTAATTTTTGACGTGGTTCAGAATTGCCTTTTACCCTTTGTCATATAAAGAATGTACCAGGCTGTGGTTCACAAGGCTTAGCCTCCAGAACCCCTAACACCACCTTCACCCTCACTCACCATTCAAGGCTGTGCTTCCCAGCTTGAGTGGTCCCAGCATTTCCTACAGCCTCTCAGAACTCATTTGGGGGCCCACCTCCAGAGATCCTGAGATAATTTCTCTGGGGCACAGCCTGGGCACTGGGATTTTATAAATCTTCCAGGTAATTCTAATGTGCAGCCAGAGACTAGAACGACAGTTCCATACATGAAGATTTTCTTTTCGATTAGCATTCGATTTCGTATTTTCATTCATTAGGGCTTTGAAACTACCAATCTCCAAAACATAATTCAGCTGAAAACTAGCTAACACTTAACACTTAATACTTCTTGATGAGACGCTTTAACCAGAAAATGGTGCCTCACCTCATCGGGTTTCTTAAAATCATAAGACTGAGAGGGCATGTCTTCAATAACAAAGACAAATCTCTTATAATCTAGCAATCTGAGTGTTTTTTGTCACCATGGATTTTTTTTTTTTAGCATTGATTTTGATTTTTTAAAATGTCACCTTAAAATATTATTTATTCTGATTACTGATTGGGGGGGCACTTAAAATTTTGTGCCAGAGGTGAGAGAGATTTTCATCCTTCTGGTTCCCAGTCTGAATAATTATTTTCCTGTGGCTGCTATGGCACAGAGTTCAAATCAGAGTGTTGGCAAGGCCTCTCTTTCCCTGATGCTCTAGAGGAGGCTCCTCCCTGGCTTCTACTAGCTTCTGGTGGCAGCTGGCTTCCTTGCCCTGTGGCTGTACCCCACCCAGCTCTGCCTCTCTCTTTACATGACTTTCTCCGCTGTGTCTGTCTTCTCCTTGTGCCTCTTAGAACAGTTGCCATTGCATTCAGAGACTAGGCAGAAAGTCCAGGAAGGTCTTCTCCTCTCAAACCCTTAATTTATTTATTTTTATTTGGGGGGTTTTAAAAATTATGTTCAGTTAGCAGCATATAGTACATCATTAGTTTTTGCTGTAGTGTTCAACGATTCATTAGTTGTGTATAACACCCAGTGCTCGTCACATCACGTGCCCTTCCTAACACCCATCGTCTGTGACCCCATCCCCCCACCCCTCTCCTTTCTGTAACCCTCAGTTCGGTTCCTGGAGTCTGACTCTTGCATAATTTGTCTCCCTCTGATTTCTTCCTTCCCCTGTGGTCCTCTGCACTATTCTTTATGTCCCACATATGAGTGAAACGATGTGATAATTGTCTCTCTCTGCTTGACTGACTTCAGTCAACATAATCTCCTCCAGTCCCATCCGTGTTGGGTATATCACCTTACAGGTGGCTGAGGAACATTCCATTATATATACGAACCACATCTTCTTTATCCATTCGTCTGTTGAAGGGCGTCTTGGCTCCTTCCACAATTTGGTGATTGTGGCCATTGCTGCTAAGAACACTGGGGTGCATGTGCCCCTTCTTTTCACTACATCTGTATTTTGGGGGAAAATACCAGTAGTGCAATGGCAGGGTCATAGGGAAGCTCTATTTTTAATTTCTTAAGGAATCTCCACACTGTTCAAATTGGCTACACCAACTTGCATTCCCACCAACAGTGTAAGAGGGTTCCCCTTTCTCCGCAGCCTTGCCAACACTTGTTTTCTGTCTTGTTCATTTTTGCCATTCTAACTGTCAAACCCTTAATTTAATTACATCATTGAAGAATAGGCTTCTTTGGTTTTTGTTTGTTTGTTTGTTTGTTTTCCAAACTAAGGTTAGAGTCACAGGCATCAGGCATTAAACAATGGCTGTATCTTTTGGGAGGCCACCACTCAATGTTCTACCATAACCTCCTTTCCTTATAATAGGTCACTTTGTCCTTACTACAAAATGATGCCCAGGGAGGACTTTATTTCCCCCATCTGGTAGATGAAGACAGAAGTTAAATGAATGCTCCTATGTCACTCGGGCTTTGACGTCACCGAACCAAAGCCCCTCATTCCTGGCGCTGTGCTCTTTGAGCTACAGAGACCTCATCATCAATTGCTTTCTAACACTCTCCAAAACCAAATGAGAGAAAAACCATTGCTATCCAATCCTACAGAAAGCTGATTCTAGAACCCGCAGATTGTTTTCTGCTCTTCCCACTTTGCGGTGCTTCTCATGTTTCCGAGTTTTGCTCCAGCTGTTGTGCTAGCACCCTTTAATCTGTTTATAAATTGGTGAACAGATAGCTTAACCCACTTCCTGTTGTTAGCCCAAAAATAAAAGCTGTGATCTCTCGTGACACAATAGTTCTCCCATATTAAGCAGTGGAAAGACTGTGATATCTTTTCATCTTAAAGGACAAAGAAGATACAGTGAAATGTATAGTTATCTGACCTGGGACATCTGAGGTCCATATCTCACTAATTGCCTGTTTGATGGGGGAGGCAGAATAGGCTTCCTGAAATATTAACAGAGAGTTTGCCTTCCCTTGTGACTTTAATTCTTAAAATGTAAGAGATGCTGTAACCTTTCTGGCCATCCGTGTGGCACGGCAGAGGAGTCCACCTGCCTGCATTGATCACCGGGAAGAAATGGAAATGTCCATGGCTGACACAGTCCAGGGCAGAAGGGGACATCCATGCCCTGCATTGCAATCGGGTGCCACGCTTATTTAAATTTAAACCGAGGGTTTCACCGGATAGCCAGCTCTTTCCAGCCTCAGAAACATGGCATTAGTGAAATGTCAGCTTGCGTTAAGATCACCAGTGGCCTTTTCCGTGCACATTCTTCCATATTTCTGCACAAAGATAGCAGAGCACAGCCATGCCTCTGCTCTGGAGATCGATCTGCCTTCATGTCTGATATTACCTTACATCGCCAGGGCCAGGCGGGTGTGAGAGAGGGGGCAGAGGGACCGTGTTTACTCACTGAACCCTGAGGTAGAGCTTTAGCAAGTTGCTAGGTGGCCGTGGGTGGCTGAACTGACTGCAGTTTGGGCCCTTTTTTAGGGTTTGCAGTGATAAGAGCAGATCTCTGAGGAGTTGAATGTCTGCGTGATCTAAAACCAGGGCAGTCAAGCTGAAGAGGGTGTGTGCACTAACCTGTTTGCACTGAATACTCTCCATAAATAATTTACAGCCATGACTGCTAGCTATTATTACAAAAATACCGGATTGCATTTGACACATGATTTCAGCTTGTAAGTCAATAGATACGTTTCACCTAGTGTGTGCAGACCTGGGAGAAGTCACCCATCCAAGTGTGTTTTCCAACAATGTAATTTAGCACTTCCCAACCAGAGGGATGAGAGCTTTCTGGGGAAGCCCGGACCCTCAGCCACACAATAGACCGTCCTTCTACGTCCTTATTTTATCATTCCTTAATAGCATGCTGATTTCCTCCTTCTGTCCTGCAGAACCTGCTTGTACATTTCAAGTCGTTGGTATCTAACATGAGAGTGAAATTGCTTGGATGAGAAATATTCTTCTGCTTTCTTATTCAAAAGATATATTCTGGGTACTGTCTGGTGTTTCCTTTGAGTTCTACTTGAATCACCCCCCCCCCCCGCCGCCCCAAAAGGTCCATTTTAACACCCCTACCCCCTATCCTAAATAGTGTGGCTTCCTTCAGACTGGAATTTTCCTTAAAGATAAGAGTAAGGTCCCAGGAAGACACACCCCATGATTTGATGAATTCTCTTCAGAAAGCAGGAAGGAGATTTCTGTTTGCTGTTGTCTTGAAAATATGTAATAAGGCAGCCTGAGAAATATGTAAGAAAGGAACCACATTAGAGATCCTCATGATGGTTGCTAAAGTTACATGACTCTTTGAGGTTTTTTGTTGTTGTTGTTGTTGCTGTTGCTGTTTTTTTTTTTTTTAAGAGAAAGCCCAAGAACACCATTCAGATATTACCCTGTCTTTATGACCAATCGATAGCAGAGTTGCAGGGTCTCCCTTATTCTTTGATGAGGTACATTTATATGCAACGAGGGATTGCATGTATATTTAATAAGAAACTCCATTATGTGTACACACGGTGGGAGAAAGGAAAAAGAAGATGTTTGTGCTGGCTGTGCTAATGCTATAATAAGAAATGTGTCTAAAAATTATTTGCTACAGATTTAAAAGGATAATCTTGAGTGGAGGAAAAGGCAGGTAGGAAATGGTGGTTCTAGGCAGAGATGATTTTTAAATATTCACACTCCAGAAGTACAAAGAATCTGATAGTAAGCCGTTGATAATGCACAATAGAAATATATCCATAAATATTAACAGTACAGTTCGTTAAAGGTTTATTTTTCAGTAGCAATAGTCCTGGGTCGGGCAGAGGAATATATCTCTAAGTGCATCTGAAAGAAGTAATTTTTGATTGTATAACATTTTAAATTACTTTAAATCACCTACAACAGCTGAGTAATTAATCTATAAACTCTTGCAAAGCTGAAACTTAAAAAAAAATCAGTCTACAGATACCTTACAATAGCATTCATACAATTGTAAGAAATATTTTCAAGTAAAATATGTATTTACTAAGGTTTGCGTGGCCTAACATGCCAATTAAAGAGAATTATGGCATATAGGTAATAGAAGAGAATGTCTTCAAATTGTTTTAAAAATAAGGGAACACCAACTCTGGGATCCTTATGTTTGTAGATCTACCTCCAGTTCTGCTGCTTCTTTGTTTTTTGTATTTGTCCCGAAGCTCAATTTCCATTTCCATCTAGCAAAAGGGGCCCTCTTCACCTGAGGGAATGCACGGCTTTCTGGGGGCCTCCTTGACACAGATCACCCCATCCTGGCTTCTGTCTCTGGTGCAAATGCTCCTCTCTCGCCCCCATTCCCGGTTGCCCTTATCCTGATCACGCAGAGCCTCCCAGGCTCTCCCTGGCCTTCCTGCCCTGACTTGCTGGGCAGCAGGGTGCGCTTTCCCCAGGCTTCAGGGGAGCTGGGGTTCCCACAGGGCCCCCAAACTTCTACAACCCTCCCACCCGTTCCCGTGTGCACACCCTACAGCAGCTCTATCCTGCCCCGGGAAACGCCCTTCCTTATCACAAGCCTAGTGCCTCGGAATTTTCCACACTTGCCCTTTCCGCCTTCTCCGTGAGGACTTTCCTGCGAAGCTGACCTCACCTTCATTCCTACCTTGTAGATGCAGGTTTTTATAGTTAGGCGTGGAGCCTTCCCACTATTACTGCATCTGCCTAGAATAAGCCGCGGGTCCTGGTTTGCCCCACACGCCTGCCCTCATATGTCCCCCAGGACGCAATCTGGACCATTCTTCTCTGATGCTTCCACGGCTGCCTAGAAGGGTGTTCGACTACTTGTGCCTGGTAGGAAAAGTTTTCTCACAAAATGATCAGTTAGAAGGATGGTTCTTTATTCCAGAAGCATCCATTCTTCTCTTTGGGTAGTAACCTTGTATGAAATGAGAGTGATAGCAGAACTTTTTTTTTTTTTTTAAGATTTTATTTATTTATTTGACAGACAGAGATCACAAGTAGGCAGAGAGAGAGAGGCAGAGAAGCAGGCTCCCTGCTGAACAGAGAGCCCGATGCGGGACTCGATCCCAGGACCCTGAGATCATGACCTGAGCCGAAGGCAGCTGCTTAACCCACTGAGCCACCCAGGTACCCACTTTTTTTTTTTTAAGTGTCAATTTGAGGTAATAAAAACTTGGGCACTCATATCACTTGGTATTTTATTATACATTCTGGGTCCGTGAAACCATGAGTCTGAAAACCAGTTCCCTAACGCTGGCATCCTTAGAACATGCTAGAGCAGCATTTCACAAGCTGCGGCATTACCGTGGGCTCACTGGGCGGCGAGGACATGCGTGGTATTCATCACAGCATCTTCAGCAACTGCCATGGTAACGACTTGGGGGAAGGAGAGAGCTGGGAAATATTTAGCTCTTTCTTGTATCAAGGGTATCCATCTATTCCCTTTAACAAGTGGTTCTCGGCCTGAGTTCTGTGAACCCATGTGCAAGTCCATGGAAGGGCTTCAGAGGACCCGAGAACAAAATTTTATGCAAGAGTTTGCATGTAGAGTATTTATGCACTTATCCCCCACCCCCCGCCAGGGAGAGAGTCTATAGCATTTTCAAAGAAGTCATAACTCTTGAAGGTTGATGACCACATTGAGGGAATTGCGTCATTCACCGTGGTCTCATTTAGCATTTCTTGAATAACTGAAATGTGCAACATTCCAGCCCAACAAGGGAGTTACAGAAATGCTTTTGGTGTGGCCCTTGTCTTCAAAGAACTCATTCATGGGGAGCCTGGCCTCATACAAGCAGGCCAATTCAAACTATTAGTGGTAAAGACTGCAAGAATTATAGGTAGTTTGATGTGGAACATGCGGGCTACGGCCTGGCGATGAGGAGGGCTGCCCAGAGGAGGTGACACGGAAGCTGGGCCTTGAAGAAGAAACAATTTCTGATGCAACAAATGAAAGAGATGCAAAGGATGTTCTAACTAGCCAGCTAAGAGATGAAACTGAGAAAAAGCAAAAACGAAGACAGCTAAATGTGCATCGTGCGTCTATGCAATCGCATGCCCTCAATTCCCTTCCTCGTTCCCAGGCGCGCTTCGCCTAGTCCTAGTCATACAGCACTTACTTCACGAGACTTGGGGTGTTACAGAATAGGGAAAAGGTGTGCCATGACCTAACAGATGGGGGCTGTCAAAAACACTTGCAAGGGCAACATAAATACTTCTCATAGTCTTCCAAGCTGGTTGAAATTAAGAGCTGTCCTGTATTTATTTGAGGCCTATTGCTCCAAGTGCCAAGGAAGAGCTATGTGTGTAGAAAAGTAGGAGAGTGTCCAGAAGGATGAAGATGGCCCTGGGCCCCTCAGCCTGGTTTGTGTGGTTGCTGCTATGCCCAGGGTGACCAGCAGCCGATCCAGCTGGGTTTTGTGCAAAATAGAAGAGGCATGTCTTCCTGAGTGGATTCCACATCACACCAGTGCACACACAGCTCAGCAAGTGTAAATGCCCCCACCCACCTCCCTGCTGGATGCCCTTGACCCTCAGGTCCTAGAGTGGGACAGAGACAGAACAGTGATTTCTCCGACCTAAATTTACCATGTGTTTAGCTGATCAGCGTCGAGTTCATGCTGGGACAGTAAGAAGCTAGAGGAGACCCCCAGATCTTTTCCTGTGCAAAGCATGAGGTGGCAGCAGCAGCAGCATAAACTCCAAGAATTGCTGCCAAATCCAGAAAGATACTGTCAAGATGGTGTCTTTAAATCTTGCACATTTTTGCAGGCACAATGCGTTGAGATGAGGATGAAGAGCTGAACTCTGCACATCTTTAGGGTAGGAGGCCCCAGAGAATAGCAGTTCTCAAAGAGAGAAAGAAATCATTTGGTTTGTCCACTGTTTGGAAGGAAAATTTCACAGTTAACAGCAGACTATGGATTTCCAATCAGCACAGCATTCTATGGAATGAAACATGGGACTAGCTGTGCTCTTAATGTAACACCGCTGGTCTTCTTCCGAGCATTTCCACTCTCTCCTCTAATGAGGCTCTGTAAATACAGAAACCTCTAAAGCAGATGTGACTTTGATGAGCTCAATATAGAAAATATATTTAATGTGTAATATATAAAATTTATATAAATATATAAAATCAGATTAAAAACCAGTTACTTTGTGATTCAGCGCTGAGCAACCCCAGAGGAAGAGTATGAGGCTGACTTACTTTATGTGTAGGCCCTTCCAGTTCTTTGTGGTAGAAGTTCAGATCCTCTGGGAAGATAATAGGGTTGTCTATTATCTATAGATAGTGTATCTATCCATATACTATTGTCTCCAGAAGTCCCCCCAGACTGCTCCTGAGACACCAAAGGATGTAGGATCTGCATATTGGCAGGTTCTTCACATTTTCCTTCATAATCCAGTGTTAACATGGATCAGTTCATTGTGTGTTTATTTGTCACCCCAGAAGACACGAAGTTCCCAGCTTAGAGAATGGGAAGAAGGCATAAATCAGTGTATTTCTAAAGGAAAAGAAAAATGAGGATGAGGAGTATGGTGTCCCAGACTGTACACTCTTTGGAAGACCTGTCTTGTCCTTATACCCAAACAGTAAGTGCTCAATTAGTATTTGCTGAATGATGGTCTGGGAAGAAAAGAGGGAAAGAAAGCCCTGGAGAGCGTGATGACTTGTGTTTATCCCCCCAAATTTTCCTGGCCCATCCAGAAGACAAACACATTTTTCATATGTTAAGTTTCATATCTGTGGCTGTTGTTGTTGTTGTTGTTTACCATGATTCCTTTTTCCATTTTTCAATGGGTAATAAATGACTTGAGCTAGAAATCAGAAAGCTTGTTCTCAAATAGGTCTTAACCCAGGATTGCACATTGTATTCATGGCATCTCTGAAGTTCGTGGGTGAATTAGTAGCCATGTAGACTAATAATGCTGAATGAATGACTTAGGAAAAAAAAAAAAAAGGTCTAGAGCAAGAACAAGATCCTCCTGTGACATTTATCAAGCATCAGCACATCGTGGTTTTCAATATTGGAGGGTCATCAAATAACGCATTTTTCCTTATCTGTGAGCAGCCATCCACCTCTTACTCGCAGATAATGCACCTAATTCAGCACATCTAGCAGGTCTGGCCCACAAACACTTACTGTTTGTATACGAAGCCTTAGCACACATAGCAAACTGCTTTCCACAAAGTCAGCAAGCTCGAAGACCCACCAGATTGGGCGCGTAAGTTTCTGAGTATCTGTATTTGGTGTTTCATCTCCCTTTCGCTTTTCATCTCATCTTTACTTCCACTTTTCAGTCTCAGTAGGTGAGCTGTTAGCAGCACTCTGAAGTAAGTAGAAAATCTTTCAGGTTCTCCGATTCTCTGTGGGCGGCACAAGAGAGCTGTGTTGCTGGATGCAGCCCACACTTAATTGCTGCCAAATGTGGAGCCACAGACATGGCCTTGAACATCCATAGGCAGATGTGATGGATAGCTCCTCCAGCGGTGCCTTCTCTCATCCATCTCTGTAGGAAAGCGACAGTGATCGCCGCAGAGTGGAGCTGACATCAGCAGAAATGACCACAAGACTCAGATGAAAAGGCAGCAGAAAAGGGGAATTGGTCTTTACTTTGCTCTCTGAGGCCTTTTGTGAATGAGGGCAATTCTCGTCACTTCGGTCCAGACACTTTGCAGATCTTTCAGTGCAAAGAAAATGGCACATCTCTAGGGGTAGGCAGCCATAAATGTTTAGCAGAGCCAGTAGATCAAGAATACTGATTATCTACCTTCCTTACGTTCAGAAAGATGGAAATTTAAACTGAGGTAAACTATATCCACACCAATCCATCGGACGCTTGAGTCTATTTTATGGATTAGAACATTGTTATTGAAAAAGCTTTCACTGTGCCCACAGCAAACCCAATGAGAGTGACACATTTTTTAACCACTGGAACATACAACCTTGACATAATTTGGCTTTGAACATAAAAAGTTAAAGTACAAATGTGGGTAACAGCTTCAAGTAATTTATATGATTTCTAAGAGTAACTCTATAGATAATGGCTTATCTCAAAAGTATGATTCTATGATGAGTGGAATGCCATACAAGGGTGATAACATTATACAAACAGAATCTTGTCGTGCCACAAATAACCTATTAATGATAGAAATAATATCAGCATTACCTATTATTACATATCATTGCATATTATTGCAATGATTTGAATAGTGTGCCCCAAAATATATGTCCACCTGGAACCTCAGAATGTGACCTTATTTGGAATACAGACCTTTACAGATGTAATTAAAATAAAGATCTTGAGATCATCCTGGATTTAAATGGGCCCTAAATATCTTATATTTACAGATATATTTATTTTTAAAGAGAATGGTTCATGAGAACATGGGGGTTGGCCAGTTCAAAGTCTATAGGTCAAGCCATCAGGCTGAAGATTATCTGAAGATTCAGATAAGAGTTAATTCTGCAGTCTTGAACCCAAAGGCTAGAAACTCAGGAGAATTTCTGTGCTACAGTCTTGAGGTCAAATTCCTTATTGTTCAAGAAACCTCAGTCCTGGCTCCTAAGGCCTTCAACTGATTGGATGAGGCCCACGCTTATTATGGAGGATCACCTGTTTTCTTTTTTGTTTTAGGGGCGCCTGGGTGGCTCAATGGGTTAGACTTCTGCCTTCAGCTCAGGTCGTGATCTCAGGGTCCTGGGATTGAGCCCTGCATCGGGCTCTCTGCTCAGAGGGGAGCCTGCTTGCTTCCCTTCCATCTCTCTGCCTGCCTCTCTGCCTACTTGTGATCTCTGTCTGTCAAATAAATAAATAGAATCTTTAAAAAAATAAAAAATTAAAAAAAGCCTCATTTCTGTAACCATACACCAGTTATGTTAGTTCCTTTTTTCATGTAAATGAGGTGTTTGTGTAAGTATTCTTTTGATTAACAAAATATTTTTAAGAGTTTTCTACTTTGATGCACTTAGAAGTCAGTAGTTCGTGTTGTTAGGATATGAACATGTTCAGCGGTATGCTGTATTAACATAGATCAGTTTTCCCATTCACAGGCTGATGGAGGCTTGGGTGGCTGCAGATTTTGACTACCATAGTAATATCCTATGTGGCTTCAATTTGTATCTTCCCAATGATTAAAGCTGTCAAACACCACAAAAATAAATAAATAAATAAATAAATAAATAAATAAAATAAAGTCGACCAATTGTAAATTGAATTGTAATCACATCTTTAAAAAGAGAGAGAGAGAGAGAGGGAGTTAAAGAACCCCTCATAGTGACATCTGCATTAGTGTTTGACCAAACAACTGGTCACCATAGTCTAGCCAAGTTGACACATAAAATTCACCATTGCAGATATCTAACAGACATTTCAAACTTAACAGAACTCCTATAGGTCCTCCGAAACAAACTTTCCCTCAACACTTCTAGTATCTGTTTGCAGACTGAAAAGAAATATTCAGGTCATCTCAGATTTCATTCTTCCTTCAACATAATAAATGTTCAACCTATCCACAAATCTACTACCTGTAAGATATTACAGATCTGACTTCGACTTACTAAACTTCTTGCTACCATATTACACAAATCTTCTCCCGCATGGACTTCTACAGTAGGCTCCTAACTAATCCCTTATGATCCATTATTGTCACAAAGGCCATAAACACATCTCAGTTGTAAATGCAATTTATACATGTACATAGATAGATGGATGGATGGATGGTGGATAGATGATAGATAGATAGATAGATACATACATACATACATACATACATACATCAGATCTCCTACAAGTATAAGATCCTACTGATGTCCCATTGCCATCAGAATAGTATCCATCTTCTTCACCTGGCCTACCAGGCCCTGCATGATCTAACTTCTGCCTTCTTCTCAAACTCAGTTTATACAATGCTTTCTTCCAATCTGGTTACCCACACTTTTGGTATCCCATTCTTTTATTTATTCCTGAACATGATCTCCAACCATTATATTTACTCTTCCATGTTCCTGGAATGTTTTTTCCTCAAGTATTCTTATGTTTCTTTCTGAGATCTTTGCTTATTCCTTTGATAGAAGTTAGAAGTTATCAAACTTCCTATAAGAACAAGTACATAAAAAAATAAAAAAAAAATAAAAAAAAAAAAAAAGAACAAGTACATAAAAACCAAGGTGGGGGGACAATAATTGAAGGAATAAGAAAGCAACCAAAGCAGCCAGATTTTAGGAGACAAGACCTCGGAGAACAGAAAAGTGCATGGAAAGACTTTGCCCTAGTCTGCTCTACCATAACAAAACACTATAGAATGAATGTCTTAAAAAACAAAAATTTGTTTCTCACAGTTCTGGAGGATGGGAAGTCCAAGATCAAGATACAGGCTGATTAGCTTTCTGGCAGAACATTCTTCCTGGCTTGTAGATAGGCACCTTCTCCCTGTGTCTTCACATGGTGGAGAGAGGGGGCGGGGGGCAGAGAAAGAGACCTTCCTATAAGTCCATGAATCCTATCAGATTCCGGACCCATCCTTACAATATTATTTCATGTTGATAACATTCTGAAAGTCCTTCAAACACAGATGTTTTAAGGACTAGAGACTCCATATATGAATTTGGAGAGGATACAGCTCAGACTGCTGTAGAGGCCGTATTTTTTGATGCTCTCCTCTTGAGACACTGGTTGCTTTCTGGCACTGCTGCAAAGCTGTCGCCCTGGTCTGCAAACTCCGGGTGATCATCTTGATGTTCTATCCTCACGTATTTCTTCACTCTCCTGGAGCACAGGGTCCAGTATTTTACTAAAACACAAAAACAAAACAAAACAAAAAGCCCTGTTACATCTAAAATTGTCTTTTGATTACTCTCAGACATGACTGGTTTAAAGATTATAATTTGAGAATCATTTTTCCATCAGAATCTTGAAAGCATCCTTCTTTGGTCTATTAGCTTCCTGTCTTGCTATGGAGAAGTCTGATGCAGCATTGTTCTTGATCCTCTCTGTCTCTGTCTATCCATCTCCCTGTCTCTCTCCTCCCTAATTTGAAATATCACTCTTTATTCTACGGTTCTGAAGTTCCAAGTTCAGAAGGTGGACCGAGGTTAGATTTGTGGTGGTTGATTTTCTTTTTCACTTTTCGCTTTGGAAAATTGGTAGACTCTTTCAGGTTAGGAACTCATGTTAAACAGTTTGAGGAAGATGTTTTCTTTCTTATTTACATGACAGTTTCCTTTCCTCCATGTTTTGATTTTGCTTATTCTGGACCTCCTATATATAACCTGATATGACTTTTCTGTGTCTTAGCTATTTTCTCATAGTTTTGATATATTTGGCTGTTTTATATACCGACAATGTAAGAGGATTCCCCTTTCTTCACATCCTTGCCAACATTTGTCATTTCCTGACTTGTTAATTTTAGCCATTCTGACTGGTGTGAGGTGGGGTCTCATTGTGGTTTTGATTTGTATTTCCCTCTTACCAAGTGATGTGGCAAGATTTTTCATGTGTTTGTTGGCCATTTGTATGTCTTCTTTGGAGCAATGTCTATTCATGTCTTCTGCCCATTTCTTCAGGGGTTTATTTGTTTTGGGGGGGGGTGCTGAGTTTGATAAGTTTTTTATAATCTTGGATACTAGCCCTTTATCTGATATGTCATTTCCAAATATCTTCTCCCATTCCGTAGGTTGCCTTTTAGTTTTGTTGATTGTTTCCTTTCCTGTACAAAAGCTTCTTATCTTGATGAAGTCCCAATAATTCATTTTTGCTTTCATTTCCTTGCCTTTGGAGACGTGTCTAGCAAGAAGTTTCTGCAATGGAGCTCAAAGAGGTTGCTGCCTGTGTTCTCCTCCAGGATTTTGATGGATTCCTGCCTTATGTTCAGATCTTTCGTCCATTTTGGGTTTATCTTTGTGTATGGCGTAAGAAAATGGTCCAGTTTCATTCTTTTACATGTAGCTGACCAATTTTACCAGCACAATTTATTGGAGAGACTGTCCTTTTCCCACTGGATATTGTTTCCTGTATTGTTGAAGATCAATTGACCATAGAGTTGAGGGTCCATTTCTGGGCTCTCTACTCTGTTGCATGTGTCTGTTTTGTGCCAGTGCCATACTGTCTTCGTGATCACAATTTTGTAAGAGAGGTTGAAGTCTAGAATTGTAATGTGCCAGCTTTGGTTTTCTTTTTGAACCTTCCTCTGGCTATTCGGGGTCTTTTCTGGTTCCAAACTCTTTGTTGTTATTTAGGAGCTTTATTTCATGAGGGCAATATGATCCTATCTCTGTGAGGACATTAAATGAAGTTTCTTCTTATCTTGGTAATGCATTGTCCAGATTTCTTCATTCTGTTTATTTGTTGTTATGTTGTCTTTGTTCATTTTTTGCGATTTCATTTTGGGGGAGTTTCTTAGTAGCCATTTGTTTATAATCCATAGGCAGAACTACAGAGCTGATTGGAAGCTCTGCCCGCATGAGTGAGTCTGGTCAATGTCGTCCTAAGGGGACGAGGCAGCAACTTGACTTTCTCAGGCAGTGTATCTGGAAGCAGTTTTTGTGGAATTTCAAGCTGTCCAGGAAGAACTGAAGAGTGAGGGCTAGAGGGCGGACAGCAGTGTATGTCCGACTGCAGGAACTCTGGAAACAGGCCTGGGGAACAGAGTGGATGGACAGGAAATTCCATCCTCTGTTGCATGGATTTCCATTTTTTTCTCTCCAGCCCCCCCGCCTCACTCTACTCATATCTGCGCCCCATGTCTGAAGTCTTACTGGCTGGATGTGTTTGGTGACTCAACTCACAGTTTGTCTCTTGGGATGGTGAAGAGAAGTAGTGACTCTGTTCCAGGGGGCAGCACGGTGACCCAGGGCAGCATCTCCTCTGTCTATATTCCCGAAGCAATTTTCCTGCTACACTGCTTGTGCCTGGTCCCTTCAGAGCTCCGAGGGCGTTCAGACTCTTGCTTTCAATCAACTTTGATTTTTTTCATCCATCTCATCCTTCCACTTCCCTAAGACTTGGTATCACCAGGGCCTTTTTTGTGGGTCACATTGGCTCGTTTCCTTTCTACTCTTCTTTCTACTCTATTCCATTCTATTCTCTATTTTAAAAATCTCTCCTAGCCACTAATCATGGATTTTTTCTTTTTTTTTTTTTTTAAGATTTTATTTTTTTATTGGACACAGAGAGAGAGAGAGAGAGAGAGAGATCCCAAGTAGGCAGAGAGGCAGGCAAAGAGAGAGGGGGTAGCAGGCTCCCCGCTGAGCCCCGATGTGGGGCTCAATCCCAGGACCCTGAGATCATGACCTGAGCTGAAGGCAGAGGCTTAACCCACTGAGCCCACAGGAGCCCCTAAATATGAATTTTCTTATAAGCCCTGCAAGCGCTTTAGATATTTCCCTCTTCTAATCTTTCATCATCTCGTGGAATCTCCTGTCCTCCTCTGCCTCTTTTCCCATTCTCTTTGTCTTTGTGGCTCTGTGCCTTCTTAAAATACTATTACTGTCATGTTTGGTCTGTTCAACAAAGGAGAGAAAATAAGACTGTATCATCAACCGCTCATCTCTCTCATTCACCGTTTCCTTTTAATATCTGTTGAAACGTCAAGAGTCTACCAGGCTCAAAGGAAAGATCTTGAGTTCAGGGGTAAACCTACCTATTTCAAACTTCAGCTTTGTTCCTAGGTGAGGGTATCATTTTTGCCCCTCACTCAACTGTCCTGCCAAGTCCAGCAGAGATGCCCAGAAAAACAATGACTGAAAAGCATCCATCAAATTGATAACTTGAAGGTCACTGGTGACTTTTACCAGAGTAGTTTCCATAGAGCGGTAAGTGCAAAAGCCAGGCTTCAATGGGATTTATCCATTAATTATGCTCCCGCCTGCCGTACAAGGCTTCCCCAGCACAGTTTCTAGCAAAGCTGTGAGTTCCCTGCACCTCTTGGTCTCTGCTTACTTTGCCAGCTGCTTTAGCACTTAAATGTGCTGCCACGTGTATGCATGCTTTTTCCTTCAAGGCTCGTATAAGCCAGCTGTTGCGACAAGCTTCAAATGCTCCCTGCAAACTGGCAAGAGTCTGAATGCTCTTGGAGCTCCGAAGGGATCAGGAACAAGCAGTACAGCAGGAAAATTGCTTTGGGAAGGCAATGTCGAAGAGAAGGTCTGAGGAAGGAGCATCCCAGCATAGGGGGGAAAAAATGGCCCCTTGCCTATAATATACTTGGAGAAAAAATATGGCAGCAAGAGAAAAGAGGAAGGAGCCTCTCCTGGTCTTTTTTTTTTTTTTTTTTTGGTCATGCTAGGCTGCCAAGGGTGATGTAGTTAGCGTGTGTCTTCCATCAGAACTCTAACCCTAGTGGAGAAGCCCAAGGTGAGAGATGTGTGGCCGCTGGAAGGCAGAAATAAGTAAAGGGGATCACTTTGGGTTACTTGTGACTCTTCTGCAGCAGGCAATCCCTTCCTGGGCAGAGGTGTGCTCTGACCTTCAGAGAAAGAAATTCTGTACGGGACCATTTCTGGAAGGCTTCGACTGTGAAGTTTTACAAACAGTCCCAGAGCTCCTTTCCGGGGCGCTAAGTTCTAAGTAGTGTTTTGTTACCTCAATTGCAATGTTGTTTGTTTGTTTGGTGGTTTTACTACACAACCCATTTTCATAAACTGCTGCCCAGCTGCACACACTGGTGGAAAACTCACTGAAACCAAAATGCCATTACTTGTTCTGTACAGAGAAGAATCTAAAATTCTGGAGACTGGGGAATAGTAAAACGAGAAGCTAAAAAAATACTTTTTAAGCCTAGAAGTTCAATGTCAATTTTGGGATCTTTGTACCTGAGGAATAGTTCTTACAGATTTTTTTTTTTTCCTTACAGAGCAAGAACTCAGATCTAATGCGGTCTAATCGAAGTTTATTCCCCTGACTTTTAAAAATAATTCTTAATATTGCTTATACAATTCTCCTAGAATGTGCTCATTTTAATCATCAGTCAGCATTTTATTATATTATAATCCTTAATTGATTGACGTTTAATCACAGTCTTTGTATTTTACTATCCCTCGTCTCATAAGAGGCAATTTTCTCTTTACTGTAGTTTAACAGCTGATGAAAAAGATTTAAGGAAACCTATAAACTTAAGATTGGTTAATGGTCCCTTATAAAAGAATATTACACTTCTAGGATCCATTGCACAGATGTGATACTCAATTGTAGAAATGTGCATGGGGTTTATTAAATTACAGCACAAATCTTCAGTCTTCTGAGTTATTGTCCATGTTGGTATTGTTAGGCAAATGGGGAGACACATTATTGCTTCCAGTTGTTCACATTACTGTGCTGTCATGCCGGCGGAGACAGCTGGCCCAGCGCCGTGGGCGGACGCAGAGCCGCGGCAGCTGCCCGGAACAGGCCGGGTGAAGGCCCAGCTCGGCGGAAGGCCCAGCTCAGCTGAGTCAGTGCGGGGCGGCTGGTCCAAGGTGTCCAGGTCAGGGAGAAAAATATGCACCCCCAGCTAGCTGTCCGGGAGCGAGCAGGCACAGGGAGAAGGAGGGTGACGGTACTTTATACATAAAACGATTTTTCCGCATTGTTTCTGGATTTTAAGGGCTTCGCGGATATCCTGAGTACACTAGAGAATTAATTCCTTAAAAACACTTCTGGACTTCTTTAATGGGCAGACCCTTATTTCTGCTTGGTGCTGGGTTTTTGTTTTTTTTTGTTTTGTTTTTTTTTGTTTTGTTTTGTTTTGTTTTGTTTTGTTTCCCCATGTTAAGGTTTTTCGGGTTTTGTTTTGTTTTGTTTTGTTCATTTTTGTTTGCTTTTAGTATTTCTGGTAGGGCTGTAGTTGAATGTAAGGGAAGATACCATAGCCGGTGGGAGCACCTTGGACTTTGGGGTCTGAAAATCCCCTCCTCACCACTGATTATTGCCATGATATTAGGCAGCATATACAACTTCCCAGAGCCTCATTTTTCTCCTCTGAGATGTAGATAGTGATATTTGTCTTTCAAGGATTCAAAGGTATAGGCCTAATGTCCAAGCGCAGTGTGTTGGATTGAGTGAGTTCACAGTAACTGATAGCTACTTAATTAGTGTTGGAATTGCAACTTTTAGATAAAACTGAAGTTCATTGCAGTTTGCATAGAGATTTGAGTGATGATTTCTCCCACCTGCACCATTAAAAAGTCCTATCTCAGAGTTCCGCTTAAAGGCAGAAGAAGTTTGTGGCAAAAGATCAGGTTCTCAAGTCACAGGATGTTTTAAATCTATATGATCTCTGGCAAGTTTAAATTTTCTTCAAACCTTAGTCTTCTCATCTCTAGAACGGGACAATAACATTACTTGTCTAAGAAGCCTGTTCTGAAATTTCGACAAGTCCATGTAAGTGTATTATTTAGTACAATATGCACCAAACCAGCATTAATAAACATTAGCTACTCTTCTTATGATGATGATGAGTGTCAGTTTATGAATTTGATTCCTAAAAGTGAGATGTCTAAACTTTGCTTCTTTATGTTTGTTGTCAATTGTATTGTCTAAGGCCTATTTCTATTGAAAATCTTCTAGATGCCCTCTGCTTAGTCCATTCTTCAGTTGACATGAAAATTTTAGCTAGTTTTAGGGAAAAAAAGAGGCAATGATTGTTGTTATCTAATAAATATTCATTCATTTAATATTTATGGACTGAATGACTGCTATATTCTAGAAACAGGAATGGGTTCTCAGCACACAACGATGCATATGACACAAACCCTTCCCTCCAGGAATACATGGTCCAATGGGGGGGATGTAAATAATTAAAAGTGCAAAATGTTATTCCCTTGAAAGATGCTTATATGAGATACAACAGGGTCTAGGAATGAAATACAAATCCACGTGGATCAGGTAGGCCAATAGGAAATCTATGTATTCAGTCAGCATTTATTAAGTGCCTACTGTGTGCTAGACACTAAAGGGAAGAAAAACCTCCTTTCTGAAGGGTCTTGGTTCTCACCATTCCCTTGAAATAATTCTAAGTAAGGTCCCTCTTCGGTATCTCCTTGCCCAAGGTAATGGGAAGCAGGCAGCTGATTCAATTGAGCACGCCGCTCTTCCGGGAACTTTCTTTAACGAAATGTTCTTACCTGGTGGATAGTACTTTTCAGTTTCCTCTGAAACCAGCTGAGCACCTGCTCCACTTCTAAAGGACTAAGAACTGTAGCACACTACTTATCGATATTTGAAATGCTCGGTGCCTGTATTTGTTCACTTGGTTAGTACCTCCTTTACCCCTGCTTTCCTTGTACTGAGTGTATTGCTTGCGCAAACAGCTCAATAAATATATGTTGAATTTATTTAAAGAGAGAGAGAGAGAGAGAGAGCTCGCTGCTTGAGAAGTCAGTTACATATATAGACAATTATAATACGACAGTTGCAGTAAATTGCGGCTACTCAGGGAAACGTTTCCGTGCGGAGGCTCGCACTACATGGAGAAACAGAGGCTCGAGTGTGAAGCTGTGTAAGGAGCTGAGTCCAGGGGAGCGCGAGGGAAGCACGGACCAGCAAGGCCCAGGAGGGAACGTGCGGGAAGGTAAGAGTGGCAGCTCCGTTGGCCGCATCACTTGTTCTGCAAACTGTTTTATTCCTATAGCCTTCTCGAGTCTGTTCTAGTGATCTCCGTCGACGTAAACTGTAGACGGCATCCAGAGAAGCTGGCAGGTGCATCTCAGGACCCGCTCTGAGCTGAGCGCGCGTGACTCTCCGGGCGGGTCCGCAATCCGAGGTGCAGGGCCCACGCGCTGCCTCCGGCTCTCCCCTCTCGCCCCCGCAGCCCGAGCTGCGCGCTCCGCAGACGACCACGTGACGGCACAGACCTCTGGGCATCCCCCTACTCCTTTCCATTGCCAGCCAACGTTTCTCCTCTCCAGCGCTGTCTTTGCGATGTCAGGATGAGGAACTAAGAAGAAAGATGGAGAAACGACTTGGCCTTTCCCGTCATTTTGTCTGAAAGATCGATCTGTTGCCTATGAGAAATTGTCTGGGATGGGAACCAAAGGAGCTGACATCCAAAAGCAGCGTCTGCACTACAGGCTCTAGCGGCGATGCCCCATTAGCTGTCAGCAGCAATCACACTTACATTCTCTTTCCAGGCCTCCAGCTATGAGGGGACGCCATTACGCACTCCCTGTCTAGTTGCAAAGTGCTCGACGACAAACACGCGAACAGGCCAAGCCGAGCGGCGCTGGGAGCTGGTCCCTGGCACGGGGGCCTCCCCAGCAGGTGTCTACCTACTCACCTGTGCGCCCCTTGGCCCAGGCCCTCGGGACTTATAACAGGGCGCCCCAGGGAGGAATTTGGGTCCGCCTCCATCTGCACTAGAGCCTCGCCCCTTGCCCCCCAGGACAGCAAGCCCTGCTGGAAATGCAGCACCCCACTCCCCCACCCAGTTACCTAATGGCAGGAGGGTTCTGTCCCTCTGCCTCTCTTTAGGAGGCCAGCCAGAATCTGAGGGAAGTCTACTCAGCCCTTCACCTTTTTAAGGAAAGTGCTGGTTTGAAAAACACACAGACACAAGCACACAAGGTTAGATTCTGATGTGGTTTTTTTGCACCTTTAAATATTTCAGTGACCTAGCAAAGTATTCGTTCATAATGAACCCCCTCAAGGAAGCACAGAACAGCTCAGAACATATTGGGTTAACTATTTTTCTTCAGGCTTTTGATTTATGGAATGTATCTCCACTCGTCATTTTCAAATGAGAGTGGCGATAGCTTTGCACTGAGCCTTGAGCATTAACTCCTTATTAAAAAGGACTTCCAGGTACCCCTGGGCTCAAAGAGAGCCTCAGGCCAGGGTAATTAAAACGTAGCCTTGAACAATACGGCCATATAATATGGGGCCCCATGATGAGAGATTATCTATTTATTTTAATTACAGAAGAAAGGTGCACACGTCTAAAATAATAAATTGCCTCAGACCTCACATTTTATGGAAAGGATGACTGTCAAAGGGGTTAATTTTCATCTCAAAAACTCCTCTTCATTCCTCAATGCCCTTTCCTGTTGACAAAGAAACAGGCCTTATTTGCGAAGTCTTGCCAAGCAGAGTTGGTCACTTTCATTTTTTACTCCAGTTCTGTTTCTAGGTTTCTTTGCAATTCTTACTAATCATGTAGAAATCTCCCTCCAAATATCCCCTTACTACTTGTTCTGAAAAAATCACCCTTCTGGTCCTTCTTGTGTGTCTCATCGTTGAAACATGAAAACAGAGAACAAGTTCTTCAGAAAGAACCGTCCCAAGGTCAGGGTTATCAGAGATCTGAAGGGAGCCGCGGGGCTCGGACAAAAGGGGGAAGCGTCACCAGACAAAAAGCTGTGACTGTTTCTAACATCAACAGGTTGTTGCTGTGTGGACACAGGTGAAAAAAGGCATAAACCGTTAATTTCTTCACTAGAAAACCACACTAAAGATTTTCTGTAATGTTGAAACTACTAACCATTAAATGTCGGCTCAAGATTATTTTTGTCACGTGACACCAACCATAGATAGACCATGCGTATGCACAGTTTGGCCCGTGGGTGGCCAGTGTAAGGCCCTAACTTTCACTGTGGCAGCTGCTCCCTCGCTCAGTCCCCTCACCACTAGCTCCATGTGTTGGCACCGTGGAGCAGAGAGAAGAAGGGTGCCTAGGAAAGAGAGTGTGCCCCACCACCCCGAACCCACACAGCCACTGTAAGCCTTGGGATCTGTCCTGTCTTCCCTACCTCCCTGACCTGTTTCTCTGCCTGGAAACATCTTCCCAACCTTGTCCTAGCTTCTACCGAGGAGACAAGGTCCAGATGTCCCAGGCAGCTATTTGTCCTTTGCATTCTTTTTGTACCGTTATTAAGATTCACTTACGTCAACATCCTCAAATAGCAGCAGGGATCAGATTCACGGGGAGGGTGTGCTAAACAGGCTGCTGGGCTCCAGCCCTCAAGTTTTTGTTCCAGTTGGTCTGGGGTGGGGCTCAAGAATTTGCACTCCATCAAGTTGCCTGGTGCTGCTGGTCTGGGGACCACACTTGGAGAACCACACACTCGTACTTGGCGCTGTGTGTAGCTCTCTGTGGCTCTCCAGAACAGGCACAGTCAATGACCCTAATGATAGTGATGACCATCACTTTGACTTGCTTACAAAGCTGATCTGATGAACATCTGCCTGACCTCGACAGGAAGTAGAAGCTGATCCATATACCCCCTAGCATGAAATTTTCATATACTTCTGGAACTAAAGGGCTTGAAGAGGCCTTCAAGATTGTCTAGTTCAATCTGAACATTTTATAAATGAAGGCACCGAGGCTGTCTGTCTTAGATTGACTCCTTCATTTTCCAGTTACACTCCAATTTCCAAGGTCTGCTTTCCTATACCAGCTAAATCCTGATTTTTTCCTCTAACATGCAGAAAAGCCATGATAAATTTTGAAGATTTCCTGTTGGGATACAGGGAGTGGATTAAAATGACAAACACTTCACAGAGCAAAATATTTTTGTGACATTTGCTGCATTTGCTATATACTCACATTTTTTTCCCTTGTCACTAATTTCACATGCCGAAGAACTATTCCAAATCTGGACCACAGAAAGTGAAAAATATACCTAATTACTTCTGCTTAAGCTCCTTACATTTATCTTTTAATAGTGCAACCTTCTCCTTGCAAAACTGAGGATGACACAAAAGATACTTGCAAACCCTAGTAACAGGTCCCACCTACCTCTAATTCTAAAATCAAATATATGGCATATTTTAATATAGATTTCTTATAAAAGATTTTAAATGCAATAAAAACTCTTAGTGTGTTGTAGTTCAGTCTTTCTTCCCCAAATGATAAAGCTGGTTTCTACTCTGCTGGTCATGTGATATTGATGGTCATTCCTGCCCTGACTCTCATCATTAATGTTCATGCTGATAATTCAACAGATCTGACAAGTATTTATCCAGTGTCTTTTGGGGCACCTGGGGGGCTCAGTGGGTTAAAGCCTCTGCCTTCAGCTCGGGTCATGATCCTAGGGTCCTGGGATCGAGCCCCGCATTGGGCTCTCTGCTCGGCAGGGAACCTGCTTCCCTCTCTCTCTGCCTGCCTCTCTGCCTACTTGTGATCTCTGTCTGTCAAATAAACAAATAAAATCTTTAAAAAAAAAAAAAGAATACATATCCAGTGTCTTTGTAAGCTGGGTACTGTTTTTATGTTACAGATTTAGTAGCTAAACAAGATACTTTTAAGGTCTTTTTCTCTCTTTTTTTTAAAAGATCTTATTCATTTGTTTGACAGAGAGAGAGAGACACAGAGACAGAGAGAACAAGCAGGGGGCGCAGGAGAGGGAGAAGCAGGTTTCCCCCAGATCAGGGAGCCCAATGCTGGCCCTGATCTCAGGACACTGGGGTCATGACCTGAGCTAAAGGCAGATGCTTAGCCAACTGAGAGCCATCCAGACGCCCCAACAGTTTTAAGGTCTTACCTTTCAGAAGCTCTGGTCTGGTGTAGGCTGGTCTCATGTGATAAGCACAATGAAAAAAACCAAGCAGGGTAAAGGCAGAAGTGGTTAAAAAGGGGCAAAAGCCATTTTACAAAGAAGGTCCAGGAGATGATACTTGAACCTGATCTGTAGGAGATGGAGAAGTTTATGAAAGCCCTGGTGAAGGGAACAGCAAGCACAACAGCCCTGGTGGGAAGTAGCCTGTCCTTTTCAAGAAATGGCAAGAAGGCCAGTGGAGATGGAGAAGAGGAAAGGAGCCTCTGCCGAGGGCCTAGAAAGGGTCAGGTCATGGCGTAAAATAAAGGAGACCAGAGTCCTAATGGAAATGGCAAGCCTTTGAAGGGTTATAGCAAGACAGTCACGTAAACTATCTTGTTCTCTAAAGTTCCCTCTGGCTGCCATGCAGAGAATTGACTCTTTGAGATACTAGTCAGGGTCAGGACATAAAGAGGGACGTTAGGCAGGAGGTGGTTGTGGTGACTCTGGAGAGAGAAGACAGGCGAGGCCAAGGTGGGCGACATGACTATCGGTGACCAGCTGGGGATCTACTGTGAAGGTGTTTCATCTGGAAAAAAAGGTCAGAGGCCGATCTGCAGTGGAGGGGAGCTGGCTTCAGGACAGGTGTGAAGAAGGAAACAGAGAGAGAACTTTGTGGGTACCAAGGAAGAGAGGTTGAAGTGAAAGGCCCGCGTTTCCAGCTGGCAGCAAACCAGGAGCTGCCAGAACGGGCTGATGGGTTGAGAACAACGTGGGATTAAAATCACTGAAGAAGATGAGCGGCAAACATAGGAGCAGTGAAGGGTAACACGTTACAGCCAGGGGGTAGAACGTGATGGTTTGATTTGGGTGGTGAGGCAGTTCTGAGTTGCTTATTTGTAAGTGTCCCCACTCTGTATGGTCATTTATGTAGAAAGAAAGGCCAAGTAGATCCCAGTAGTGTGGGGCTTGTGCCTCCTGACTTGTGCTTCGCTCCTCCCCCCACCCCCAGCTGTAAACCCCTCACCCGATTTACCAGTCTTCTGACTCATCACCCATTTACGCCTCTGTTTGAGCAACCTCAGTTTGGTGGCTGGTGAATTTCCCTCTAGTCTGGGAGCCTCAGTCTTCTGGCCAGCTGGTTAACTACTGTGCTCTTTCCTCTATGGTGATGTGATCCTCTGAATGACATTTTGGTGGGCAGCAGCACTAGATGCTTAAACTCTAATTAAAAAAACAATGTTCTGGGTTGAGAAATTGGGTGAAGGGTCCCTTGTAATCAGGAGAGTAGAGAGGCGTATTCCATTTTCTTTCACTTTTTCTCCCCAATTTGTCTAGCCTGACCACAGTCCTGGGAATTATACAGTGACACCTTGAGCAGCTAAAACTCCAAGATAAATTCCATCTTTGTCCTGGCCAGACAACCAGGGAAATGGGGACCTTCTAAATAGTGAGAATGAAGGAAATTCTGGAGATGAGAGATTCAGAGAAGTATTTCCCCTGATTCTGTGAATGAATTGAATATAACTTCCAGGCTTACTCTTGAGCCGTAGTTAGAATAGATCCAAGAGAGCACAGCAGAAGCTCTGAGAACTGAGCTTTGATTTAAACCATCACCCAGGTCGCAGACTAGTCCCTGAGTGGTTACATGCATACAGCAGACCCCAAATAGCATATCGAGGTCTCTGACAACTTAGCTGACATGGGAACCGTCACCCCTGGAAGGTGTGACAGGAATTATAATCTGAAAATAACTGGGTCGAAGGCCTGGTGACACAAACAGATAATTAACACTCTTCCAAGGATCTTAGCAGCATGTGGATCTAAACGACAGGATGTTAAAGATGTCTGGGATACATATACAATGGAATATTACTCAGCCAACAAAAAATAAAACCTTACCATTTGCAAAGGCATGGATGGAACTGGAGGGTATTATGCTCAGTGAAATAAGTCTAGCAGAGAAAGACAAGTATCATATGATTTCACTCATATGTGGAATTTAAGAAAGAAAACAGAGGATCATAGGGGAAGGGAGGGAAAAATAAGATGAAATCAGAATAAGATGCCTCCCCAAAGAGAGGGAGGCAAACCATAAGAGACTCTTCACTATAGGAAACAACCTGGTGGGGGGTAGGGCTCAGGGGCTGGGGTAACTGGGTGATGGGTGTTAAGGAGGGCACGTGATGTCATGAGTGCTGGGTGTTATATGCAAGTGATGAACCATTAAACTCTACCTCTGAAACTAGCAACACATATAGGTTAATTACATTTCAATAAAATTAAATTTAAAAAAACTCTAGGATATAATAAAAATATATTTAATTTACAAACAACTAGGAAAATGTGAGTAATTCCAAAGGGAATCAACAAGTGCCAGCTGAGATGACTCAGATGTTAGAATTATCGGGTAAAGATTTTAAAGCAGCTATTACATGTATATTCCACAAGGTCAAGGCAAACACACTTGAAAGAAATGGAAAGATGAGAGGTCCCAGAAGAGAAATAGAAATTGCAAATTAAAAATTTAGGAATGAAAATTATATCTGAGATAGACTTTTATTTGTATTAAAAATCCTTTCGCGTTGCCTTCTCCTCTGCAGCACCTTTCACATTTTCAGTCTAGCCTGAGCAATCCTGCCGTCTTCCTCACTGTCTTCTCTTCTTCCGTCTAATGCTCACTTGGGTCGTTGGCTTTCTCCCCTCTTTGCTGTCTGTTTTCAGATGTAAGCTTATGCCCAGCTCATCTGCTCTTTTACTATTTCTCCCTCTTCACTCATCATCCATTTTTTTTTAAGATTTTATTTATTTATTTGACAGACAGAGATCACAAGCAGGCAGAGAGGCAGGCAGAGAGAGAAAGGGAAGCAGGCTCCCTGCTGAGCAGAGAGCCCGATGCGGGGCTCGATCCCAGGACCCTGGGATCATGACCTGAGTTGAAGGCAGAGGTTTAACCCACTGAGCCACCCAGGTGCCCTGTCATCATCCATTCTTGATGGTAGTGTCTTCAGGCTTTTGCTTTCAACATTCCACAGAAATTGTTCCTATTTAGGTCATGGGTGAAACTCCTCCCGGCTAAATGTAATGAACAATTTTCAGTCCACTTTATCAACACTCTTGTCTTTGCAAATAATAAACATAAACAACAACAACATAATGCTGCTGCTGCTGCTGCTGCTGCTGCTGCTGCTGCTTGTGGAGCACTTGCTGTGTGTCCGGGCTTGTGCCTGCTCTTGCGTGTACCATTACTTTTAGTCCTCAGATCGACCTCAAATGGGTATTACAAAACTATTCTTATCATCGTTTTAGAGATCAGAGAGTCAAGAAGCAGAGAGGTTTAGGTGACTTGCACAAGAAAATAGTCAACCCAGGATCTAAATCCAGGAATTGTAACTACAGACAATGCTTGCTATCACGCTCAGCTCTGCCCAGACTGCTTCCACCCAGCTTACCACAGTCAGGTCAGGCCCCCCTACAAGAAGACCTTCTCGAATAATGAACACCATCACCCTTCTAATCTTGGTTAGAGACCTCTTTGCTGGTCTCCCAGAGCACCCTACAAGACTCATAACAGGGGTGCCTGGGTGGCTCAGTGGGTTAAGCCTCTGCCTTCGGTTCAGGTCATGATCTCAGGGTCCTGGGATGGAGCCCCGCATCGGGCTCTCTGCTCAGCAGGGAGCCTGCTTCCCTTTCTCTCTCTGCCTGCCTCTCTGCCTGCTTGTGATCTCTGTCTGTCAAATAAATAAATAAAATCTTAAAAAAAGAAAAAGAATTCATAACAGGGACCATCTTCCAGGGCAATCTATCTTTTCATGTGTCTTTTGCTCCTACTCGAAGTAACCTCAGTGGCAGGGGTTATGTTTTATCTTTGGATCCAAACTGCAAAGTACCCCATAGAGTAGACTTTCAATAAATAGTTGTTCAAATAAACGTGAGCAGTTGTCATTAGCCCAGCCCTCTCTGTGTTTAAGCATTGACTGGGCCTCTGCTTAAATCTCCTCAGTATTCAAGGACAACTCAGATCAAATAGAATTCATACATTCTCACCACTATTGCCCACAATTGTTCCTAATGCTGTGATTTCTTTTTTATTATTATTAAGTGACAAATATCTATCCTGCTAACCAAGTCAGAAACCTGGCAAGCCTCCAAGATTTGTCTCCTTTTGGTGCCCATTAACTCATCAATCAACTGCTCTCTCTGATGTCTTCTACACACCCCTAATCCTTCCCCTTTCCCGTGATCTCCTTGCTTCTGTGCTTCCCTCCATTCTGGCAATAATTATAAAATACTGGGATGACTTCTGTCCATAATATCTCCTCCCTCCCTTCCACGGGTCTGCAGACGTCTTGAGGGAAAGGGTAATCTTTTCATTTTTGTACATCTAAATTCTGCCTCCTCTGGAGTGACACCTTGGGGCATGGATCAAATGACTGAGTGCTTATGAGCTTATACTTTGCAGTAAACTAAAGAAGGCATTTCCTCTTTGGTCATGATAGCGGTGAAAGTTGTTCATAAATAGTCCAGTTCTCCTTTTAGGTATCTCGTAGGGTTGCACATCCCTGCCCATTTCAAAGTCAGATCAGCATGACTTGCTTTAGCCGCTGAAATAGAGGTGACTGGGTGATCTCTGGACAGAAGCTTTCCAAGACGGTACACGCTTCACCACCTCCTCTTCCCTTCTACATAGAGAGCAAGGAAGTACAGGTGAATGCCAACTTTGTGCCATGATATGTGAGTCAGAAATCAATTTCTGTTCCATTAAACCACTGAGGTTTTAAGGATTATTTGTTACTGCAACATAACTTAGCTTATCCTGACCAACGTGACATCCTTGGGTACTAGCATTTTTCTCTTCTGGAGAAGTGGTGATCGGGGAATATCATGCTGCTGTCCCTTTCTTGTCTCGCAGATGTTTTTATCCAGATGAATTCAGGTTAAAATTAGCATCAAGGGAAACCTTGAAATGGAACGCAAGTCCCAACTTGGCAATATTCAACCTAAGAATTATGTGTGGAATGAAAAGGGTAATCGTATTTGCTTTGAAGGATAATTATGAGCTAATTGTGTGTAGGAATGGAGGAGCCACTTCTATTCATATAAGTCTTCTTTTCTCTCGACTGCGTATGCACACAGGCTGCTTCAGGCAAGGATAATATGCCTCCTGGAGCACTGCTGGGACCAAAGGATTAATGCCACAAATATTTGATTGGGATTACTTAATTAGGACATTAAGTGAAAAGTTTGTCCCCAAAATAGCTCAGCATGGGAAACAGGATAACATTATAACCACACTTATTAAGCATTTAGAGTTTGCCGTGCAACATTCGTTATGAAGAGTTTCCATCCTAGGAGAAAATTCTGGAGGTATTAATATTTTCGATCAGCAGTTCCGCCTTGCTAGAAGAAGTGGACAGCTTAGTCTGAGAGACCATTTACCTCCCATGTGGTCCACTTATCCTCTGCAAGGAACCCAATGTCCAGAGAATTCCTGAGTTTTAAGGCATTTTGGAAAGTCCTAATGAACTTACTTCTCGTTTTGCTGAATCTCTTCTGATGTAGATAATCTGTTTCCTGCAGCTTCTCATCCTTTCATATTTTTTAAAAACTCTTTCATTTTTATTTTCAGTCCTCTAAACACGGTCCACTTCTGTTCTTTGTCCATTTGTTTCCTTGGTTTTCTTTTCATTTTTTTAGGCTGGAGCCGTTTTTCACTCCTAGAAAACAGTCACGGATCAGAAAAGGCTTGACTTTGGTTCAGTTTAAATGACCGCTTGCCCTCGGAAAGCAAAACAAACTCTACAGTACTTTCTGTTTGGGAATTCCAGAACTCAGTCAAATCTAGTGCCACCTCCTCCATAAAGCCTTCCTTGATTTCCTCCTGACAAAACTTACCTCTTGTGTTAAGGAGTACTTTCACACATTCTCTGTAATGCCACATCATTGTATTTTGACTAATCTTCTTTGTCTGCCCCACCACACATGAAACTCCCCAGAGGCAGAAAACTTGTTTTAGTCATCATCACATTTCTGGTCCCTCGCAAAGCCTGGCACCTTATTTTTAAAATAGAGACCATTTAGTCACACCTGATGCTATAATAGGACAGAAGTCTTGAACTGCAGCCTTGGGCTGGCGAGACCCTCAGGCATGTTCTGTTTAGTTCACAAAGAATTGCCCCCCCCAAAGTCTTAACTATTTTTAATTAATGGCCAATTTGAAGAATGGGGAAATTTATCACTTTAAAAATCCAGATTTTTAGCTCAATCTTTAACATACACACACATACACACACACACACACACACACACACACACCAATTAAGAGATTGGGCAACATTGAGCTCAGATTCCAATGTAGCAGCAACTGCCGTGGTTGAATAGCCGCTCCCCTCTTTGGAGGACATCATGGCCCTGATGTCCAAATGACCACGGCTTGCCACGAATGTCACGAGAAGCCCATATGCTGTCAGAATAGCACCTGAATGACAGGCTCCACAGGGACAATTTTCAGGTCAGTGATTTCAGGACAGAGCCCTCTCCTGATTGTCAGGCCAGAGATGAGGAATTAATGTTGACACAGGTGGGGACCCCTGGCCCAGGGAGGCCTGGACTTGTTCCCTGTCGCCCTCAGGGTGATACTGCGTTGGTAATGACTGCTTCAAACCCCAGCATACTTTCTGTTCCGCTGCTCTAGAAAATCTACTCAGAGTTCAGCTTCCAGTTTTAAGATGTGAGGATTTACATAATGAGAAGGCAAAATGGTAGCCTAGTCACTCTTTAATCCAGATGCCTTCTGAAGCCTCGGGCTTCTGTGATTTTTTGGGATGTAACCCTGGATTATCACTCATGTTGAAGCAGTTAGTGTCTATCTTTTTAAATTCCTTCCCGGCTCTTCTCTCTTCCCTGCCATACTTGCGTAATTAAATGCATTTCTGTCCTTCTCGTGCTGATGATCTCAAGTAATTTCCTGATCATCCTAGTATTTTGATCTTATTTGTCTTTTTTTAAAAAGATTTTATTTATTCATTTGACAGGCAAAGATCACAAGTAGGCAGAGAAGCAGGCAGAGAGAGGGGGGGAAGCAGGCTCCCTGCTGAGCAGGGAGACCAATGCCGGGCTCTATTCCAGGACAATGGGATCATGACCTGAGCTGAAGGCAGAGGCTTTAACCCACTGAGGCACCCAGGCACCCCTAATCTTATTTGACTTTTTTTTTTGTCTCTACACAGCTTTTCCATTTCTAAAAAGTAGAAAAAGTTAAGACCATGAAGAAATTAATATCTTTTTAGATTATGAAGTAAGATTTGACTTATTGTAGACTTTTTAGAAAATAAAGCAAAGTCTATAAAAATCAAAATGATCTGGTCTTCTAGCTTCTCATTATGACTATATGCTTCATAATTGGAAGTGTGTTGCACATATAACAAAGTCATACTGTATTTGTTTAACTTTATCTTATAATCTTTTTTCCAAAATTATTTGAAAACATTTTTTAGTGGAAATGTAATTTATATACATTTATATACATTTATAAAATAAATATATAAAATTTATATACATTTATAAAAATGTGATTTTTATACAGATGTATAAAAGTTATCTAGCCTTTTCCCTATATGCATTGATGCTATGTCTGGTTTACTTTTCACTTTATAAAAAAATCTTCACCTATATTTAGCTAGTTCCTTGGAGGAAGTTCTCAAAGTGGAATTTCTGGCTCAAAAATTAAGAATGTTAAAAAACATCTGATGAAATATATTATCAAATTGCTATTAGAAAGTTCATCCTTTTACACTCTTGCCTGCTGTGTGTCAGGACACATGGCTGCCTTACCTGCATTATGAAATTTAAAAAGTTTTGAAAATTTGAAAACATTTTAATTTATATTTGATTTTGTTGAGTCTGAATATTTTCAAATACTCATTGTCCACTGTATTAATTCTTTGTTTTTGAATATGGTTCATATTCATTGCCCACTTTCTTGTTGGTTCCTTGAGAATTCTTCTGATCTCAAATACTAGGATGGTGGTCCTGCATCTGCTGTATTTCCTGCAAATATTTCTCCCAATGTGCCAATGGCCTTTGTATTTTTTATGACACTTTTGCATACATAAGTTAATTTTTTAAACTTAGCATATCCCATCAATTTTCCTTTTCCTTCCTTTTATACTTAAAAGTCTTTTACAAAATGGTAATTACATGAGGAGATGGAGGTGTTATTGCGGTAAGCATTTCTCAATATATATGGGTACCAAATGACAAGATTTCATTTCTTTTGATGGCTGCATAAAAAATAAAAAATTAATATATATATATATATATATGGGTACCAAATCATCACGATGTAGTTCTCAAACTTACATGTTATGGGGGCCTGAGTGGCTTAGTTGATTAAGCATCCGACTCTTGATTTTGGCTCAGGTCATGATCTCAGGGCTGTGAGATGTGTCCCATGTCGGGCTCCTTCTGCCCCTTGCCCAACCCCTCCCTCCACTTGCATCCAGGCTCTCTTGAAAGAAAGAAAGAAAGAAAGAAAGAAAGAAAGAAAGAAAGAAAGAAAATGCAAAAAAAAAAAAACCAACAACAAAAAAAAAAACAAGCTTACATATACTATACTTCAATAATATCTCAATAAAGCTGGGAAAGAAAATATGTTCTAAAAAGCCTTTTACTACCTGAGATCAATTAAATATCCATCTACATCTTCTAGCATTTGGGTTTTAGGTTTTACATGTAATTTGCCCCATCTGTTTCATACTTATTAAGGGTCACAGTGCCACTTGAATATTAACTAAAATAACTATTTTAATAATATTTTAATAATAATACATATTTTAATAATATTAAATAAAGCCTACCAAAGGCGAACATGAGAGCAAACTCAGGTGTGCATTCTACCTGGCAAAGTGTATCACAGAGGGAAGCTCTGCCTCATTCCTTGCAAAATGAGAGCTTTCCTTTTTACCCAGCGGTGTTCATATAATGTTTGGGATCCAGTAAGTGACCCAAAAAGACTACCAAGATACTTACAAATAGGTTTTTTTCCTGAGGTTTTATTTATTTATTTAAGAGAGACAGAGAGATTACAAGAAAGCACAAGCAGGGGGAAGGGGACAAGCAGACTCCCCACTGAACAGGAACCCCATCGCAGGGCTCGAACCCAGGACCCTGAGATCATGACCTGAACCAAGGTAGATGCTCAATCGACTGAATCACCAGGTGCCCCAAAATAGTTATTTTTTAAGCAGCATTTGGCATGTGATGCTTCCTTATTTTGGAAGAAGCTATGTTATGTCTGCTGAAAAATTGGCTGTGTCATTTGCTGATTTCTTGAAAATTTCTTCTCTACTGCTCCTGCTTTATTAGTCTTTCTTTATAACAAGTAAAAAAGTCTTCTCTCCGAATCATTTTTTTCAGAAATGTTCTTAATTAGCTTTTTTTCTTTCAGATTAACTCAATAATTTTATTAATTTCTTTCTACCCCAAATCCCAGTAGGGTCTTTGTTGTAATTTTGTTAAATCTAAAAATTAATGTGTTATTAAAAAATTAATTCATAAAGATATGACATCTTTATAATCTTGATTTGCCCATAAGGGGAAAAAAATAATGGGTTAACCTTCATAAGGGCTCACCATATGCCACTGGCCAATCCAGGGTATTTTTACCTGTTAACTCATATATCGGCACAATGGTTTGCAGAAGAAGGAGCATCTTCATGAGTGAGGGGGCTCAGACACAGACTAGAAAGCAATACTTTAAAAAAAAAATCACTGGTGGCAATGGGTGTTAACTAAATTTTCCCTGGTAATCACTTCACAATATACACATATATCAAACTATTATGCCATACACTGAAAATAATACAATATTGTATGTCAGCTATATGCCATTAAAACTGGGAGACAAAGGAGTAGAAAAAAAAATTTTTAATGTTTAAAAATGTAAAAACTCACTAGCCAGGTTTTTCTCCGGTATGATGTTCACCATCCATCCTGTCCAACTCTTTCCAGCTTTCTTAGCCTCATATTGTTTCCATTTCCCATTCCATTCTTTTTTTTTTAAGACTTGATTTATTTGACAGAGTGAGAGAGAGAGAGAAAGACAAGCAGAGCAAATGGGAGAGGGAGAGGCAGGCTTCCAGCTGAGCAGGGATCCCCAGGCATGACTCGATCCTAGGACCCTGCGATCATGACCGGGGCCCAAGGCAGGCACTTAACCAACTGAGTCACCCAGGCGCTCCTTCCCATTCCATTCTGAATGCTTTCTCTACCTGCTTTGCCTCCTCATTTTATTCCTTCATATAACTGATCATATGATGCCCTTCTGAAGTCTAAATGTAGTTGATCTGAACTGTGATGCTTTACTAAGGAAACAATATAAGACCTCAGTTGACCTGGGGGGGTCTCGTACCCCATCCCACCCTCCAGGGAAGATAGGTGACTTCCGATATAGATATCTATATCTATAGGATCTAGATATATATATATATATATATATATATATATATATATATATATATAGATATATATGGAGATGAATAGAAACCCAGAATCTCCAAGATACAGAGAGGAGAAAGAGGGAGAAGAAGGGAAGTCTCAGGATGAAATTCTACCTTCATGATTAACTTCAAGAATCTAAGAATATGTTTACTTTGAAATTATTGAGCACCTACTGTATGCCAGGAAGAGAATCCTGAAACCTTATGCTTCATCTCTTTTGGGCGATGTATCTCTGGGGCGGTGTAGGTGGGAGGAGCAAAGCTTCCTGGGTTCCTAAAGAGCCCCAGGCTGTGTCAAGGAGGAGTGGGGGAGTCTCTCCACCTTGCCCCTAAAGAAGAGAATTCACTTACCCTAAGGATAAGATATTCACCAGCCACTTCAAGGAAAAATCCAAGTATGCTAGAGAACCTTGGGTGGGGGCAAGATGGTGGCTGTGTTGGACATAGGCACCAAAGTCCCCATCTTACTCGGTAGCAGGCAGGAAAGGTTGCTTGGAGGAGTTTCAGGGTCATAGTTGGCAGAGAGACTAATGTGATCTTGTGTACGGGATCCTTTGGGCTGACTGATTATGCTTGCTTTGTTCTGTCTACATCTGACTGTAGGAATTGTAGGCTTCTTCCCTATCTTGGCTATTGTAAATGATGTTGCAATAAACACAGGGGTGCATGCAAAAAAAAAAAAAAAAAAGTATCCTAGTGCAGAAGAAGGCTTTTATTTGTCATTGACTGACAGGATGACAGTTCAGTTCAATTAATGTAGATTCTTGAAACATTTCCAGGTTGATGTAACTATTCACAGCACTCCGTGGACTGGGCTCTCACTCCCAAAGGGCCTCTTACGATCCACTTTTGGTCCCGGAGACCCAGCCCAGATCTCAGCGTGGCTGGGGGTACCTGCGGTCCCAGCATGACAGAGTGTAACGCGCAGGTGCTTGGCCATATGGCGTCCCCCGCGCCTGCCGTCCTCTGCTCTGTGCCAGAACGGGCATGTGCTGGGAATAGTCCAGGACTTGAAGGGAAGAGACTCAAAACGTCATAGAGCCGGTATGGGGGGAAGCTCTCTTTTCTCATCTTTATGGCAGGAGTGAAAATGGAACCAAGAGGAAGCAGAAAATGCCTTTATTGATTCTAATGCAGGGCAGGTTGAACTGAGGACAGATAATATAGAACTTTAGGGCTCTCTGAAGAATGACCTCTTTATACACATAAAACAAAGTTTTCAAAAATGTCCACAAATAAGGGAGCCGTGTAGTCACAGATCTCACCCACTTGGCATTACATAAACCTATTTTCTCCATACTTTAAGGAGAGAAATATCTAGAATCTGGAGAGAAAAACAGATTAGTGATTTTTTTTTTTTTTTTAAGGGAGAGCTTGGTTGGCTGATGGGTTGGGGTACCCGCAGGATTACGTCATTGCTTCGGGATTTATGCTGTGATCAAATACATACATATCCCTCCCCGTGTCGCTGTTTGGACTCCACAAGCCTGAATGGCAGTTTGGCTCAATTAATTTTAGAAGCTGCCTATTATGTAAGGGCTAAGTAAGCTTTCCAGTGGAGCCAGGCCTCCCAATAAGCATCCTGACAGGCATATTGGGAGGATAAGGGAAGAAGTAGTGTAGGCGCAGGGAGGCTGCCAGATGGTGGGGGCAGAAGGAGGCAATGCCTCCAAGGCCAAGTTAAAGGAAGAGCTCAGGGAGAAGTTCCCATGTACGGGGAGGAGATGGGGTGGAAGCACGGAGGGGTAATCATAAAAAAGAGAGCTTACAAAATATTAGGAAACAGGAGGTCATTTTCAATCTGGACATTTCCCTAAAGGACTAAGAAAGAAAGCATGAACAGGAGGATGCCCATCAAGGAAATGAGCATTTGTTTCATATTACAAATGATGGGTGACTCCCCTCAGAGAATTCACTTAGCTGCCCTAGGAAGGGGACTGTTTTTTTTTTTTTTTAAGTAACGAAATTGTGCCCATTTGCCAGCATTCACAAGTTGCTGTGGAATGCTGACCACTTGTTTAAACATTGTTCGTTTTTGCTATTAAAGCCTCTGATGTATTTTAATGAAACCCATTTCATAAAACACAAAAGCGTGTCGTTTTTAATGAAGGAAAAAAAAAAAAACCTAGTGAATTTCTTGGCCATGTTCTTTCTTTATAATGGAATCCGAGGTATAAATGCAATATTTAACACATCCGAAATTTAGAATGCCCGTTTTAATTACACACATGCAAGTCACTCCCCGTGCGTTACTCATTTTGCTAATTTTGACCAAAGAATGAATTACCATTTGAACTAAACGCTTAATGAACGAATATAAAATTAAATTCTTCTTCACGGGACGAAAATGGGTTACAAATAAGACGTGCACATGAGGCCCCATTTAGATTTCATTAACCAAATGCTTCTAACAGGAAGATAAGCAGAGAGCAATATTCGAGTCTTCTAAAGCATAAAGCAAAGCAATATTAATTTCAAAGGGGAGGGGATGAAAAGGAGATGGAAACAAGCAAAGAGTTCTGGTTCTAGGCAGAGGTAGAGGTTCGTGTGTAGGTAGCGTGGGCAGACGCAGACGCCTAAATGAAAGTACCAGGGCAAGAAGCACTTACTGCACAAATACATTGGCTTGGGTTCAGCGGCGGAGCGGAGAACCCGCGGTCAATGTTGAGAGACCGCGCCACCTTCTGGTTGCCGTGTGCGTGACAGGCACTCGTATTGTTTACCGACCAGCGTTTTTGTTTTATGCAAAACTTATATTGAAGGAAGGCAGCAGATACTTACTTGTGCTGTGCACTCGGTCCCCTGGGAACTGTATTGGAATGAGAACACGATCCATAAATGTACTCCAGTGACTGCTCTGCTTGAAAATCTGAGTTTGCTTTTTAAGCTTGATCAACTGTAATGGTATATGATAGGCCAGACGCGAGCACAGGCAGTACTGAGATCCTGTGAGAAACGAGCTTCGGCGGCCTGTCTTCTCCCCCGTTGCCACTTTCTGAACTTTTTAGAGGCGCAGAAATGGAGCCCCAGCAAACGAGGCAAGGCCTCTGCTGGTCAGGGAAAGCAGGTGGGGGACATGTCATCGTGCCAGCAAAGTTGCAGCAAGACAAACACGTGAGCTAATTTCTGGACACTGCTTAACACACAGTTGTGGCCCAATGATGATCTGGGGAATTACGCCCTCCTGAAATTCCTTTGCAGTTTCAGTGGGATCAACTGTGGTCTCATGGTGGTGGGAGTCTGAGCCAGAGGCGTGAGCTCAACAATGACATACCTTTGCCACCACGCGAGGGCATCCTGGCAGGAGGACTTTTGGAGGACCCATGACCATCCCTTTTTAGGTGTCTGTATGCTAGAGTTGTCTTTGAAGTTCTAGTGTTGGAAAAGGTGGTCACAAAGGAAAGGCATTGTTTTTCCCATGTGCCTTGATTAAGGAGTTTATATGTCTCTGTCAAAATTAGTCCTAAAAACCTTAAATGCTTGACATTTGAGTTAGTCAGATGTCATTTGACAAGTGAAGAGGTTAATTTCTTCAATGTTAGGAATTTTGTGAATGCTTGTTTATAAGGAGGCAAATATGTTTATATAGATGAAGGAATTCTTGGTGAAGAATTGTTCTTTACATTGTATCAATGTAGACTTCTAAGATGTCTAGGCAGGCAAGCCTCACCCACACCGCCCCGCCCCCCTCTTCCATCTGTGGCTCACCACTCTGCAACCCCCCCCCCCCCACACACACACACAGCCCCAAGGATAAAGCAGAAGGATAGTAGTACTACTTTTATCCACAGACAGTAGAGTTTTCCTGTAAGGATCCGGATGACGTCCTCCGCTTCCTATTTCAGCTGTCTCTGTTGACAGAATCTGTAATACTTTTGCAAACTGAACTACTTTGAACCTATAAATAAAATCATCAAGAAACAAGTAGTTAGGAAAAAAGAAAATGCGGGTTTAGTATAAAAAAACCTCAATTTAGCTGTTGTGGTCCTAATTCTTGGTCCTTCATATTGGAATTCACTCTGTTTAAAATTTGAGTATAAAGAATAAAATCAGGATGCCTGGGTGGCTCGGTTGGTTAAGCGTCTGTTTCTGGCTCAGGTCATAATCCCGGAGTCCCAGGATTGAGCCTTGCATGGGGCTCCTGGCTCATTGGGGAGCCTGCCTCTCCCTCTGTCCCTTTCTCTACTTGCGCTCTCTTTCTCTCTCAAATAAAGAAATAAAATCTTTTTAAAAAATAAAGAATAAAATTTTCTAAGGTTTTTAAAGGGTACTCCAACAAAAAGAACAATGGGGTTAAAATGTGAGATTGAAGAGATGATGCAAACAGAGCCGCTTGCAAACAGATTAAAAACCTGTGAAACTCGGGAGGCAGCTCAAGGGGCTCCCACCAGCCCAATCTGGGACCATTTGAGAATGAAAATAAATACCGAGAGTAAACGTCTGTAACCTACTGAATAGAATAAAGACTCCATGAGTTCACGGTAGACATAAGACATAAACAAATGGCTGAGAAGGAAAAGTTCTTTTTTAAAGCAGAAAGACAGCTAATAAAGGTGAAAGAAGTCATGAAATCAGAAGCTCACCATTTAGCAGCCAGCTCCGTAATAACGGATTCAGGGAAGGGTCATCGTGGAAGCTACAAGCAGCGGGTGGCAGTATGAGGATGATTATTTCTATCATCTCATAGCATCTCTCTACAGAACTCGTTAGAAAGGATGACATGGGAACTTGAAAGTGAAGGAAGGGCGTACCTCTCCCCTTAGTCGAGTGATCAAAAATAAACATCACCTGCAAATGTGCAAATCTAGTCTGTGATTCCTGATAGGAAATGCCAAAGCTAAATGCTCCACGCTTCTCCCTTCCACCATATTGCCGCCCAAGTCAAAACCCGAATCTAAATTCATGACGGAGCAGCAGGTCAACCCGGAATGGGGTATGTTCTGGATGATAATCGACTTGCGCTCTCAACAAAAACGTCAGTGCCACAAAATATGAAGAAAGACCCAAATGCCGTCCCAGGTTAAAGAAGACTTGAGGAACAATGACTTAAATGAAGCACATGCTTTGGATTTTCTTTCTTATAAAAAGCACTGAGTCAGTTGGCAAATCGAACATCTATAGGTCAGCTCATGGTATTGTTTCAGGGTTAATCTCCTGATCTTGTTAATTGTACTGTGTTTACCAAAGATAATTTCTCATCTTTAAGAAATATGAGTTGAGGGCGCCTGGGTGGCTCAGTGGGTTAAGCCGCTGCCATCAGCTCAGGTCATGATCTCAGGGTCCCGCATCGGGCTCTCTGCTCAGCAGGGAGCCTGCTTCCCTCTCTCTCTCTCTCTGCCTGCCTCTCCATCTACTTGTGATTTCTCTCTGTCAAATAAATAAATAAAATCTTTAAAAAAAAAAAAAAAGAAAAAGAAATAAGAGTTGAAATATTGAAAGGTAACGGGGCTTTGTCTCTGCAATGTCTCTTATATTATTCAGTTAAAAAAGTGGTAAATGTTAATATCTAGGCAACTGTGTATATGAGAAGTTTTTGTATTATTCTTGTGATCTTTCTACAAGTCTGACACTTTCAATGGAAAAAAATTTTAAATCAGTAAAATGTTGATAAAACTGCCATTTCTTGGGGCACCTGGATGGTTCAGTTGGTTAAGCATCTGCCCTCAGCTCAGTCATGGGCTCAGGGTCCTGGGATGGAGCCCCGCATCTGGCTCCCTGCTCAGCGGGGAGTCTGCTTCTCCCTCTGTCCCTCTCCCTGCTCATTCTCTCTTTCTCTCTCGTTATGTCTCATGAATAAATGAAAATATCTTTTTAAAAAACGCTGCCATTTGTTTTGGCTCACATATTGCCACGCAACAAGTAACTCTAATTTTTTTTTTTTTTTTTTTTTTTTTTTTTTTACCAAAAAACAAGTTGTTTGAGTCTCAGGTACACTCATCTTCAGGCACTGAAGGCACTTCAGGTGGGATTTGGAAAGCCCACATTTTTGGAGTTCCCTCTTGACACACCCTAACTGAGCTCCACTGCCAGCACTTTGTTCCTTCCTTCATTCAAAGAACTGTGAGGGTGCAGCCTGACCCTGTGAACCGCTGGATATTCAGAGATAAGCCGGACTCGGCTTCCAGTCCAAGGTGCACACCGAGAATTTGAGTGGAGTATGTTTCAAAGGGCCACCTTCGTGGAAAACTGAAGGGAGAAAATGGCACCATGGACAGCTTCATGGACACCCCGGGAACAGAAGCGTACCTGTGGGCTGGAGTCACAGGGCGATGAAAGACATTGGGGGGGAGCAGGGGTGCAGCTGTAGGGGGTTCTTTCCAGGACCCATGACTGTGGGACACCAGCTCAGCAGCGAGGGTTGCTATTGCCCCCTGGGCAGAGGCTGGGGCGAACCCCACTGGCCCCGAGATAGCATTTGAATTCTGTCTTGGTGATGGAAGCCACCGAAAGATGACGCTTCGATTTGTATATCAGAAGCACCCTTGTTGCTCAGCCTCCCTTTGTAATTCTTTTGTTGGCAGACTGACTGTTTCCTCACTGCATGACTGTTTTAAGTCAGTTGCTGCGCTGGTTTGAGGCACGCGGTACCAAAGATAAGTATGATTTCTGCTTTGTCTCCATTCTGCAGTCTCTGTGGCTCTTTTCTTCTTGTTTTCTAACATTTAAATGTGAGTCATGTTTAAAGACCCACAGTAAGTTGTAGTTGGTCTGCCCCGTATTTATTTGTGCTTCTTAACCTCTCCCTGGAAATCCTAAGCCTGCTGTCCTTATTAAGCTAGCAGAAGAAAGTACTGGAACTACGCTGCAGTGCAATGGAAGGCAAACTTTGCCTTTCCCTAGTCCAAGTAGCTGGTTTAAACTATACTCAAAGCTTTATGCCTAATTCTAGCAGGTAATAGTAAAATTATAGGATTCCCTGAAACTCATCTTTTTAATCCATTTACTTAACAATATTCCTGTCATCTTAACATTTATAAGATAAAATAATTGTATCATTTGTATAATTCTGAAATGTAGTTAGCCATTATTTTCAATTATTTTTTTCGCAATATAGTACAATCATTTATATTTCATGCTTAGTACACTAATTAGGTTAATAGCCTCTAGTTCTAAGTACTGTAGTATTTTATTTCATGGTGCTTGAAAGCTATCTTGTATGGAATATGATCTTCCCTGTATAAATTCACATATTATCATTATTTTTTGAAGTATATTTTTATTGTCAGAGTCAGCAAGGGGAAAATACTCAAGGTAGTTTAGACTTTTCTCAAAGAAGGTAATATGTCCTTCAACCAAAGCGCCTACTGTGCATGTAATATCTGGTTAGGAGGGTTCAGTAGACACTGAAGAAGTGGACTTCTAGACAAAGTTACCCAGCAATGAAAGAAATAACATGGGTTTCTCTGATGTATACTTTCATAAGCTTTACAGGCAAAATTTGAATTTGGATCCTCAAGCTGCTACTTCCCAGCGATACAAAGTCAGGCGAGGTAACCACACGAAGGCTCAGCTTCCTTGCACGGAGTGCAGATAATAATGACGCATCAGTGCCTCTTTCTCTTCTTCCGTTCACAGACTCCAGCTCCCTCCTTAAGGGGTGAGTGGGCCTCCTCCCTCCGCGTTGCGATGCCTGCTGGCCCCCCCAGACTCTCGCTCACATTGTAGTTCTTGGACATCATAGCTCAGAATCAGGCCAAATCCCTTCGAGCCACAGGTTCTTCGGGAAAGAGAGACTAAGGAGTGGAAAAGCAAGTGCATGGGTTGATGTGAAGTTTAGGGGTATTTATGGGCCTGTAATGAACTA